>NC_088366.1:34596464-34643964 GCF_034508935.2 Berghia stephanieae
TTGGTAATAACCGGACCCTTCCACGTCCTTATCGACAACGGAAGAAGTGACATCATCACCTTTACTTCTGACTTGTGGAGTTCCTCAGGGATCCGTTCTTGGCCTCACTCTCTCCACCATTTACAAGCCCCTCTCAGTTATTTCATAACATCTTATGAAGTCGAACATCATTCATATGTTGAGGACACTCAGTTTTATGCGCCTCTCCCCAGACGTCACCACAACAATGGCCACTAATGCTGTTCAAACATCAAAAAACCTGGATGACATCAATAAAGTTAATCCTAAATTAAACCAATAATGAAGTCCTAATTTTAGGAACAAAACATCAAAGACACAAAATTAATGTAACATCTTTAGACATTGATAGCGTAGTTGGCATAGGTTTAAGTAATACAAACTACATCCGTAATTTGGGGGTTTATTTGAATTCTGATATTTCCATTTAAACACACGTCATTAAAGCCAGCTAATCTGCTCCTTTTCAGCTTAGAAACAGTGGCAAAAGTGGAAAATATTGATCGACACTTATTCTACTAAAATTTAATATATTCATTTGTGATGAGCCGACTTGATCACTGCAAAGCGCTCCAAATTGTTTAACTGATAGCATGAAAAAAAGTTCAAAATAGGACGGCTAGATCAGTAACCCTTTCTAACCTTATACAATACCAAAAAAATGCAATACCTTAAAAGAGCTAAATAATGCCAATATTAGGGCCTTTGGTGTCCTGTCACATTGATAAATAACGGATATACATTAGTATGATATAAATTACAGGATATCAATTAATTATAAAATAGATATACATTATTCATCGAATTCCAACTTAAGGTGATGTAATTCCTTATCAACGCAGTTCTTTAAAACGGTGACATTCCTCGCAGTTCTTGAACAAGCATGGAAAGGGTTCCAAATATTTACGGCATACAAGGAACGAAGTTGATGTCACTCAGCTCTTTGTTATTGTTTTTAGACAGCCTGTTAGTTATAAGCTCTCACTAAATTATATCAATCTGACTATAAACGTTGAAAGTTACACACAGTTATGTGTGTCGCTGTGTTTAATTAGGCTGGCGGATGCTGTGAATATTTTATCTAAACGCATAGCCTAAGTAGAGCGCATCGGCCCCATCTTCAGGTATATTCATTGCTTTCCTGTTTAACAGAAAGTGGAGTTCAAAATTGCCAAAATGGTGTTCACATTCCTAGATGATTCAGCATCATCTTATCTTTCTGGGTTTTTCTTGTATTGTATACACCTGCTTTACCACTCTGAACCCAATGTGAACGACTGATTAAAGTTCCCATAATATGTAAACTCTAGCTGAAAAAAATCTTTCTCTGACGGAGCCCCAAGAGTATGGAACAATAAATTAGATATTGAAATCAAAGATGCCCCCGAACGTGGTAAGTTTCGTAATTTTTTGAGAAGTTGTAAAAATATAGATAGAATAAAGTTGACGTCACTCGGGTCTTATTGTTTAGTGCCATCCGTGTTTATGAATAATTCTCACTAAACGGTATGAACCAAACTATAAAAGTTCATGGTTACACATGGTTTTGTGTGTTGGTCCGTTATACTTCCGGATGGTAATGTTATGAGCTTCTTAGCCAAGTGCATATTGTCTATTAACCAGACTATAAACGTTTAAGGTTACACATAGTTTTGTGTGTTGGTCCGTTAAACTTCGGGATGGCAATGTTGTGAGCTTCTTAGCCAAGCGTACACTGTCTATACGCGTATTGCGTCACCAATTGTGATTGTAGCTGCTTCAGACACGTTCTTTTTTTTTTCCTTGGCTAAGTTTTTAAGCCTCAATTTTCTTACTCTGGACAACATGGGTGATTCTTGTTGACATCAGACGTTGTGTGATGAATTATTATAGGATTCTTACACTCTTGCTTGATGGAATTCCAGACGTATTTCTAATCGCTGCACGAATTAAAGGCATTTTCAAAAATGTTTAAATGATGCTTCTGTTTTTAAATAATGAAAATGTTGCTGCTTGAAGCTCTAAAGAAAAATAAAGATAAGTATTAAATTATAAACTTCAATTTATTAGACGAAGACAGATACTGTGGACGTGTCGTGTCAATTCGATCCTGTTTAGCACTGACTCCGTGACTTTTTATTCTCTGATATCATCTGGCACTTCTCCATGCTTTTTTCTTATCATCATTATTAATACAAGTGCTCGCTCCACACTTTTTCTCTTTTATCTAAATGATATATTATCGTCATTTTGACCATGATGAAACATCACTTTCATACAGTACAGTCGACTATTTGACGCATCTTTTTCCACTGAACACACCTGAGTCGAATAGGGCAATGTGTGTAAAGTGCCTTACCCAAGATCACTGCAACGAAACCGACAGAATTTTATACGATCACTGTTACCCATCCAGTCATTGACCACAGTTAGAATTGCTTGGGGGGGGGGTTTGTATTTTGTTTTGTTTTTTTTGGTGACAAGACAAAACACCATAGCGTTGAGTTACCGGGATTCGACCAAGGACCTAACAGTCAAAAGCCAAGTATCATATCACATGACAGCGAAGCCAAACAAAAACAAACACAAATGATAATATACTGTTATCTCGACCGGCCTTGAATATTGATTACAGTAAAAACCGATCTTGATCTAAAGCCATAAATGATTATTTACGTAGCCATAACCTGATGTTTATGAGAGAGAAATATTATATTGCAGTGACTGACTATTCAATACATTATCCAACTAGATACCACGTTTGTATTGGATTATTTACACTGTGCTAAATCGAAAAAAATAGTTTTCTTTTTTACTACAACCATTATCTATGAAGAATACAGTGCAAAAACCACAGATGTGCATTTTTGAAAATTTTATGACTGGCCCCTTTGTGCGGCTATGAGGTATAGTGGTATGACACTCGCTTCGGACCGGAAAGTCCTGGGTTCGAGCCTCGCTAGGCGCATAGTTGAGCCCTTGGAAAAGGTTCTTTACTCGCTTTTTCTCACCGTACGCAAGTGTAAAATGAGTACCTGGCCGTTAACAGCTTGTCTCTGTCCGAAAAAAATTGTAATATCGCCTAACAGGCGTCATGTCCCGTCCTACATGTTAAGTGTTGCTGTTGGCTAGGGACCCCCTGTAAAGCGCTTTGAGCACGTTTAGTGGATATTGCGCTATATAAATGCTCTATTTCTAAATGCTCTACTTGAGTGATTTCATGGGTCTAAAATTTCCGTCTCTATATATTTTGTAAAAGTCAAAATATGACGATATTTATAATGATTTTTTCCTCAGGTTACACTGTTATACTCCTCGGAGAAATATCTCATAAAGGCGAGAATGGAGATATTGACGTCAGCCATTGTTCTGCATTGTGTAGAACCAGTTACTAAGCGTCGTTACGAGGAAGTGACGGCTCAACTGTTGAGCCCTATTAAGATTTGACGAAATGGACCTTGTGATAGACAAGTCATAGTGAACAGTGAACTGTTGGGAGCTACAAATTGTAGTAAGTATGGACAAAAATGAATTACACAACAGCTTAAAACAAACACAATACTGAGCACCGAGCGTTCTGGGCTCAAAAATACTCTTCAGCCAATTTAAAAGATAATATTGAAACTCTACTTTGTACGTTAATATTTGTGCGGCTATGTGGTATGACACTCGCTTTCGGATCGGAGGGTCCTGGGTTCGAGCCTCGCTCGGCGCATAGTTTAGTCCTTGGAGAAGGCTCTTTATTCACATTTTCTCACTGTACTCAGGTGTAAAATGAGTACCTGGCCATCAACAGCGTTTTCTCTGTCCGAAAAAAATTGTAATATCGCCTAACAGGCGTCATTGTCATGCCCCGTTCTTCACGTTAAATGTTGCTGTTGGCCAGGGACACCTTGAAAAGCGCTTTGAGCACGTTTAATGGATATTGCGCTATATAAAAGCTCAATGGAAAAATTTCATTTTTTCTTGAGTTTTTATTCATATTTTTTTTGGTGACAGACTCGGTTTATTTTACAGGACATGTCCCATCTTGTTGTTTCCCCTCATTCCATATATCAGTAATCTCCATTTGGCTCGAGAATTAGTCAAGAAATAATAGCTCAATAATTGATAGCTTCACAAGCAAGGGAGATTTTTTTTTTCTGACCGCCCCCCCCCCCCTGTCCACCCAGCAGTGATTGGGTAGCTGGGTCTGTTTGGTCACGCCGAAGGTAGACCAGCGTGTTTCACATTCTCTCACCACCTTCAGATGTAGAATGAGTTGTCTTTGACGAAACCACGTGTAAGATTGCCTAACAGGCTCCATGTCTCTCCCTACATGTCAAGTGTTACTGTTGGATAGGGACCCTTTTCTAAAGCGCTTTGGTATGTTTAGTGGATATTGCACTATATAAATGCCGAAGTTTATTTTTTAACCCAAAGCTACAGCTACCTGAGTCAAGTGAATTCATGAGAGTTTGACATTTTAAAGAATTCTTTTGATGTAGTCTAGCGTGGGCCCACAAGTTTTAATAGCCTGAGGGAGACAATTCATTTATATTCCCCAGGGTATTAAAAGGAGAGACGTGGTGTCGCTCTAGAACGCAATTAAATGGGCCCGGTGGCCCGCCGTTGTTCTGAATTATTAAACGGGGATTAATTTCCTATTAAGCATCGTTAAATGGACGGTAAATAAGTGATATGATTTTTTAAAATGAGAACAATACGACACTCTGAAAAAAACACATTAATTTTTATTTATTTTTTTTTACCAGAAAACTCGACCTTCAAATATCGATCGATTAAAATCACTCTCATCTTACTTAAGAGCTCTCAAACCTAGGACAATTATAACAATTTATGTAAATTAAGACCTACTAAAGTGATAAAATGAACACTTTAAAAGTGTACGTTAATAGTGCCCGTTGTAATGGATGTTATCATACTCAAAATGGGCTTCATCATGCTTCGGTTAGACCTTAATTTTCATCACATATATTCATGTCGGCATCCTTTTTGTATAATAATTAATTTTAATTGCCTATAGAAAGAACAAAGTTGATGACACTCATCTCTTTGCTATTGTTTTTAGACAACCATTTTGATGATTACATCTCACTAAATTATATCAATCAGACTTTTAACGTTCAAGGTTATACACAGTTTTGTGCGTTGCAATGTTAAATCCGACTGGCGAGTGTTGTAACATTTTACTTTAACGCATAATCCTCATTGCCAAATATTTTTTGATACTCGAGTTATGTGAGCAAATGTGTTTGGATAGGAGCAGTTTACCACGTCTTATCGCTTAAACTGATATCTGCTAAAATGATAAAATATAAATTAGTTATGCCCGTTTACACAAGCCATTGAAACGGTTTCGCCATACTCAAAGTAATAGCCTTCCTTCAACAGTCTTGACGTCACTTCCCTCGTAATGACGCATAGTGACTTAGCAACTGGTTCTAAACTATCGGATGCCCTTATGAAATACTTCTCCGAAGAGCATAAAAGTGTGTCCATAGGAGAAAAACATTATAAATCTGATCGTGTTTTGACTTTTATACATTCTGATCACATGATACGTGAAAACGTTCTAGCCAGCATGGAGAATAAAAAGCACCGATTTTCTTTGTTTAGAACCAAGCTGCTCGTTGCTGGGCGACGTGACATCAGACTATTGAATCCTATTCAAAATGTTTTATCTTTATCCCTAGCATAAACAAAAAAATTACGCCCTTCCCAGAGGCACGACTCCATCGCCTAGGATTTCCTTGAAGGAATAAAATATGTTCATAATTACTTTCTTTTTTTTCTCTCAACTTGAAAAGGTTTCGATCTAAGCATTCTTAGACAATTCGTGGATCATCTTGATTAAGCAGTTAACTGTCGTGCCTACTCGGGAGAGACACGAATTTTATATTTAAAATTTGTCTTCAAATATCAATCGATTTAAATGACCCTTATCTTGGAAAAAAACACTCAAACCTGGGACGTTAAATAAGACCTCGGGAGGTCCAAGGTTTAAAAGTTTTTGCAAAGTTGAGGGTCATTTAAATAGATCGATATTTGAAGGACGAGTTTTCTGGCCAAATGTTTTAGTTCGTGTCTTTCTAGGGGTACGACAGTTAAATGGTTAATCAAGATCTGACTTTTCAAAAATTATTCTGCGTAAAATATGAAAAGAAAAGTGTTTTGACATTATACATAATAATGCCATTAAGTAGCTGTCCATCAGTTGGGAGACATGGTCAAAATACCCCAATAATGACACATCGTGGGACAATTGATTGTTGCTTGTCCTCATTAATGTATGCAAACATGTATGTTAATGAGATCGACGAAGACAATCATCATTGGGCATGACGGTCACTCGTGTAAGGAAGTTATAGAAAGTGTGATATTGTACACATCAGTGAATTCAATTACTTCAGTGAACACACATAAAACGTGTTAAAAAGCGATAACCGGAGATAGCTATTCCCGCTTATAGCAGTGAAGGGAACATTAATACAAAGTTTCGCGAAATGAATAAATAAATATATATGTAAATGTGCAAGCTCATTTCCCCTGTGTCAACATTTCAACAACACTCTACAACGCTGCATATATCCCGCTACAGGAACTAACTTCCCATTTCATATTAGATGCCTGTAATATGTTATTTTTATGTTAGCACTCTTACAATACCACGCCAATTATTACAGGAGAGGACTCATTAAGGACTTCTTAGTCCCTAACTTAACAAACACTTCAAAAATTCGCTTTTTATAATAATATGAGCTTAACAAGCAAATCCCAAACTAAATCCACGCCTACTTTGACTTCATTTTTTGTCATTTGTGATACTCGGACTTCATCGTGTCAGACCAGCCACCAAGAAATATTTAGCGTCAAAAAGATATCAGTCATTGTTGAGATTGGGAGATTGGGAGAGCTTCGATTCGGAACACAAGACGTCGGTTACTAATGAAAGAAGCAAAGAGTGTCCTGTTGCCATTGCCACTGACTTTAAATAACTGTAAGAAAAGTACAGATCGTCAAAAGTGCACATTTTTGTGATTAGTAACTCCAAAGAATCTGTTCGGGCTCGCAAGTTGGGAGACTCGAGGTCGAAGGGTTCGCCTAAAAAAAAAAAAAAAAAAAAAAAAAAAACGATTAGAAAGTATAATGGAGACGAAAGTTATTCTGCTGGCATTGTAACTGAATGAAATAATATGAAAATTGTGTGATTCATCAGAAACACACTTTCTGTACACTTTCTGTTTTGGTTGGCTGTTTGTTTGTGTGGGTTTTGTTTTTTTTTTTGTTTTTGTTTTGGGGTTTGGTTGGGGTTTTTTTTTTTGGTTTTTTTTTTTTTGGGGGGGGAGGGTTGTTTGTTTGTTTTGGGTTGTTTTTTTTGCTGTTGGATTTATTTTATTTGGGGGGGGGGTGTTATGTCACTTCCCCCCAGCAAGGAGCAGCTTGGTTCAAAACAAAGAAAATCGGTACTTTTTATTCTTCATGCTGGCTCGAACTTTTTCACATGCCATGTGATCAGAATGTATAAAAGTCATAACATGATCAGATTTATAATGTTTTTCTCCTCTGGATACACTTTTATGCTCGTCGGAGAGGTATTTCATAAGGGCGTCCTCCATTGTCCCGATAGTTTAGAACCAGTTACTAAGTCAGTATGTGTCATTACTGGGGAAGTGATGTCACAACTGTTGAACCCTATTTGGTTGTGTGTGACCTAAATATAGAACTGACAGTAACTATCACGTGACTTGATTCATGTGATGCAAATTAAATCGTTTGCGTTGGAAAAGTTAACAGCAAAAAATAACATTTTAGTCAGCGTCCTTACCATGCCCAGAGTTATAGATAGAATGCGCTTGGCCAAGGAGTTCACAACATTGCCATCCGGAAGTAGAACGGACCAACACACAAACTCTGTGTAACCATGAACTTTTATAGTCTAGTTAATACAGTTTAGTGAGAACAACTCACAAAAGCGGATGGCAAAAACAATAACAAAGGCCTGAGTGTCGTCATCTGCATACTATCTATAGGCAAAAAACTAAATAGTCAGAAATTCGAAAACGCTTATAAAAAACTGATTTTTTCGTCACTTGCTTCGCTCAGGCTTAGACTAGTAAATATTTTACTAGACTGATAAAGGACTAAATCTAGTCACCCTACATAAGCCTGATAATATCACACATTAGACTATAAGGGTGATATGTGCAGTGCCTTCGGCAAGGAGTGGGTAAATGGTACAAAATTGTTGGCAGTCTTATCAGTTTAAAAATATCTGGAATTTCTTTAGACGATAAGATTGTAAATTGGATACTATATAAGAGAGGAAGAGAAATGAGAGAGAGAGAGAGAGGGGGGGGGAGAGAGAGAGGGAGAGAGAGAGAGAAAGAGAGAGAGGGAGAGAGAGGGAGAGAGAGAGAGAGAGAGAATAAGTAGAAGTGAAATATCTGTTCAATGTTATCGTTATCATATAACGTTATAACAAGTGTAACTAAATGACAAATTGCCATATTTATGGACAATAAAGATCTATTTTTTTATTATTATTATTATTATTATTATTATTATTATTATTATTATTATTATTATTATTATTATTATTATTATTATTATTATTATTGTTATTATTATTATTATTATTATTGTTATTATATATTTATAAATCATGAGCAAATTTCAAGACTGTATCTTCACTCCTTCATAGCCAGTCATGTTTCCATCATCCGAACACAATCGTTCCCAGCTTTTGTCCGGCTTACAGAGACATCTGGATTTTGGAATCAGTGTCGAAAGCGGCATAACTGGTAGTTTTAACCTCAGACTGTGGTGATCTAAGCGATCATTACAGTAAACAACTTTAGGACTATACTGCTTTCATAATGGGAGCAATCTATATTCAGGTTTTCGTCCAACCAAGTCATCAATCACATGATTTTTTGATGCCCAACGATTGGATATTTCTCAACAAATGTAAACACGCTGCTTTGTTCACAAGTTATGTGTCAAGCTGAATAAAATGACCAATCGTGATGTTCAATATTTAAAAAGTAGTGAACACTTTTCACTATGTGGGTCACTTTGAACACATTTTGCAATGTGACCAATGACTCCAGCACATGGAAAGTTGATATCGATCATGCCCATTGGCCAATGCATGGTTTATTAGAATTGTTGGGTTTTTTGTGTTATTTGTGTTTTGTTTTTGTTTTTTGTTTATTTAAGTACTTTTAATTTATTTATCTTCTCAATTTAAATTTGTGGGGGGGGGGGGTGTTGATTATGTGAGTTCTTTTTTGTTTCGTTTTTATTATTAATTGGATTCAGTAGTCTGATGTCACGCCGCCCGGCAACGGCGGCCATCTTGGTTCAAAACAAAGAAAATCATTACGTTTTATTCTTCATGCTGGCTAGAACTTTTCATATGCTTTGTGATCAGAATGTGTAAAAGTCAAAACATGATCAAATTTATGTTTTTTCCTCTGGATACGCTTTTATGCTCACCGGAGAAATATTTCATACGGGCGTCCGCCATTGTTCCGATAGTTTAGAGCCAGTGTTACTAAGTTACCATGCGTCATTAGAAAGGAAGTGACGTTACGACTGTTGAAGAGTATTTTCACATGTGTCCTACTATTGTTTTAGATGAGGCGAGCTTCATTTGCATTGTTTTGTTGTTTTGGGGTGTTTTTTTTTTTCTCTTTTCTATGAATGATGCATGAGCAGTTTTACATTGAACTTGACGACTGGCCATATTTTTAAAAACGAGTTTTTCGAGAGAACGGCAGTTCAATGATTGAATAGGAGATAAAACGCTATACTAACAGTTTAAACATATAACAAATTATATTTTAAAAAGGTAGCGACAATCTCAATTGGTCGAGGATTTGCCTCACCAGCCACTAGCAAACTATCGATCTGGTCGGTTCTGGCCAAAGTCAAAAATGCGTTCTGGATCAATTCGTTCTTTCTTTTTCTTTATATTGGGTCTATAATTTTTATTTTTATTATTTATTTATTTTTTTTTTTTTTTTTTGCTTTTTTCCCTGTTGTTCTTATTCTTGTCGTCTTCTTTGTTGTAGTTATTATTATTATTATTATTATTATTATTATTATTATTATTATTATTATTATTATTATTATTATTATTATTATTATTATTATTATTATTATTATTATTATTATTATTATTATTATTATTATTATTATTATTATTATTATTATTATTATTATTATTATTATTATTATTATTATTATTATTATTATTCTATTATTATTATTATTTTTATTTTTATTATTGCTGTTGTCAGTTTGTTTCCTTTGGGTTTTTAGGGGGGGGGGGGGTTTGGGGGGGTTTTTTCTTTTCTTTTGTTTGTACTTTGGTTTGACATTTTATCAATTTTTTCCCTCTTTTCTCTGTTTTTGTTTGTTTATGATGTTGTTATCATGTTACACAAAAATAACTTACAACCTGTCTCTTCAAATACGCCATTGCACTTGTCTAAACCTATCGATGGATTGTTTACCTTTTGAAAAAAAATAGGTAAATAATTAAACACGTGTGTTATTTTATGTATATATAAAGGTCAATCTTAAGGTCCTATTACATACGTTTTTGAGTAGGGGTTTGACACACAGAATCAGTCAATAGACAAATCTTGCACAATGACAAATAATTATTGTACAATTGACCACCGGCCACTGTCCTCAGTCCGATTCAACATCATAATATATTAAGACAGGATCATGTAATAGAATGACATAGCCTATTGATAGTTGTCTTAACCAATTTGGCGGAAGGGGAGGAAGCGAGAATAACGCCCATATTTCTCATTAGCTAAATCATTTTTCTTACATAAAAATAAAAAGTAGTTATTTACTTAGAGATGTCTACAATGCTATGTCTACCTAACAAATAAGTCATTTCCATTTGTCACAAATTTCAATCTCATTTTTTTTTCACTAATCGAAAACTATTCTGCAAATTGGGACGTTATATGGTCAACTCTGAGTGCGTCCCATATATCTAGATGTACTTTTATCTATAGAAAAAGCTATAATGACAGTTATGATAGTATTTATAATTATGATACAGTTGACCGGGGGTTTATTAAGATTGGTCAAGAGGGCAAAGCAGACCTTAGCTTGAACTCTCGGGTTAACACTGAATTTATATTCCTTTTCAGCAATCGTTTGTTTCAAACTTTGATTCTGACCGATTTAACCAGCACAACCAAAGAGCTTGTGAAATTCCTTAATTTATATAGATATTTTTTTCACCATAATATATACTGATTGACGAGAATTATGAATTGTATCAGGGTAAAACATCTCTTTCAACTAAACTGACTGCCGATTGGATAGAGATCAACAACGATGACGTAAAGATATAGAAATTTCAATATCTTGTTCCGCTGGATTTATATTTACCAAATTGTATATTTCTTGGATTATATTTTGACAATAGCATACTTTAATATCGAATGGTTATTAAAAAATGTTGTCATCTATTTATATTTGAAAAGTAACCCAAGCGTTTTCAACAAATTATATTTCTTCAAAGTTTGTAGTTGTTTCCTGTTTTTAATAATAGCAGGATAATAAACGAAAGTATCGGGGAGGAAAATACAAACAACTATGCGACCATTTTATTACCTTGGCGTACTCTCTGTGTTTTTCGTTGTGATTTTTCAAGCTTCCTCTGAGGATGTCGGCATCAATGGAGGACTTAATTGTGCAGGTAGAGTGATATGATGTAGCCTTTGACAAAATGTGTAATTTACAGGTAGAGTGATATGATGTAGCCTTTGACAAAATGTTTAATTCACAGGTAGAGGGATATGATGTAGCCTTTGACAAAATGTTTAATTTACAGGTAGAGGGATATGATGTAGCCTTTGACAAAATGTGTAATTTACAGGTAGAGGGATATGATGTAGCCTTTGACAAAATGTGTAATTTACAGGTAGAGGGATATGATGTAGCCTTTGACAAAATGTTTAATTTATAGGTAGAGTGATATGATGTAGCCTTTGACAAAATGTTTAATTTATAGGTAGAGGGATATGATGTAGCCTTTGACAAAATGTTTAATTTACAGGTAGAGGGATATGATGTAGCCTTTGACAAAATGTTTAATTCACAGGTAGAGGGATATGATGTAGCCTTTGACTAAATGTGTAATTTACAGGTAGAGGGATATGATGTAGCCTTTGACAAAATGTGTAATTTGCGGGCAGAGAATTACGAGCGACCTTTTTAAAAGTTTGTTTGTTGTTTGTTTTGGATTTTTTACTTGGCCATCAAGAAATGAAGCTACAATGTTGAATTTTGGTGTGCGAGACATCTATTTCTCAATATTATAGTCACCGGGACATTTTGTCATAAGACAATGACCTTCAGAATAGAATGATTGATTTTGTCCATTGAAACATTTTAAAACTTCATAAAGTACATCATCAACCTTTCAAAGTTTTGTTTAAGTATTAAGAATTTTAATAAGTCATATGATATCAAATCTGGGGAATAAGACAGATGTGGCAGTAATCTGTATTATCATTTCTCAGCTGGCAATATTGCTTTTTCTTGTAGTACATAATATTCTGTCCAGTTGTCATGAAGCAAAAGGGCTACTTTTCTCAGTTTTCCTCTTCGTTTTTCTTATAAAGCTGCCTCCAGTCTTTTCTGCATGTTGGAATAGTATCGCCTTTTTGAAAGTTGTCTGTTAGGAGTACACCATCCTGGTCACAAAAAAGGGGAGAGCATCACTTTTCCAGAGGAATTTTGAACGTTTGCCTCTTTGGAAGAGAGACATGATGGTGATTACATTGTGTAAAAGAATAAAATATCTTAATTCTGTTTCATACCTCACCCATTGTTACCAAACGATTGAAAATGTTTGGATCTTCATGTTGATCAATTGCTGACTGCATTGTTCTCTCCTTTCTTTCAGTTTAGAGTCAAAGAAACCGGGGAATACACCTTATTGACAAGTTCGAATACCCACGTTAAGATTTTTTAAACTTAACCAGTACTCAAGCCAATGACATCAGTAATTTTATTTAGTGTCCTTCAATACAATAGGTGTCGCCTCTACATTGCCACTGTATAATTGACACGAGACGACCTTCTCGAAGATATCGCTGAAGGCAGTGTGGCGACGTGCATATATTTGCAGGTCTGATAACCAAAAGTAATCATAGGCTTTTTCGAACCACGTGTACCAACAATTTGATACTTTTATTTGGGGCGGATGATACCGCATACTTCTGAAAAGTATTTACTTATTAGTAACTGTTGGAACTGTTCCTGTGGGTGAAGAAACTTCATCACAGATCTAAATTCAATCTTCTTTACACGAACATGATATCCATCTATTTATCTATCTATATATCCATCCGTCGTTCTATGAAGTATTTTATTATTTCTCTTATTTCTATCTATTCATCTATCAGTCGATCTATCTATCTGTCTATTTATCTATCTATTTATCTATCTATCTATCTATCTATCTATCTATCGATCTATCTATCTATCTATCTACCTATTTATTTGTTAATCTGTGTAACGCATGCCAACCTGTCTATCAAACAATATAATATACATACATATATATATATATATATATATATATATATATATTAATTAATAATTAGTACTGTATCTATAGCTTTCAGTCAACATTTTAGTTTTCTCTATGCTCTTTTATATAGTATGTACCGCCTTCATAGCCCTGGTGGAACAGCTAATGGAAATCAAGAACTATTCAGTCCAAGAGACGTTAGAGAAGATATGTGGCTTTCTCCCTCACCCAGCCAATGTGGATTGTAAGAGGGCGGTGGAATATATGGAACCTGTACTCATTGAGTTGTGAGAGACTTTAAGTTATCGTCGTCGTCATCATCATCATCATCATCATCATCATCATCATCATCATCATCATCATCATCATCATCATCAGAGTTATCTATTACAATCACTATCGTGGTCTGATGAGAGCCCAAGGGCCAACTTGACTAAATTTATAAAATAAATATATTATGATATTTAAGGCCCCCCCAGACTTTATTAGTTACTTTTAAGAAATGACGATTTGTTTAATATGATATGAATAGAAAGATACATTTTATTGAAATGAGTTTTTATTATAAACGAAAAGTGATCACAGTTACAATAAATGAATAAATGACAATTACATTAATTTTTCGATCATGATCAGATGATAATAATGATGTTGTGTTCGGGCTCGTGGAGGTGCACTTCCAATCTTTTTATACTTGTCTATTCACAAAACCTTCATGCTATTATTTTTGGTAGTAACTTTTCTAGTCATTGTGAGTTGATATAAAACACAGCAATCGGTTTTAATCACGTGATAGTGATAATCATTGATAAGATAAAACACACAAAGATAGATATGCATAGATTATGTGAAAGTATTTTACTTGCTTGATGCAAAAAAACTAACTGAAACGGAATATTAGAGTTTCTATTGAAACAATATTTACAAACAAAACAGTGTGTTTCATTTTTTTCCTGAAGCAAGCTTTACAATCTATAAGCGGTATTTTATTGTTTGTTGAAACAATCTTTACAAATTAGAAGCAGTATATTGTTGTTTGTTTAAACGAGCGTTACACATTATGAGCGGTATTTTATTGTTTGCTGAAACAAGTTTAATGAATTATAAGCAGTATTTCAGTATTTCACACGATTTCAGACAAACGTGCGTTTCATTGATTGCTGGCATAGTTGCAAACCATCGAATGTTTATAGATGCCTTATTGTTTTATAAAGCACATTTTGCGACTAAACAGAGTTCATAATATGTGTGTCACAAGGATCGGTCAGTTTTATTCCACGAAATTAACAACACATCTAATACATATAGTGTCCCGAAATCATACTTTTACCCACTATCCACCCATCTGCCAAGAACCCCTGACCTATTGACCTTATAACCTTCTCCCATTAATCATCATAATTAATTGACACGATCCGCAATTTATTCATGATTCTGTTGCTTTAGTAATTGAACATTTATATAAGGTATTCAGTGTGACCTTCTTGATTTTAAAAAAATGCCTGAGCGTTTATATAAAACAATATCCACGTAATCATGTGGTCAAAGCGCTGTGTTATGAGGTCTCAAGCCAACAACAACACATGATATGTAAGATGAGATATTACACCTTTAACCAGTTAACTGTCGCACTCTGGAAAAACATTTATCTAAAAATTTGGCCAGAAACATCGTCGTTCTATATCGATCGATTTAAAGGACCCTCATCTGGGTAATAAAAAAACCCTGAGGTGCAAAGTATAAGCGGCGAGTGTCGGCGACCTGTGCCGGATACTTACTTTTTAACCCATCGTCTCAATTAAGGCCCGTTTTCATGAACCCAGACTAGCGCTTAGTCTCTGACTTTAGTCAAGGACTTGAAAAAAACCGGATTTTATGTGAGTTGACCAAGCAATTCCCGGACTAAAATCACGGCACCTTCGGACTAAGTTTGGCCAAGTTTGGACATTTCCTGAGGCCGGACTTCAAGCTTAGTCTAAGACTAGTAACTATCATAGCGTCAAGAAGATAGCAGCTATTTTTAGATTGAGAGACCTTCGATTCGGAAAGAAAATACGTCGGTTACAAATGACAGAGGCAAGAAGTGTCCTGTTGCTATCGACAATGGCTTTTTTTAAAAACTGTAAGATAAGTGCAGATCGTCGAAATTACACATTTTTTTGTGAGTAAAAACCTAAATAAGACGTTATTCAGCCTCGCGAGTTGCGATTGAAGGGAGACTCGTAGTCGAAGGGTTCGCTACAAAGAACAACCAAAAGAACGACTAGAAAGTATAGTGGAGACAAAAGTAATTGTGCTTGCATTGTGACTGACTGAAATAATGTAGCTAATTCATCAGAACACACTTTCTGAATTCTTTTTTTATTAAGATTTTTTTTTTGGTTCAATTTGTTCGAGTTTCAATCAATGAAACTTTCATTTATGAATATAGAATTGACAGTCGACCATAGATATCATTGCAGTCTAATCGGTCGACAGTCAATACCACGTGATTTGATTGATCATGGCAAAAATAAGTTCGAATATGAAACGGAAAGAAATATTATCTATACCTGATGTGTTGCTAATTTTCTCTTTGAAAATCTTTTGCGCTGAAAGTATGAAAGCTGGTTTCTTACCTGCCATCGTATAGTGGAGAGCTTGATGTTACCAGCACAAAATTGCCGAATTAGTCACCTTACAACACCCACTTCTAGGTAAGAGCCTAGCAAGTCAGAGACTGGAAAACGTTCATAAAATTCGACTTTTTAGTCATCTTTTTTGCTTAGGCTTAAGACCAGCACTATATACTAGACTAGTAAATGTAAGCATGAAATGTAAGCAGATTAGATTTAGTTATTAACTAGACTATTAAATAACTAAATCTAGTCTGCTGACATAAAATTGGGCCCTTGTGTTCTATCGGGATAACCCCGATGACCAAGAACGAATTCAGGGGTAAAAAATCTTAAATGCTTTTTTTTTTTACTTTTTCCGGGAATAACTTGACTGTAGAAATAATATATGTTAATATTCTTTCTGGCACTGTTTCATGCACACATTTCAAATGTTCATCTACAGCTAGATAGGCGACTCTTCCAGTAGTAGTTATCGATTACAAAACTTGACGATCTCTATAATTTGAAACAATTTTAACACGTTTTTGTGGCATGATAAATGTGACCCGACGCCAAAACACGGTATTATGTCGGAATGATCAGGTTGTTGTAAATTGATTTTATAACTGAAAATATCAGTCCTGGGTTGAGTGTATTTCAGTGAATAGATAGAACGAAGTTGACGTCACTCAGGTCTTTGTTATTGTTTTTGTTTTTGTTTTTGTTTTTTGTTTTTTGCCACCCATGTTTATGAGTAATTCTCACTAAACTGTATTAAGGTTACACATTGTTTTATGTGTTGGTCTGTTGTATTTCCGGATGGCAATGTTGTGAGTTTCTTAGCCAAGCGCATCGCATCTATAGAATTGATGTAGAATTTGACAGCAGTAAAAACCCAAATTTCATATTTTTGATCAGGTTAACTTTAATTTGACATTTTAGCATCTGATTCATAAATCCCGATATGATAACATCGATGGGAGACAAATCGCCCTAGAACAAAGCAACATTTTTATCACATATTTAGTGACTTCAAGAGGAAAATATTTCTTAGGTTCGCCTCATAGAACAAGACACTGCTGGTTTTGAAAGTTATTTTTTTTCTCCGATGGTTCTAATGTGTCAATTAGATTAAATGAGAGTGTTAAATCATTTCTATATTATAGGAATGTAACTAGCACGCTTTAAAAGTTATTTCATAATTTAGATCGTCTCGATCATCATCATCATCATCATCATCATCATCATCATCATCATCATCATCATCATCATCATCATCATCATCATCATCATCACCATCATCATCATCATTATTATTATTATTATTATGGAAAAAAATGTAGTTCTTCGGAGCCATTACGGTTTCTATAGCATGAAACCAACAATAACAATTGCTTGCTACCCTATGGATCTGGATGCTAGTCAATCGCAATGTATCTTCGGCCAGATCTATCCGGTCTCGATCTCGATCCCTTTGCGTGTGAAACAAGTGCTCTACCAACTGAGCTATCAGGACCCCCCCCCCCCCCCCCCCCGCCCATTATGGCCATCATCATGCAATATCTTATCTTCACAATTCTTCATACATCTCATTCCTAGAATAATCCAGAAGAACGGCCCTGATGTCGTCTGCAATGCCATTAACTTTTGTCACACAGACGAGGGTTACCCGGCGTGTACAACCATAATCCCACCATTTGAGTCACGTGAGGTTAGTATCCATGACAACATCATAACGGCCAATTGGGTTCAACAGTCGTGACGTCACTTCCCTCGTATTGACGCATCGTAACTTAGTAACTGGTTCTAAACTATTGAACAATGGCGGACGCCCTTCGGAAATACCTCTCCAACAAGCATATAAGGGTATCCAGAGGAGAAAAACATTATATATCTGATCATGTTTTGACTTTTATACATTCTGATCACATGTCATGTGAAAAAGTTATAGCCAGCATGAAGAATAAAAAGTACCGATTTTCTTTGTTAAGAACCAAGATTCTCATTGCTGGGCGGTCGTGACATCAGACCGTTGAATCCTATTGTGACCAATCGAATCAAAATGGTATATCATGTCAAGTTGAATCTACTGTTTCAAAATGACTAAGCAAAATTCTCGGACCGTGCATTTTAATTACTTTGCGGCACGCACCCTCAATCTGAAATTCTCTCTCGGCCTTTATACAGAAATGTTCCCACTAGACTGCAGACAGAATATTTTAGATTTACCTATCCTTAATATTTAAAAATCACATTCTTCAAATTCCATTGGTATAAATTATAACTTATAACTTATTAGATCATCTACAATTGTAACATTTAATTTTCTTAAAATTCCCATGTCAACAGCCCTATGTCTTGTAAAGAGCCATTGAACACGTTTTTGGTGGAGAGATTGGCGCTCTATAAATCTTATTTATATTTATATTTATAATGTTCACAATTCCATTTTAATCTTCAATTGATACTAATCTACCAGAAGATGCTATGGACCCTTAAAAGTGATGAACAAAAATGAAAAATAACAGCTTCGAAAATGAATTAAAATACCAAAAACGGAACGTTTCTGGCACAAATCTCTTCTTCAGCCAATAAAAAAAAAGTAATTAAAAGATTGATAGACCTTAATCATGAAACTATTATATTTAAGCTTAAATTGTGGGATTTGAGCTTAACTTAACGCCTTCAATTAGGAGAGTGAGGTAAATTCCTTAACTTCGAAAAATATCAATATAAATCTCCACATAAAAACAGATTGACATGGTGGTTTACAGTTACAATGTAGAATATTTGTAAAAAATGGAAGTTAAGGAATCTACTTCGGGGCAATGCAAGAAGAAAAAGACTTAAGATTCAATTCCCCATATCGTTTGATTCATCCCGCTGTGGACATATTTGCAGGTCTGATGACTGAATTCAACTGTGGGCTTGATTTAACATTGTTGTAATGAACAATATTTTGCGTTGATTTGAGAGTATCTGCATTACAACGATTAGCCCATAACAAGTGGATCATTAGACCTGGAAATATGTACACGTCGGCCCATGCCTTGACAACACCAGATTGAGGAAGTGAGTCACGTGTCACATAATGACTCTATTAAGTATTAAGTCTTTTAAGATGTAGTAATCATTATCAATTTAGATTTACATATTATTTATATTTGATTTTTATTGTTCTTCACAGTTGACATTTGCCCAAAAGGTTGCCAGAGCCCGACAACATGTCCAACACCACTTGCTGAAGGTAAGTATTTTAATCTTTGAATACACCGTTCAATTTTACTTTGACATATATTACTGCTCACTTGGTGATAATGATCTTTATAAGATCTGTCGACCATAGCAACATTATTTTGAGTACAGCTAACGACAACTCACTTTTACTTATTTTGGGATCGTCGCCTTGATTGTGAGGTAAATTGTAGGGAAGTTAACAAGAGGTTGAAAATGACCTCGCACCATACAATATGAAATTCGATTTGCTGATTTTCAAGATATGCATTAGAAGCTGATCATCTCCAGCTGTTTGTTTTTCCACAGTTCCCACGACGAATGTTAGTCTGCGATATCCCTGGCATCAGAAATATCTGTAAATGGGTTACCAAGTGAGTTTGGCATCAATTGTTTTAGAGATATAATGCGATTTAAGTCAAACTATTGGTTTTGTTTGTTCTGTTTTTGTTTTTGTTTGTTCTGTTTTTGTTTTTGTTTTTTCTTTGGTTTTTTTTTTTGGGGGGGGGGAGTTGTTGTTGTTTTGTTTTGTATGTGTTTTTTTTTCTTTTTTGGTCTTTTTGTTTGTTTGTTTTTATGTTTTGTGTTGTTAAGTTGGGGGGGGGTGTTTTTTTAATGGGGGGTTGGGATGTTTTGTTAGATTTTGTTTTTGTTTTTTGTTTTTTGTTTTTTGTTTTGTTTTTGTTTTTTGGGGGTTTTTTGTTTGTTTGTTTTTTTGGTTGCTTTTTTTTTCGTTTGTTTATTTTTGGCATAAGCGGAAAGCATTGCACGGCCGTTAGTACGATCGTTAAATCTATGTGTTTTGCCCGCCAAGGCCGGCGGACATTTTAACTAACCAGCACATTGTCAATAAAGCACATCTGTAACTCAGTACTTTAAAAGGGATTCCCATTTTATCTCTGTCCTTGGATTTCACTTTATTGATGACATGCGTTTTAGTTCAAATACTCGCCTATCTTGCCCGACAGATGAATTGTAACAACACACAAATCTGTAAACGCTTGTTTTAACGTTGTGGTAGTGGACAATATTTTGTGTTGGTTTGAGAGTATTTCCATTAAAACGTTGAGATCACAACAGTTTGGATAATAAGACCTGCAAATAGGTCTTCGTCGGTTTGAACGACTAAATGAAAACAATTTCCTAGCACCATAACAAAATAATGTCACACAATGTTCTATCAATTCGGCCATTTCATTGCAACAAAAATGTCACACAAGTCTTCTTTTTTGCTGTTGTTTTTTGTTTATATTTTCATTTATTTTGTTTTGTTCGGGTTTTTATTGGGGGGGGGGGGGGGGTTGGCTTTCTTCTGTATTGCTTTGTTTTGTTTGTGTGTGTGTTGTTTTTTTTTTTGGGGGGGGGGTTATTTATTTTTATTTTTTTTTGATACTTTTTTGTTTGTTTCTGTTGGGGGTTTTTGGGGGGTTTTTTTATTGGGGGGGGGGGACGGTGGTTGTTTTCTTTTTCTTTGTTGATTTGTTCTTTTTGCGTTTGTTTTTGGGGGGGGGGGGTGGGTTGTCGTTTGTTTTTTGTTGTTTTTTTGTTTGTTTGTTTGTTTGTTTGGTTGGGTTTTTTTGTTTGTTTTTGTTTTTGTTGGGTTTTTTTAGGGGATGGGGGTTATTTCTAATTAGATATTTTATAGTGATAGATATTTTATGGTGACCATATCATATTTAGATCACAATACACGCATACTTAAAATATAGTATCCATGTATTCATATACTTCAGGTCATTCGTCAACCGAGAGCCTTTGGCAGATTTAGATAAGGATGGGTTTAGTCCTTCCATGGTAAGATGTTTAAAATAGTTCCACAACCACCACACCTAACACCGTCATTATTGCCATTACCATCATTACCATAAATATCATCATCATCTTTGCCGTAACCATTATCATTATTATCATCCTCAATACCATCATCATCATAATCAAAGCCATCAAAATCAATGTCATCATCATCATCATCATCATCATCATCATCATCATCATCATCATCATCATCATCATCACCATCATCATTATCATCATCATCATCATCATCACCACCATCGCCATCGTCATCATCAACATCAACATCATCATCATCATTATCATCATCATCATCATCATCATCATCATCACCATCGCCATCGTCATCACCACTTTACTACTAACATCACAACGATTATAACATTTGTTTTGTTTTTTACAAGTCCTACCGAGGAACAGCCTGGAGAGGCAGAGATTGTTCTGATGTGTTGCCTGACATCCACCCAGGTGCTGTGTAAGTATTCGTTGATTTTAAGTAGCTGCACGCTCATAAATATATTTTATACAAGCACATACATTAATACAGTTACACCCCAATATTCAGACCACCTTTATTCCCACACAAGACATTCATATCTGAGACCAAAAAAAAAAATTCAGTTTACTGCGTCTTGATCATCACGACACAAAACCACACCGAGGGGATCAGATATTAAAATCTGCAATAAACTATCCAGCAGATAATATATATATATTATAATATATATATATATATTATATATATATATATATATATATTATTATTATTATTATTATTATATTATTATTATTATTATTATTATTATTATTATTATTATTATTATTTAAAATATATACCACAATGTTTGAGACAGTCTACATTAATGTTTCAGGCTTAATTTGCCATCGTCAGTCCTGACGATGGCAAATTAAGCCTGAAACATTAATGTAGGCTGTCTCAAAGATTGTGGTATATATTTTAAATAATAATAATTCGCTCCATTACTGCATGTCGAGCACTTTTCGTACCATATTTGTATCAAACACAATTCAATATATATATATATATATATATATATATATATATATATATATATATATATATATATATATATATATATATGTTTCCTTTTTTTTCAACAGACCAATCGATAGAGACATTTTCTATGACTCGAACTGCAATGGAATTTTTCTAAGTCGATTGCAAGATTTGTAATATATACATTTGGTTTGTTTATTTGTTTGGTTACTTGGTGGATGGGGGTGGGGTTATGTTCTGTTTTGTTAGTTTTAGATTTATTTTATGTTTGTTTTGTTTTGTTTTTTGTTTTTTTTTTTTTGTTTTTGTAATTTAGTAGGGGTTTTGTTAGGTCTTTTTTTTTTTTTTTTCTTTTTTTATTTTTTTTTTTTTTTGTTTTGTTTTTGTTTTGTTTTTTTGAGGGGGTCTATTTTTCTTACTTTCAAAATGAAAAAGCAAATACATCTCTCTCTCTCTCTCTCTCTCTCTCTCTCTCTCTCTCTCTCTCTCTATCTATCTATCTATCTATCTATCTATCTATCTAATCTCTCTCTATCTAAGTATCTCTCTCTATCTCTCTTTATCTCTCTCTATCTCTCTTTATCTCTCTCTCTCTATCTATCATAAGTTAAACTCTCTCTCTCTCTCCCTCTCTAGGACCTAAGGTAAAATGATTTAATGTGTTGCTCACTTAATAATCTTTTCTATATCTTCAGTATATTCATTATAAAAACAATTCCTATTGTTATCGTCATCTTTCGTGGTATTATCATAATTACATCATGGTTATCATCAATATTTTATATATAAAACTTTAAAAACTCATTAAAATGTTCTATTAACTTTACCATTTTTCATGCATATGGAAATCTTAATTATACCTGATAATGTCATTATCATTATTGTTATATCATTATTATTATTATTATTATTATTATTATTATTATTATCATTATTATTATTATCATTATTATTATTATCATTATTATCATTATTATCATTATTATTATTATTATTATTATTATTATTATTATTATTATTATTATTATCATTATTATTATTATCATTATTATTATTATCAATATTATTGCTATCATCATCATCATCATCATCATCATCACCATTATCATTATTATTATTATTATTATTATTATTATTATTATTATTATTATTATTACTATTATCATTATTATTATTTTATATATTAGTCGTAGTAGTAGTAGTAGTAGTAGTAGTAGTAGTAGTAGTAGTAGTAGTAGTAGTAGTAGTAGTAGTAGTAGAAGTAGTAGTAGTAGTAGTAGTAGTAGTAGAAGTAGTAGTAGTAGTAGTAGTAGTAGTAGTAGTAGTAGTAGTAGTAGTAGTTGTTGTTGTTGTTGTTGTAGTAATATCAACATTTTGGAGGTACTATCAGTAGTAGTAGTAGTAGTAGTAGTAGTAGTAGTAGTAGTAGTAGAAGTAGTAAAAGTAGTGGTAGTAGTAGTCGTAGTAGTAGTAGTAGTAGTAGTAGTAGTAGTAGTAGTAGTAGTAGTAGTAGTAGTAGTAGTAACAAGAGATGAGTGGATAGGAAAGTGCCAGAAGACAGTAAAGAATTTAAAAAATTTTCACGGCGGTGATGGGGTTTGAACCCGCGACCTTATTGGTACGATAACTCCGCCTGACCGGTGAGAGCGTGACTCTACCGTATGAGCTATCCACGCACCAAAAGAGTATCAAACTCAGGTCATTCATTACTAGAGCCCTCTCTCACCGACTACTGGAGATCGCCGGTCAGACACACAACCACCGCGAAGTTAGTGGCCAGCAATTAAGCTATATAGCAATTAATCTCAACACAAACATATAACACAGAAACAATTGCGAGACATTGAGTATGCTCCGGTACATGGGGTGAATTTTTAATTCAGAAAAGTGGGTGGAGCAGGCATTTTATGTTGGTAACAACAAGAGATGAGTGAGTAGGAAAGTGCCAGAAGACAATAAAGAACTTTTAAAAATTTAGTTGTAGTAGTAGTAGTAGTAGTAGTAGTAGTAGTAGTAGTAGTAGTAGTAGTAGTAGTAGTAGTAGTAGTAGTAGTAGTAGTAGTAGTAGTAGTAGTAGTAGTAGTAGTAATATCAACATGTTGGAGGTACATCAATAGGTCTCATAACATTAACCAAGTCGGGGGGGGGGGGTTGCATGTAAATCACCCCGGCATGGTACCTTCTTTAGACGGTGAGTTTCATAATATTCGCTTTTGTCATGTATTGGCAACAGCCGAATCCCTTATCTTAATCACGATGTGCTTTCCTTTACAGGGTTTGAACAATGTAACAGGTCAGCCCTACGAGGACGAGCTGTGTGCCATGTCCGAATCTAGAGGAGTTCTGGCCCTTGGTGATTCCATCAGTGCTCACTTTAGTCTACCTCCAAATTGGCTAGATGCCACCAAAATATCAAAAGTGGGTTGTTTTCTATTTCGTTTCATTGACTTAACTCTTTCCTTACCGACCATTTCCCCGAAACGTCAAAACCATCCAAGATAAAATTGTTTTTTAAACTACAACTCAAAAGGAATTCTTTACATACTTTTTTAATATCAAAACAAGCTAATAGCAGCAAAATTAAAACCAAAACAATTCTTCCATTTTTGTGATGTACAAGATGTCATGGTCTCAAGTGAGTAAAGAGCTACTCGACTATGCATAAAGATATATGTAGAATGAGGCCCCAGAATTTACTAGTTACTATAAATGAAAAACAATTAACGATTTGTTTACAATGAAATAAAAATAATGATGAAATTTAATTAAAAGAGATAAACAGTGATCGTGGCAGTTACAAATAGAGATATGAATATTTTACGTAACTTATGATAATATGTCAGGTTCGTAAGTTTACGTTTCCAGGCAGTTGATGGGCTTGGGTGATCTATTCCTCTGATAACAGGATTGGACTCGTAAAATTCCACTTCCAGGCAATTGGTAAGAGGTTATAGTGTAGTACAGCGGGCTTGGGTTTGATCCTTGAAGATTATACAATCAAAGTTAAAAGCTCCGGCGTCTTAATGGTGTAGATATAATATCTACAAAGTCCCAAAAGATAAAAAATCTTACAATATATATATAGGAATAGAGTGACTGGCCGTCCGGCATAGATTGTGGAGAGAAAGTGAGTGTCAAATGTTAGACCTATCAGCTTTTATAATAAGTGGCTACGTGACAGAATGTCGAACGAAAAGTATTCACTAATTAGAAATTAATTCGAGGGAAGGCTATAAAAGGAAAGACGATCTAATATTAGAAGGTAAAGTTTATCTAAGCCTACCGATATATAACTGGAGTGAGATGAATTCAGTTCTCAATAAAATAAAATTTAATAAGATAATTGTGAACAATCTTTACTGTGACACCCCCCACCCACGTTTAAAATATACTCTTTAACCATTATGGGAAAGATAGATTTTACAAACGGAAGTAAATTTACTATCATGATACTCTAGCATTAATCCATTGTTATGATTTGTGCTACAATTAAATTATTTATTAACTAGACATGGAAATGTTTATATTAACGTAGGTATATGAATGGGTGACAATAACAATGAAAGATTGTGATTACAAATCATTATGATGAACAACATGATGGCAATGTGATTACAAATCATTGTGATAAACAATAGTGATGGCAATGAAGCATGATTTAAGTCGATGATATGAAGGTAATTTACTGAATGAAATGAATGAAAATGTAAATGGAATATTGACATTTCAATTATTAATCATAAATGAGTGAAAATTCATAACAATGATAGATAAAGAGAAGATTTCCCAAATCATGAATGGGTATGGTATATATATCCAAACAATACTCAATGTTACATTAAGTTGGGTCATCATGTTTACAAATAAAATTATCGAATTTGTGTGTTCTGATTTGGCATAATTTGCGAGGTAACTAACAGTATGCATGGGAGGTTAAGTTATACCCTTCTCACGTCATTACACTAATCGAGAAAGTAGGTCGGCGTGAATATTTTCACAACCTGGTATGTGAGAGATACTGAAAGTGTAATTTTGCAAAAATAGACTCCACCTTAGTACTCTACTATTATTCATTTTGTTATTTCTTATGTACGTGAGTGGTTTATGGTCCGTTTCGACCACAAACTCTTTTAGCAGTAGATATCTGCTGAATGTCTTTAAAGCAAAGACGATGGCCAGTCCTTCACGCTCTATTACAGAGTATCGTGATTCTCTGTCCAATAATTTTCTGCTTGCATATAAGCAAGGCATTAGAGTTCCCTCATGTTCCTGTAATAGTACACCTGCGATGCCCTTATCAGACGCGTCAGTTCTTACAACAAATTCTTTTGATATGTCGGGTAATTTAAGAATTGGTTCTGAACAGAGTAATGCCTTTAATTGGTTAAAGCTATTCTGACACACTTCTGTCCAAACAATTTTGTTCGGTGACCCATTCTTTGTCAGATTTGTTAGCGGTGTCGCGATGTGCGCGAAGTTGTAAATGTATTTCCTGTAAAAATTTAGGAGCCCAAGTACTTTGCGTACTTCTTTTTTTGTCTTAGGTGGTTGCAATTGTGCGATTTTTGTTTGTTTTTCTGTCTCGGGTGTCTGTGTCCCATGACCAACGGTATGACCGAGAAAATCAATTTCGTAAAATGCAACGCTTGTTTTTGACGGTTTTGTTGTTAAAGAATTACGTTTTAATGCTTCAAGCACTAATTCTAAGGTTGTCATGTGATCAGTCCATGAGTTTGAGAAAATACATGCGTCGTCGAAGTATGAGAGTGTAGACGGGATGTCTTTTAATAACATACGCATCATTCTTTGGAATGTCGATGCGGCTGTCGATAATCCAAATGGCATATAGTTAAATTCTAACAATCCTAATGGTGATTGAAATGCTGTGTATTTCTTACATGATTCTTTCAGTGGAATCTGCCAGTAACCTCTAGAAAGATCACATTTTGTCATGTATTTTGCTTGAGATAAGGCAGCAAATAAATTCTCTTGATTTGGTATTGGTTCTGCATCAAATACTGTTGCTTCATTTAATTTGCGAAAGTCGATACATAGCCTTATCGATCCGTCTTTCTTTTTCACTACTACTATTGGTGATGAGTATGGGCTTGAAGAATATCTAACTATTCCTGTATCTAGCATATCCTTAACTTCCTTTTCAACTTGTTCTCGTGCGTGAAATGGAATAGGATAGTTTTTCACGTTGATAGGGGTAGATGTGGTTAACTTTATGTCGTGTTCCACTAATGTTGTATGTCCGGGTGCGTCTGTAAAGACTGACTGGTACTTTTCTAATAATGACCTGATTTCTCGTTTCTGACATTCGTTTAGTTGAGGATTGATTGTGACGTCATTAATTGTACTATTTTTAGAGTTACCGTGTTGTGGGGTGTGTTGTAGTTCGACATCATCGCTGTGAGTTTCGATGATTAATCCTACGTTTGCAGCTTCAACATGGTTAAATATTGGTTGTGATAATCTGTCTCTATCGAAATATTTTTTTAGCATGTTTGCATGGAATGTCTTTGTTGTGTTGTTAATTTGAATCTCGTAATTAACACCAGATCGTACTGCTAATACATTGAATGGTCCTTTCCATGTAGCTAAAAGTTTACTCGAGTCATCGGGTAAGAGTATTAGTACTTTGTCACCAATCTCAAATTTTCTTGACTTGCTTTTTCTATCGGAGTATTCCTTGTATTTCTCTGCTTTTTTAGTGACGGATTCCTGTGCTAGCTTACATGTATCCTCTATTCTGTCTTTCAGGTTTCTTACATATTCGTAAGCAAACATAATTTCGTTATTGTCCTCCTCATTCCCTTTACAAATGTCGGCTACTATATTGATCGGGCCGCGAGGTGATCGTCCATACATCAACTCAAATGGGGAGTAGCCTGTAGATTCTTGGGGTATTTCTCTATATGCAAATAGGATTGCTGGTAAGTATCTGTCCCAATCATCTGGTTTTTCTGCTGACACTTTTCTTAACATATTCTTTAGAGTGCCATTAAATCTTTCACAAAGACCATTTGCTTGGGGGTGGTAGGGAGTTGTGAATGAGTGTTGGATTCCCATGAGTTTCATGGTTTCATGCATCATATGTGATGTAAATTGGGGTCCTTTGTCCGACAGTATCTCATTTGGTATGCCTATTCTAGTAAAAATTGTCATCAATGCTTCAGCTATGTGATCCGATGTAGTTGATTTCAATGCTATCGCTTCTGGCCACCTGGTTGCGTAATCGACTAGTGTTAGTATGTGTGTATGGTTTCTATCTGATTTTGTTAAAGGGCCTATAATGTCAATTGCAACTTTTTGAAAAACTTTTTCAATAACTGGGGTTGTCTCTAATGGCAATCTCGGTATTCTGCCTTTTGCGACTCTTCTTTGGCATGTGTCACAAGATTTCACATATTCTCGGACGTCTTTAGTAATTCCAGGCCATGTGAAATTCTCGGATATTCTCTTCAATGTGGAAGAGCTCCCAAGATGTCCAGAAGTTATTGAATCGTGCGCTATTCCAAGGATTTTGTTTCTGTAAATACTCGGCGTGACCAGTTGTTTAGCTATTTTGTTTCTTTTCCTATGTAACCTGAACAGAATATCTTTTTCAATGATGTATTCAACTTTTGATTTCGTCCCTTTGTTTGCGATATTGAAATATGAAGTTAAAGTCGGGTCCTTTTTCTGTTCTTCAATGAACCTGTTCCTGTCAAATTGTTGTGGTTCTAGAGAAATAGTCATTGGCTTCTCTGTTGTCTTAGTCATCTTTCTTGTTTCTGCTAGACAAGCTGTTTCTTGGGTTAATGACCATTCTTTTACATCTGTTGGGTTGTCTTTAAGACCTTTTATATTGCCAACAATAACATCAGCGACGGGGTTTGGAAGTATACAGCATTCCACTATTCCTGTATAGTATGGGGTTTCTATGTACACATTAGCTGTTTCAAAGGTTTCGACTGTGCCACTGAATGTGATGCATTGTACCGTTTTTCCAGTTTTGTCTTCGTCATTGATCAAAGATGCTTTTATTCCTACTGTACTGCATCCTGTGTCTCTCAATATTTTGCAATCAGTTCCATTAGCTTTGCCTTCACAAAAAAATAGCGATCCTGATTTGTGAGTTTGTGTTAAAAGTGACATACCTTTCACGCAATACACATTTATATTTTCTCCTGACATTACTCGTGTCTGATTGTTTACACCTGTTTGGAGTGAT
This sequence comes from Berghia stephanieae, assembly GCF_034508935.2. NCBI lineage: Eukaryota > Metazoa > Mollusca > Gastropoda > Nudibranchia > Aeolidiidae > Berghia > Berghia stephanieae. The sequence goes on from NC_088366.1 coordinate 34,625,903, forward strand.
GCATTTGCAGTTTCTTTTGGATATCCCCCGATTTTGTAACATTTGTCTGCTGTGTGGCCTTTCATTCCACAATATTGACATTTAATTATAGGTTTGTTGGTTTTCTTATACTCAGTATTATTGTCAGTGCTATTTCTTGTTTTGTTTTGATAGGGTCGGCTATGGTCTCTATTGAACTGTTTGTTCCATGGTTTGTTACTATGATCCTCCTGTTTCACTTGCGTGTTCCGAGTGATTGATCGGCTCGTTCTATTTGAGTACTGAACTTTAGGTGTACCTGGACTCTGAGCAGCGGCAGCGTAGTATGGTTCCTTCAATGTTCTGCTAAGGGGTGTCAATGGATGTGCGCTGTTAAAGTTTTCTGCGTAGATTTTTAATTTGTCCAAGTTTTCTGGCTTTCTCTCTTTAAAGAATGCGACTAAATCTGGGTTGCAAGCTTGATAGATTCGATTCTTCAGCGTGAGATAGTAAAGGCCTGCAAAGTCGTCTTGTTTTACGTTTGCCAACTCAAGCCACCGATTTAGAAATTGAGTAATTCGGTTCACGAATGTATTAAAGTCTTCTCCACTTTCCGGTTTTGCAGTGTGAAACCTTTCCTGGTAACCATCTTCCGTTAATCTAAATCTTTTTAGTAGAGCGTCTTTAATTTTACCATAATCATCTGCATCTTCAGTTGTTAAGGTATAGAAAACTTTTAGCGGTTCTCCAGATAAGCAGTTAATCAAGGCTGTGGCCCATTTGCTTTCTGGCCAACGATAACCTTTAGCCTGAACTTCGAATCGGTGTAAGAAGGATTCTAAACAGTCTGATCGTTCATCGTATGTTGGCATGCGTGGAAGTTTCACGAAAAATTCATCACTATTATTATGTTTTTTTTCATGACCGGTTTTTGTTTTTTCAATTTCCAGCATCATTTGGGTCCTTTTGGTTTCTTCTTCTGCTAATGCTATTTGTCTTTTTAGTTCCCTTTCTTGGACTCTTTCTTCTCGTTCTTCTCTACGTATTCTTTCTTCGTGTTCTTTTTCTTCTCTACGAATTCTTTCTTCATTTTCTTCTCTACGAATTCTTTCTTCGTGTTCTTTTTCTTCTTTACGAATTCTTTCTTCATTTTCTTCTCTACGAATTCTTTCTTCATTTTCTTCTCTACGAATTCTTTCTTCATTTTCTTCTCTACGAATTCTTTCTTCATGTTCTTTTTCTTCTTTTACTTTCTCTTCGCACCATGAAAATATTCTTTCCTGGGGTATTTCTAAGTCCTTTGCGAGACTTAAGTATCTTTTATATGCTTCCATGTTGTAATAAATTAGTTACGATATTTTATATATATTATATTGACAGGATACTGTTACTGACTGTTTTATTTATTTACACTTACTGGAATGAACTGTTCTATTTTTAGAAATCTCTCTCTCTTATTTCAACTTATTATGTATGTTGAATTTGATGCCTTTTATCGTTATATCTTATAAAGCAATGTGTCAATACAATGCGGAGTTATTATGACTTGTGTCAATAACAATGTGTCAATCGCGTGTACTCTAAACTATGTTACTACGAAAAATTTATCACCAATGTGTGTGACTCGTCGTTAGTTTGTGTACAATTATTCGCAATGACGCTAATATACTAGAGTGTGATAACAATAATAGGATGCCAAAATAATCCCAAGTTATCTATCACTAAATATAACACGACGGCTAGTAGACTCCTTTTATTATTATTTAGTTTTTAAAGACTCACTTTTCAGAACATAATATATAAGTGGTTTTCGGTAACAGTAATATGCCAAAAATGCATTTAAAACAAATCACTATGCAAAACAAATCACGATGTCTATAGTTACTATGTGATGCCCAACTCATGTAAAAGAGAATAATGAAGGATATATTTACCAACTCAGTTCGTGGCTGGGACCTCTCTCTTGTTCAATGGTTGTTCAACAATTGTAATTAGGCATTGAAGAGTGTTTAACAGTGATGTCTGAAATACAAAACAATAAAATATCGTAAGATTTACAATAGTTACAAAATGTGTTCACAACACTGAGTGATTGGATGACAGGTGAATGAATCGTTATGGAATGTAAACATATTGAAAACAATTCATGAATGAGGCAAACAACAAAATGAAATGAGTGATATAATAACAAAGTGGACAAGGAATGAATGAATGAATGAAAAACTGAGTGAATAGATGAATGAATGAATGGATAATGTATGAATGAAAGAATGAAGGGAGGAATAAATGTATGAATGATTGGATAAATGAGTGAATAAACGAATGAATGGATGAATGAATGAATAAATAAATAAATAAATAAATGAATGAACAATGAATGAATGAATAATTTATAAATGAATAAATGAATGAAGGAATGAATCAATAAAATGCTATTCAATTTGAATGGAAGAATGAATGGATAAATTGCTATTCCATTTAAATGAAGAAATGAAAAAGAAAAAAAAATGAATCCTGTAAATAGGGAGTTCAATTAAAATATGATCAAGTGGGGCAATTAAGAGTTTTACAATTTAAACTTTAAAGTTAGATGAAACAGATATAAGTAACTAAATAAATTCAATTCTTTATATGTGTCCCCTCCAAAATGTCATGGTCTCAAGTGAGTAAAGAGCTACTCGACTATGCATAAAGATATATGTAGAATGAGGCCCCAGAATTTACTAGTTACTATAAATGAAAAACAATTAACGATTTGTTTACAATGAAATAAAAATAATGATGAAATTTAATTAAAAGAGATAAACAGTGATCGTGGCAGTTACAAATAGAGATATGAATATTTTACGTAACTTATGATAATATGTCAGGTTCGTAAGTTTACGTTTCCAGGCAGTTGATGGGCTTGGGTGATCTATTCCTCTGATAACAGGATTGGACTCGTAAAATTCCACTTCCAGGCAATTGGTAAGAGGTTATAGTGTAGTACAGCGGGCTTGGGTTTGATCCTTGAAGATTATACAATCAAAGTTAAAAGCTCCGGCGTCTTAATGGTGTAGATATAATATCTACAAAGTCCCAAAAGATAAAAATCTTACAATATATATATATAGGAATAGAGTGACTGGCCGTCCGGCATAGATTGTGGAGAGAAAGTGAGTGTCAAATGTTAGACCTATCAGCTTTTATAATAAGTGGCTACGTGACAGAATGTCGAACGAAAAGTATTCACTAATTAGAAATTAATTCGAGGGAAGGCTATAAAAGGAAAGACGATCTAATATTAGAAGGTAAAGTTTATCTAAGCCTACCGATATATAACTGGAGTGAGATGAATTCAGTTCTCAATAAAATAAAATTTAATAAGATAATTGTGAACAATCTTTACTGTGACACAAGAGAAATATGAATGAGAAAAATGTTGATTGTATCGTAACAAATGTGACAATTTCCCTATAGTTGAAGGGAGAGGGTTAATGAGCAGGGATTTTCATTCTTATGCCATTACTGAAGATATCCATTTATAGGTTTGGCGTTTATCCACGGTTTGAATTGTTGATATCCCTGATCTAAGCCCTTTACAGAGTATTTTATTTCTTCTGAAGGACATTGTACATGATTTATCAAATAGGACAAGACATGCGGCGCCAATACTTTTTTTCGCCGGATCTTTGGCCAAAAAACGCTATGCAGATGTCTTAAAATGGAATGTGTATGTTGTCCTATTTATTGAGAATATTAGGATTAAACGTGGGCCATTGTAACAGGATGAGGAGATACAGTCTGTAAAGCACTTATTAGCAATCATCATCCCAACTACATAAAAAGCAAATCAGATGGGTACGCCACACTTAGATACAATGCATCCCAATGCATACAACCATTTACAAGAACAGACACATACAAACACAGGCTTTTCCCCATGAACAATAAATGACTGGAATGTTCTGTCACCAGACATAACGAACGTTGAATGATTGGAAGCTTTCAAACAGTTTTGAATGAATTTACTCGTCTCAGTAATCTGTGACTGTTTCCTGTTTTGATTGGACTTAGGACATTTGCAGTGATGGGCCCATGGGGCCTTTTTCAAATACAAGCCATTGAAGATTGAAGATATAATTTCTTTTTGATACTGATAATGCATATCGGCCATATACTCATTTTGCACGATTAGAAACAATTAGAAAATGTGAAAAAAGAGCCTTATTCGAAGGACTAAACCGTGTGCCGCTGACCCCGGGACTTGAACTTTCTACCTATAAATCGACATCCAAAAACGGCATTTCATATGCATTGTCTATAATATATGTTCTATGCCATATTCTTTTATATTTGTAATATTTTGATACTGTTCTTTCATGTATATTTTCTTAATTTCAGGAAGCATTTAAACATTTGAAGATGATTATTGAGAATGAATTTGATTGGCCAATGTTATCATCTGTCACAGGTACGGTTTGAATGTGCATAGCCGTTTGTTTTTTATGGATAGTATACTATAGGTATTAACGTAAAATGACTAAGCTTTTTTTTTCAGTTAACACATGAAAACGCCTCGACTGTTTGTCTGGCGCTGTCAGAATGTCTCATAGTCCCAACTTATACAAACAACATAATAAACTAAACCATATAATGTAGTTAAAGAAATTTAACAGTGCTTTTGGCTGGAACACTTTTCGGGTCATCTCAGCCCCCAAGAAAAAGAAGACGCTACAGAACCGACAGAGAGATTTGGAGAGATAAGGAGTTCAACACTTACAATGCTTACCCTCATATTGGCAAAAACTCTCAGGTCCCAGGTTTGAAAGTTTGTTTTGTTTTTGTTTGTTTGTTTTTGTTTTGTTTTGTTCTGTTGTTTATTTTTATTTTATTTTATTTTATTTTTGGTTTTGTTGTGTCTTTTTGCCAAGATTACGGTCATTTAAATCGATCGATATTTGAAAGAGTATTTGACGAGTTTTCTGGCCAAATGTTTAGATATGTGTGTTTCCAAAAGCAGTTAACTGGTTAAATTTAAAATCCAAAAAAAATTAATCACGCCTCATTAGAAGAATGAATGTTGTTCTCAAAAGGCTTAAACTCAACCTACACTAAGCCTCTACTTTCGTGCTGTCCACTTTCATTAGACATTGTTGGTACTTTTCAAAATATAAAAAAATATCTACTCAAATTTAGTCATTCTCAAAATAAATTGGCATGTACATTATTTTCATTCAGTTACCATTAACAAATAAGATTTTAAAATAGCAGCATTAATAGTATTTCTATAATTTGTCTGAGAAAAATGTTTCCACAATGATGGGGTAAAAGTAACCAGGGCCAAATACCAGGATAGTCGGTGTTAGGGCTGATTTGTGTTCGGACCAAACTGTATGGGACCCAGACAGAGCTGACGAAGACAACGGTGTTCCTTCACCAACTAGACATTCAACCACGAAGACAATGTGAGCGGGAACAAAGAAGAAGAAGAAGAAGAAGAAGAAGAAGAAGAAGAAGAAGAAGAAGAAGAAGAAGAAGAAGAAGAAGAAGAAGAAGAAGAAGAAGAAGAAGAAGAAGAAGAAGAAGAGAGGAGGAGGAGGAGGAGGAGGAGGAGGAGGAGGAGGAGGAGGAGGAGGAGGAGAAGAAGAAGAAGAAGAAGAAGAAGAAGAAGAAGAAGAAGAAGAAGAAGAAGAAGAAGAAGAAGAAGAAGAAGAAGAAGAATTCAAAACTTGGATTTCCAACCGTTTTTACTTAAAATTCTATTTTACGAATTTCGTACAGCCCGAAATTCTACCAGATGAAATCGGTGGGTGACATTTACAATATACAAAATGAGTTGATTTCGTTTCCAATCCAACCCAGGTCATGGAAACAATTCTTGGACTGAAGTGATTCGAGGCCCGATGGTGTCAATCTACAACAAGATGGTGGAGAGGAACAGATGTAACCATAGAGACTATCAGAATATCGCTGAGAATGGTGAGGGGCAACCATGTGTTTGGGTGTGTATGTTTGTGTGCGTGTGTGTGTGTGTGTGTGTGCGTGTGCATGTGTGTGTGTTTGTTTGTATTTATGTTTGCGTTTGTTCGTGTGTTTGTGAAAATTGTTTGTGTTGATCTCATTTTACATTTTAATGTGCAATGACCAATGCAATTTCAATTCATGTCTATTTATTTGAACCAACCTAAGATGACAACACAGTGCATAGTTATGTAATTTAGTTAATTTCTACTATATCATCACCCATTCACGTGTAACGTAAAACACTGAGTTGGTTTCTAATATTTAAAAGCCACAGGAAAGTGGAGAGTTGGGTTACTTCCTCAGTTTGTTGACATTCGAGATCCCCATGTCGTTAATATAGAACAACTTATGAACAAAGCTACCGATCACCCCCCCCCCCCCCCCAAGCCCCACGGTCTCAGTTTTTCATTCTTTCTTTATTTTAAAGGGCAAATTCAGACCCCTTCACCCTCCTCCTCCTCCTCCCTCCCTTTTCTAACTGACCAAACGCTTAAAAACTGCTTCAATTGTCAGATTTATTGGTTTTTAAAATAACAGAATATATCCAAACCAAAATTTTTGTCGGATCCTTTTGTTTTTTTGTTCCTGTTGGTCATGTCTTCAATATCCCGAATCAATAAGTGGATCTGTATTGTCGATGGTTAACTTTGAGAGAGAAAAAAACGACTTTATTCATAGACGACTATGTCTTTCCAATCACCTGGGAAAATGCCCAAAAGTCTTTTTGTTTCATTGTGAACAACGAATATTAAATAATTGTGAAGACCAACGCGAACAATGGACAAAATAATATAGGATTATTGCACTCTTATGAGTAGGAATTAGATGGATGCATACTTAGTATTGTGTCAGCTTTTCTGTGGTTGAGTCCGGTACTTCCAGAATACCAAGTCAAGACTTCACTTCTGTGTCACTTGCCTCCGTCTCATCATCTAGTCAGCTGATCCTGCGTAGGACGTTGCTTCCCGAACTTTCTTGCGAAACAGATTACGGTTTTCCGCCAGTCTACTTGCTTGAGTTGCTGTCATTCCCAGCCATTCACATATATCTTGTTCCCAGCTTCTTGTTGGTCTACCTCTTCCTCTCTTGCCGTCTACCCTTGTCTGCAGAATGTGCTTTTCTAATGATTCGTGCCTCCGTCTACTAGTATTTAAAATGCCGCAGGTTGCGGAAATAACAAGACATGAAGTGAGGAGGAAAGTGCCAGAAGACAACAAAGAATAAAAACTTCGCGGCAGCGATGGGAGCTCGAACTCGAGACCTTACTGGTACAAATCCGCCTGGCCGGGGAGATTATGACTCTACCGTATGAGCTATCCACGACCCCAAAACAGGTCGCTTCAAATTCTAGTCTATCGAATGCCACTTCTCCCCGATTTCTTGATTCACGGTTGCGGTGGACATCAGGGATTGTTGGAGGACAAAATTAAATGCAAGAAATAGAAATAATTCAAAAACTGTTAACATAGCAATTTAAAATCATGCGTCAATGTGAGATTGCATCAATAGTTTGATGTTCATATTCAAACACTTTTCTCTAAATTTTAGGTGAGCATTCGTTCAGCATCCACAAGCTGATGAAGACGTAAGTATTTTCTTTAATGGGGTGAGAAATCTTAAAGTAATTGAAGTGAATTTATTGTTGTTGTTGCTTTGGGGGGGGGGGAGGTGATGGATTTTGGCGGGAGTTTTGATTGTTTGCTGCATTTTATTTATTTGTTTTCTTTTGTTTGTTTATTTTTTGTTGGGTTTTGTTGTTGTTGTTGTTGTTGTTGCTTTCGTTTGCTTATTCTTTTTTGTTTTGTTTTGTTTTGTTTTATTTTGTTTTGTTTTTTTGCATTTTGTTTTGTTTTGTTGGGGGGTTTTTTGTTTATGTTTTGTTTTTTGTTTTTTTGCTTTTTGTGTATTTTTTTTTAATATTGCATGCTCAGAATATGAGAAAATACCTTAGTCTTGTGACAGTTACTAGATACGCTTAAGGCGTGTTTTGCGAAAGTTTGACGATGTTTTTATCCGCTTCTCTGCAGGAAAGATGGATTATGGTACCGAGGCCCACCAAGCAGCAAATGAGTAGCTGGGTCTCTTTAGGTCTGAAGAAAGTAGAGCTACGTGCGAAGAAATAAGTCAGCCTGCAAACGTCTTTGACTCAGTGCAATGTCCTGCCAGCAAGACAAACGTGAATGTTATTACAGACGTGGGACTCACTTTATTATCTTTATTTACAAAGGCTATTATATCTCGCCCACAGATTCTGAGCATTACTCACAATATTAACACGGACGATTGAAAAAAATACACATAGTGGCGTCAAGTGTTGCAATGCAATTTCTTCATCAGTGAGTCACGATATTGTGATAAATACTCACTAACCGTGGGACTGACTGATTTGTCCATTTGATTTGGTGGCTATGGAAATAAGGAATGTTTGCCAAGCGTTTTCGTTGACTGGAAATAAATAGTCAAGGGGACGAAACGGACTAAATGGCAAGAAATAGTTTGATGGTTAATATTTTGTAATGCTCGAACCATCAATTTTATATTTTTTTTAAACCCATTTTATGATTTAATTTTCTTGTATTGTCCAGAATGTCAAGGAACCCAACAAGAGACAAACCGTTGCTTGTGTCCTTTGCCCTGGTGGGAAATGACATTTGTAGAGGGTATGTAAGGCATCAATCCTTATAGATAGTATGCGCTTGGCTAAGAAGCTCACAACATTGCCATCCGGAAGTATACCGGACCAACACACAAAACTATGTATAACCTTAAACGTTTATAGTCTGATAAATACATTTTAGTGAGAATAGGATCCATTAGTCTGATGTCACGTCGGCCAGCAAGGAGCAACTTGGTTCGAAACAAAGAAAATCGGTACTTTTTATTCTTCATGCACGCTAAAACTTGACATAAACAGACAAAACACACTTTTTTTTCATTTTGGCCAGAAATGTTATACTTTAAATATTGTTATTATAATAAGGTGCCCTCAACTTGTTAAAAATTAAAAGACTGATAAGAAGTTATACGGTTCAATTTTTGTTTTCACAGGCTGATTGTCATCTTAATTCAATGATGTTCAAAATTTAAAAATTATAGGCAAAAAGCGACATGTACATACATGCAGCTTGACATCCGAACGCACATTATTTTACCTTTTTTTTTTTTGGTTTAGATTTCCATTACAACAATGAGCCCATTATGAAGTGGGTTATCAGACCTGCAAATAGGTGCACGACGGTAAAAAGAAAGCCATCTTTATTTATTTCAGTGCTTGTCACTATTCTTCTCTATAATCGCGAGAAAAAAAAATTGAGAATTTGGGGGTTTAAACATTGTTTTAGAAAGTATATTCTTACATACTGTACATTACGTACAACTACTACTGTAACTTCTGTGGTGTAATGAAAGTAATTCTGACCATCGATAATCGGGAAGTCTGAGGTTCGATCCTCAGTCGAGGAGGGCTGAATTTTTTAATATGTTGTTTTGTTGTTTGTTTTTTGTTTGTTTTTTTTTTTTTTTTTTTTTTTTGGGGGGGGGGGGGGGGGTTCGTATTCTTTACCCTGATCGGTCTGACACAGTTTCAAACTTGCTTTTTCAAATATATATCTGACACCAGTCCCAGCTCCCTAACTTCTTACTTTGATATTACCATCGAGTGCACTTTAAATAGAGTTGAGCTTTTATATAGCGCAATTTTCACCAAACATGCTCACAGCTTTTTACAAAGGGTCCCTGACCAACATCAATATGTAGAACGAGACATAACGCCTGTTAGGAGATATTACATTTTTTCCCGACAGAGGCAACGCTGTCAACGACCAGGTACTCATTTTACAACTGAGTATGTTGAGAGAGTGTGAGTAAAGAGCCTTTTCCAAGGACTCAACTATGCGCTGAGCGAAGCTCGAACCCAGGACCTTCCGATTCAAAAGCGATTGCCTTACCACAAAACCACATAGCTGCTCGCTACGCTTGTCGAATGCTCTCGATCGTTCAACAAAGTTTAGCATGACTTTGTCATCATTCAGAAAATATCTGAATACCGAGATGTTCCGAATGGTTTATCTACAATGTTTGAACTGCTGTCGTTGTTATTTTATCCCGAAATCATTTTCTGTCAATCTGCAAATTTGTCGTTACAATGTAAAGCGCTGTAAAGCACACCATCTGTGGGTTTACGGACAATATGAATTACGTATTACATTCCATCTCCCCAGAGCTCACGAGACCCTAGAGAACATGACAACGCCAGAGGAAATGTACAGGAACACTATGATAACCCTTGAGTTTTTGGTAAATCTTATTAATATTGCTACATCTAGCATACTTTTCATTTATTTTATTTCTTATTTTAAAATGTATCTGCCATCATCATTTCAATGTGACAACATGTGTAAGACTACTTCAAAAAGTCTTTTTAATCTCTCTCATCGTACTCAGGTGTAAAATGGGTATATGGCCGGTAACAGAAATGTTCTGTTAAAAGAATTTTTAACTGAGTAAAATAAGAACATAAAGTTGCTTTGTCGAGAGCTTGTTTGAGTTTTTATGAATCAATTTTTCTGCTGGGTAAGCCTGGCATTTTTGGAAAATACTGGAAATGACCGGTAAGGAGAGGGTTAAACACATTTAGTGGATACAGCGCATTAAAAACTCAGTTTTCTAACAAGATGTCAAAGGCAAGGCTTGGGCTCGGATCCTCCAAGTGTGAGTGCAATGGCCTAACCATCGGTCATCTCGTTTTCTCCGCCTTCCCCATCCACCCCCCTTGGGGTTTTTTGTTGTTTTTTTTTGGGGGGGGGGGTTGTTTTTTGGGGTTTTTTTTTTTGTTCTAACTGGGTTGGTTTACTTATTATTTGTTTAAATTATTACTTTTAAATTCCTTCTTTCCACTACCAGAACAAAAAAGCCCCAGTGGGCAGTTATGTGGCTATCCTAGGCCTGGCGGACGGCCGTGTTCTGTATGACTTTATGAAACACAGAATACATCCCATTGGGACATTCTGGCAAGATTTCACTTATGGCCAGTTTTACGACTTTATCAATTGTTTGAAAGTGAGTATGTTGGTGTTTTTAATGTTGTAATGATTGTTATGGACACAGTACTGCATAAGAGGCCATATGGAATAATCTCTGTCAGACAGGATTACGAGGCGATCAATGCACCTGGAAATGAGAGGTGTTGGGTTCGAAATGCACATCTATTTCCTTTCAGCAAGCGGGACGTCCGGCCCAGACCGTGCAGCTCCCTTGTATATGGCCTCTCATGCATTATTGTGTCCATAACAGCACCTTCCTGTGGTGTTCCCTGTTTCTACTGAGTTTGTTATGGGCGCGACCGAGTCCCCGGCGGTATAACTGGGCTAGGGAGTAGGTGGGACCCCTTCCTCTTAAGGTGCAGGAGACAGAACCCACCGGTGAGTGGTACACGCTCTGCTCCTCACCCACCCACCTCACACTCATTCTGCAGTGTGGTGTCTTCTGTATGTCCCTACTTTACTTAATCCTTACTTTACTATAGTCTATATCCTGCTGCCTTGTAGGATGTCGTCATTGGCTTGACAAAGGCTAGCAGAGTAAACTGCAGACAAACCGGCAGTAGGCAACGGGAAACCACTGCACTGAATATTCATATTGGCTGATTACTCATTAACAGATAACAGCGTTAAGGGGGTTCATGATGTGACTCTGAACACCTCGCTCGGCAGGGATAGCCATGGACAGCAGGTGGCACCCGGTCGTCATCCAGTGACTGTTCGCAAAGATACAAATAGAATAGGTACATGGAATGTTAGAACATTGTTTCAAACTGGCAAGCTAGAGAATGTTAAACAAGAAATGGACAGGATGCAATTTCATATACTAGGATTAGCAGAAACTAGGTGGACAGGAAAAGGTCTAATCCGAACAGGGAACAAAACAATGATATATTCAGGAGGTTTAACTCGTGATAAAGGAGTAGGAATTTTATTTGACCAGAATATCCCTAAAAGTATTAAAGGATGGTGGGGTGTCTCAGATAGAGTAATAGTGGTGAAACTAGAAGGAAAACCATTTGACATAGGAATAATTCAAGTATATGCCCCAACATCAGCACATGATGATGAAGAAGTTGAGAAATTTTATGAAGATCTAGATTTTGCTATGAAGCAACTAAAATCACAGGATGTAAAAATAATAATGGGTGACTTCAATGCCAAGATAGGCAATTCAAGAACAGAAGAAATAATTGGCTCGTGGGGACTTGGAGATAGGAATGAACGTGGTGAAAGACTAATTGATTGGTGTTATGAAAATGAATTCATTGTTTCAAATACATGGTATACACAACATCCAAGAAGAAGATATACATGGATAAGTCCAGGCGATAGAATTAGAAATCAAATAGACTACATCCTAATCCAGAAACGTTTTCGAAATGCAGTGAAATCAGTTAAAACCTTGCCTGGAGCCGATTGTGATAGCGACCATGTACCTGGCATCTGCAAAATTAGAATAAATTTAAAAAGATTAAAGAAAGGAAAACATCAACCAAAATATGAAGTAGGATTTCTGAAAACAAATCAAGATCTTAAAGAAAAGTTTGTTATTGAGGTAAAAAACAAATTCCAATTGCTAGAAGTAGAAGATCTAACTGATACAGATGAATTATGGAATGGAATTAAAACCTCAATTAATGAAGCTATACAAGAAAATATACCACAAAAATCTAGAAAAGAGAATAAGAAGTGGATGACTAATGAAGTGCTAGGACTAATGGAAGAAAGAAGGCAATATGAATCAGATGTAGAAAAACATAAAACCTTAACAAAGAAAATAAAGAAAAAATGTAATGAAGCTAAAGAGAAATGGATAAATGATCAGTGTCTAGAAATAGAAATAAAACAAAACAGTAATAGCAAATTTATAAATGAAAAGATAAAAGAATCCAATGGCAAAAGAGTATGTTCAAGTACAGGATGCATAAAAGCTAAAGATGGCAATGTTTTGATGGATAGAACAGATGTGTTGAATAGATGGTCAGAGTATATAGAGGAAATTTTTTATGATGAAAGAGAAAAACTAACAATAAACAAAGAGATAGACGGGCCACCAAATTTAAAAGAAGTAGAAGCAACTATTAAAAAAATGAAGTTAGCAAAGCAACAGGCCCTGATAATATCCCAATAGAAATAATCGTAACATTAGAGGATTTGGGTTTAAACACAGTGACAAATCTATTGAATAAGATATATGACAGCGGTAAAATTTTGAGATGATTTATTAAAGTCAGTGTTTATAACACTTCCAAAGTCACCAGGGGCCACGGAATGCGAGTTACACCGAACGATTAGTCTTATGAGTCACTTCACGAAAATTCTCTTAAGAGTACTAATGAACAGAATGAGGAAAAGTATAAAACCAGAGATCTCAAGAACTCAATTTGGATTTGTCCCCGACAAAGGTACAAGAAATGCTATTTTCACCTTATCAATGTTGATGGAAAGATGTATTGAAAGTCCAGAAAGACTTATCTATTTGCTTTATTGATTACTCAAAGGCATTTGATATAGTTAGACATTGTGAGCTATTTAATATCCTTGAAGGACTAGATATAGACAGAAAAGATCTTAGAATTATTAGAAACTTATATTGGAAACAAAGTGCAGCCGTCAGGATTGAAGGAGAATTAAGTAAATACGTATATACAAATTAAACGAGGTGTTAGACAAGGATATGTTTTGTCACAAGACCTTTTCAATATCTACAGCGAAACAATTATTAGAACTTTAGGAGATAGCAAGCCATTAAGATCAATGGTGAGAATATCAATAATATAGAATATGCAGATGACACAGCACTAATTTCAAACTCAAAAGAAAATTTACAATTACTCCTCAATAAAGTAGTCACAGAGAGTGAACGTATGGGGGTTATACTTAAATGTAAAACAGACAGAATGCATGGTTGTATCAAGGAGAGAAAGAAATCCAACATGCAACTTAATAAGCAATGGAGAAACTATAAAACAAGTTCAGACATTTAAATATCTTGGATACATAATAACTTCAGATGGCTGATGTAATACAGAAATAAAACGAAGAATTGCAATAGCTAAAGATAGTTTTAATAAAATGTGTCTAATTTTTTAAAACCACAATATCTCAATGACAACAAAACATAGGGTTTTGAAGGCCTATGTATGGTCAGTATTATTATATGGCTGCGAAAGCTGGACAATAACAGAAGACATTAGAAAGAAACTGGAGGCAGCAGAAATGTGGTTTCTTAGAAGGATGTTAGGAATCTCATGGACAAAGAAGAAAACTAATGAAGAAATATTAGAGCAAGCTGAAACTAAAAGGTTATTAATTCGTACAATAAGAACAAGACAAATTCAATTTTTAGGGCACCTAAATCGACATAAATGTATTGAACATCTTGCTCTCACAGGAAAGATAGAAGGTAAAAAGAGTAAAGGTAGACCAAGAAAAACATATTTGAATAGTTTGAACAGCTGGGTGACAAAGAAAGAGAAGAGTAATATTAGCTTTCTGAGGTTATCTGATAAGAGAGATGAATGGCGTACCATGATCACCGATGTTTGGCACAGACTTGGTACTTGAAGAAGAAGAAGAATGATTGTAATGATGATGATGATGATGATGATGATGATGATGATGATGATGATGATGATGATGACGACGACGACGACGATTATGTTGATGATGATAATGAAGATGATGATGAGGAGGAGGAAGAGGAGGAGGAGGAGAATGATGATGATTTTGATCACTGACAAACGCTTAATAAAGATTGAATAAATTATATCGATTGTGTTTCCAATCACCGACTCCATTTACAACATTGTCCTCATTAACAACAATCATCATTATTATTATATTGACAAACAGAATCTGTTTCTTCAGCTTTCACCAAAATGGCTATCATCCTGTTAACGTTGTTTTAAATCTTTCATTCTTTTTTACTTTTTTTCATATATTTTTAGACTGTGTTTCATTCATTTTGCTTTATTCTATTAGTGATTTTAGAGCAATTTTATTTTTTTTTTTGTGTTGACAATTGCTTATAAATCTTAATTATGTATATTTTTTTTAATTCAGATATCACCTTGCCCTGCTTGGATGAATACTAATAGTACTATTCGCAACATCGGTGCTAAGGTAAGAAATAGTAGTAGTTTGTAGCAGTAGTAGTAGTAGTAGTAGTAGTAGTAGTAGTAGTAGTAGTAGTAGTAGTAGTAGTAGTAGTAGTAGAAGTAGTAGTAGTGGTAGTAGTGGTAGTAGTGGTAGTAGTGAGTAGTAGTAGTAGTAGTATAGTAGTAGTAGTAGTAGTAGTAGTAGTAGTAGTAGTAGTAGTGGTGGTGGTGGTGGTGGTGGTGGTGGTGGTAGAAATAGTGGTAGTAGTAGTAGTAGTAGTAGTAGTAGTAGTAGTAGTAGTAGTAGTAGTAGTAGTAGTAGTAGTAGTTGTTGTTGTTGTTGTTGTTGTTGTTGTTGCTTTTGTAGTAATAGAAGTAGTAGTAGTAGTAGTAGTAGTAGTAGTAGTAGTAGTAGTAGTAGTAGTAGTAGTAGTAATAGTAATAGTAGTAGTACTAGTAGTAGTAGTAGTAGTAGTAGTAGTAGTAGTAGTAGTAGTAGTAGTAGTAGTAGTAGTAGAAGTAGGTGTTGTTGTTGTTGTTGTTGTTGTTGTTGTTATTGTTGGTGTGATGGTTGTGGTGATGTTAGTAGAGATAATGATTGTAATTTTGTTATTGATGGTGATAATGATGATGAGGAGGAGGAGGTGAAAAGCAGGAGGGAGAGGAGGAGGGAGAGGAGGAGGAAAGCTCTTTATGTTATATTATTATTGTTGTCCTTTTTTTCAGCGAGTCGAGGAATTGAACAAAGCTTTGGAAGTTTTGGTCAAAAAGAATAAAGGACGTTTCTCCAATTTGAACATCCTTTATTTTGAGAATCCGTTCAAAAGAGGTGTGTTATTCCTCGACGCCAATGACACGACATATATTATGATAAATAAATAAGCAATAAATTAACATCTTTATAAACATGCGCCTTACCTTACCTTATGTGTACATATTTGCAGGTTTGATAATCAAAAATGTTTTATGGGCTTGGTGTAACTGCTGTAATGGATAATATATTACATTGGTTTGGGAGTATTTCCATTACAACAACGAGACCATGACAATGTGGGTTATCAGACCTGTAAAAAGGTACACATTGGCCCTTCCATAATATTATCGGCCTAGTATTGTATACACGCCGGGAAGAAACAAAGGTTGAAATAGAATTTAAGTTTAAACAGTTAACTGTCGTATCCTGGTATAAAATTTGGCAGAGATTTGGTTCTTCAAATATCGATCGATTTAAATGACCCCGTCTTGGCAAAAACTCTCAAACCTGGGACCTCGCGAGGTTTTACCAAGATGATGATCATTTAAATCGATTGCTGTTTGAAGAACGAGTTTTCTGGCCAGATATTTAAATACGTGTTTTGTTTTTGTTTTTGTTTTTGTTTTGTTTTTGTTTTTTTATATAGTACAACAGAGAGAGAGGCACATGTGTGCATGATACAAAGACTTTTTCACATGAGGCCAATTTAACACCGAGGTCAAGTCCGTGCAGAGTTTGAGTTTAGTTTAATCATAAGACTAATGGGCTTGTTTGTGGGGGGGGGGGAAATGCCTTCTTTCAAAATATCTCAGTGAAAATGATATGAAGCCAACGTGAACTGAGATAGTTGGTTGGCCTGATCGTGTTACCAATATAATGTAAAGGATGGGAACCGCTTCACAAGACCAATAGGGTTGAAAAGTATGACGTCATTTCCCCTAACAACGCATAGTTACTGGTTCCAACCGATCGTCAACAATGGCTGCCGCCATTACCACCATCCCCGCCCTTTTGACATTTCTCCGACGAGCATAAAAGTGTATCCAGAAGAGAAAATCATTATAAATCTTGTCATGTTTTGACTTTTATATTTTCTGATCGTATGAAGTTTGGAAAAGTTCGAGCCAACATGAAGAACAAAGAGTGAAGGTAGGTCTCGCCGACTTGATTTGTCTGTGACATATCGAGTTTAGGCAGCCATAGGAGAGTTAATGGTTACATTCCCGGAATCTAAACTATCGACCAACGTCAAAGAAGAAAACCAGGATCTGTCCTCTGACGTCACCACACAACGTTGGGTGCTGGAGTTGTTAAAGTACACGTCACGTGTAGGCTCATAAACGACATGCAGCATCGGTACCGCCGATCTAATCACCGTGCTAAAGATAGCCTGTGTTGCTGGTCAATGAAGAGTGTAATGCTTTTCTCTACCTAACGTACACTCATTCACTCGTTCTTTTGTCACAAGCTATCATCATGGACGCGGGGACAATCTGAATCGATCATTACGAGAAAAGAGAAATGAAATTCTGCACATGTGACGTAGTAGTAGTAGTGGCGTTCACAATACTCAACGATCCCAATTGTAAACTCACCATTGTTGGCGATCGATTGCAACCTGTAACTAGATATGTGTTGTAATGAGGAAGTGTTGTCATAACTTTCCAACCTTATTTGTTTCAAATTGAATCACATTGCAGATACTGCTTTTTTTAAATACAAAAATGGTAAGATATAATGCCGAGAGGGGCTAAATGTAACACTATTGAATGATTATGATCAAAATTATATGAAATCTGAGGTTGTAATTCAGCGTTTTCTTAACAACACCATTGTTACCATAATCGTTATTATCAGAATCTTTATTAACATCATCATCATCATAAGCAGCAGCAGCAGCATTTTTATTATTATAGTCTTGTGGTACGACATTCGCGTTCAGAAAGTCCAGGGTTCAGTTCCGCTTTATGCAGTGCATAGTTGAGTCCTTGGAAAAGGCTCTTTACTTATTTCTCTCACCTTACTCAGGTGTAAAATGAGTATATGGCGTTAACAGCGTTGTCTCTGTTGGGGAAAAAATGTAATATCGCCTTAACAGGCGTTATGTTTCGTCCTACAAGTTAAGTTTTCTTATTGGCTAGGGAACCAATCACCACTCCAATCATCATTACCATCACACACGTTCTCATCACCCTACCATTT
>NC_088366.1:34648964-34706464 GCF_034508935.2 Berghia stephanieae
CAGTATGCATCAGTGGGATAAGGCGGTGTCACCCACTTGCGCTCGCTGTGGTAACGGTCCAAAGAGTGCGGAGCATTTGTTTGTTCACATTCACTGATGATAATGGCAATTTGTCAAAAAGGAGGAAAATGTATTGGTCCATTTGTCAAACCCAAACAACATCATCACATAAAATATCATAGTTTTGTATATTATATTACTACTTCTAGTGAAATCTATTCTTAATAGTAGAGATATAACTTACTTTATGTAAATTTTTAATGAATTATCCTTTTCCTTAAAAATACTTTTTTTATATCTACCTTCTATTCAAGAGATTTAAAATTAACTTTTGGTCAAAAGGCCAGCAAGTATCTATTTTTACTTGTTATATCTTTGTTACTGTAGCCCAGTGGTTACGGATCTTATAAATAAGACACAAGCATCTTTAATAAATTAAAATTGTTAAACATTGTAAAATCTAAGTTAAACAGAAAATGAGTAAACTAAGTTGAGCACACCCTTATAATTTTAACAGGTTTATATCATCTCTCTTTTACAAGATGACTTTTATAAAGTTGACATGAGGTTGATAGAAGAATGGTTGGCAAAGATATATGGATATGGAAAAGAAAGAGAGAAACAGAACAAAGAAAGATGAAAGAGAGGGAGAGAAAAAGAAAGAGGAAGAGAGAGAGAGAGAGGGGGGGGGAGAGAGAGAGAGAGAGAGAGAGAGAGGGAGAGAGAGAGAGAGAGAGAGAGAGAGTTTAACTGATGGCACTCTTTTTCTAATTAGGGGGAAGTTATAATAATTATCTTTTTAAACAGACTAATAACAATAAATGTACTACCACCTTTGACCTACTCACAAATAAAATCTAGACTCATTTACTCCCTCTCTTTTCGACCAGCAATTGCCTTTTCTCAATTTTGACATCTGGCTCCAGTTTATCTAGACTCGAGTGTCATCAGCAATTCATGCAATTGGGCACAGGTGTCAAAATATGACACAAGACATAATGATGATTTTTT
This sequence comes from Berghia stephanieae, assembly GCF_034508935.2. Lineage (NCBI taxonomy): Eukaryota > Metazoa > Mollusca > Gastropoda > Nudibranchia > Aeolidiidae > Berghia > Berghia stephanieae. Next base: position 34,649,976 of record NC_088366.1, read on the forward strand.
CACGGATCCACCACTTGACCTGAGCTTTTATCAGAGGAAAATGTTTGACACGGCAAAATCAGCGGAAAATTTCAGAGAAAATCCCAAAATCCCGGAATTCCGCGGAAGATTATCATCAATGCACATTACTTTGCTTGTTTTTAAGGGTGTTACTGCGTTTGCAACCCATGTAGGTCATATCAGTAAAAAGGAAGAAAATGGGATCGTAAAAAGTTCTATAATTATAATCACAATTAAAGCACCCAAGAAAAGGGAAGACAAAGGGGATTGGTTGTTTGTTTTGTTTTTAAGGGTTTTACGGCGCTTGCAACACATTTAGGTTACATCATCAGGTATATCAGCGCCAGTAAAAAGGAAGAAAATGGGATAGTAAAACGTTCTAGAATTACAATTAAAGCACTCAAGAAAAAGTAAGACATAGGGGAACTGGGAACAAATAGGGATCAGATGTAGATTCCAAGAGCATACCACCAATGTACATAGTTTGAGATCACCTATAAGTCTCATCCGGACATAAGAACAAAATCCAACAGAGGAATACACTCAAATGCTTACATTATACATACATTGAAAATAACAAATATAATAATACATAACAGAGAGATCATTTACAAGGAAAAAAATATCATCACCCAAAACAATAACTATGCATTTGACTGTTTCCCTCCCAGCTAGGACTCCGGCCAGGGCCAGGACAAAACCAAGTAATCTCATTCCAAGACAAAGACAGAAAGCATGTTGGAAAAGTTATAAGGGGATAGAAGACACAGTATGTACCCCCCTGCCCACTATGGGAGGTCAGGAACCCCACCCAGGGGAATTGGATCAAATAGGGAAACAGGTGTAGATTCCAAGAGCACACTATCAAAGTACCTACTTAGTTTGAGATCACCTAAAAGTCTCATCCAGACACAAGCACTATTCCCCTCTACAAGGAATACACTCAGATGTTTACAAATTTTATATAATATGTCAACAAAACATAATACAGTGCATAACAGAGATGATTTACAAGAAAAAAAATCATCTCCCAAAACTAACTATACATTCGACTGTATCCCTCCCGGCCAGTTTATTTTGTTTTTGTTTTTGTTTTTTGTTTTTAAGGGTTTTACGGCGCTTGCAACACATTTAGGTTATATCAGCGCCAGTAAAAAGGAAGAAAATGGGAAATTAAAAAGTTCTAGAATTCTAATGAAAGCACCCAAGAAAAACTAAGACATAGGGGAACTGGGAACAAATAGGGATCAGATGTAGATTCCAAGAGCATACCATCAATGTGCTTAGTTTGAGATCACCTATAAGTCTCATCCGGACACAAGCACAAAATCCAACAAAGAGGTACACACTCAAATGCCTACATTATACATTAAAAATAACAAATATAATAATACATAACAGAGAGATGATTTACAAGGGAAAAAATATTGTCTTTATGTCTTTAAGGGTTTTACGGCGCTTGCAACACATTTAGGTCATATCAGCGCCAGTAAAAAGGAAGAAAATGGGATAGTCAAAAGTTCTAGAATTACAATAAAGCATCCAAGAAAAGAGAAGACAAAGGGGAATTAGTTCAAATAAGAAATAGGCGCAGATTCCAAAAGCACTCTATCAAAGTACTTAGTTTGAGATCACTTAAAGTCTCATCCAGACACAAGCACAGGTCCCTGCTAAGAGGAACACACTCAAATGTTTTACAAATCATATATAATATAAAGAAAGCATAATACAGTGCATAACAGAGAGATGACTTACAATGAAAAAAATATCATCTCCCAAAACTAACTATACATTCGACTGTTTCCCTCTCAGCCAGGGCATCTGGCCAGGACCAGGACAAAACCAAGTAATCTCATTCCAAGACAAAGACAGAAAGCATGTTGGAAAACAGATATAAGGGGATAGAAGACACAGCATGTACCCCCCTGCCCACTATGGGAGGTCAGGAACCCCACCCAGGAAAAAATATCATCTCCCAAAACAATAACTATGCATTTGACTGTTTCCCTCCCAGCTAGGACAAAACCAAGTAATCTCATTCCAAGACAAAGGCAGAAAGCATGTTGGAAAACATATAAGGGGATAGAAGATGCAGTATGTACCTCCCTGCCCACTATGGGAGGTCAGGAACCCCACCCAACCTCCCGGCCAGGGGCAGGACAAAACTAAGTAACCCCTTTCCAAGACAAAAGACAGAAAGCATGTTGGAAAACAGATATAGGGGATAGAGGACACAGTAAGTGCCTCCCTGCCCACCATGGGAGGTCAGGAAACCAAACCCACTCAGTCACATTGCTTTATGAATGACGCATGGTAGGTTCGCAACAATACATAATATTGTGAATGCGGAAGAGTTATTTTATTTTTAAGGATTTTACGGTGCTTGCGACACATTTAGGTCATTAAAAATAAGAAAAAGGGATAGTAAAAAGATCTAGAATTACAATTTAAAGCACCCAAGAAAAAGTAAGACAAAGGGGAACGGGGAACGAATAGGGATCAGATGCAGATTCCAAGAACACACTATCAATGTGCTTAGTTTGAGATTGTCTTAAAGTCTCATCCAGACACAAGTGCAGGTCCCCACTAAGAGGAATACACTCAAATGTTTACAGATCATTATATATTACACTAAAAAGTAATACAATGCATAACAGAGAGATGATTTACAAGACAAAAAATATCATCTCTCAAAACAAAGGGGATTGACGCTAAAGTGACCGAAGCCACTACAATTGATGCTTTTGTGGCAAGTTGCTATGCAGATACTTAGACCTTACACAAACCATCACTGACCAACGTTGACGACCCCTGAATTTCCCTGGAAATTGATTTTAGACGATTATAAACAAGGAATACAGAGAGATTAGAAAGCAGTTTCATATTTGCCATAATAATCAACCCATTGATTGTGGGCAATCAAAGGAAGAAGAAGAAGAACTAACTATACATTTGACTGTTTCCCTCTCAGCAAGGGTCAGGGCAAAACCGAGTAATCTCATTCCAAGACAAAGACTAGACAGAAAGCTCGTTGGAAAATAGATACAGGGGGATAGAAGACACAGTAAGTGCCTCCCTGCCCACTATGGGAGGTCGGGAACCCCACCCAGAATGCGGAAGAGCCTTCGATGGTGTGAACCCATGCAAAATCCATCGGCCGGAGGGCAGTCAATGTCCACCCACCGCCCCAAGGGTGATTCCAACTGACATATGACACAAATAGAGATCTAGAATAAAATAAACAATCCTAGGCAACATTTTATTGAAGACAATATCAGTTTATTCATATTTATTTATTCTATAATAAAAGCAATAAGGGGATTTGAAAGAGAAAATGTTTGAATAATCAGAAAATAAATTAATAAAGTATAAATGCGTGGAGTTTCTTCCACTCATCTTCAAACAAATGCACCATAATGATACAATGTGATTAAAAGAGTTCATTCAACTTCAGCGCATATATCTTTGAGAATTATATTGTATATAATATGTATGCAATGCACAGATATACATATCTAATATATGAATATTTGCAAATACAATTTTTTTTTAATGTCTGTTTAAAAATGAAAGTAAGTGGTTATTTCATCTTCTCGTTGTCCTTTCCTTATAAGGCTAAGATTTTTATGCATCTCGAATAGGAAAAAAAAAAGCCCACAGCTTTAAATGCGTATTAGGATGGAAATTACTTTGACCCTGGAAAATGTTAGATGAAGTAAGCTTAACCCCATGACATATTTTTGATAGTGTTTGCGACTCTTGAATGCCAGCCTTATGCTAACACTCCACTAATAGAGATAGCATCAGGTGTTGGAAGAATAAAGCCATAAGATTTATCAATGCAAACAAACGCCAAAGATGAAGGAAGAAATTCATGGAGAATAAAAGCTACCTATCTGCGAGTTTAACGAGAGAAAGGAGTCCTTGCCAGGCACAGGGTTCAAGTAAAAGGAAATAAATCCAAACTTGTAAAAGGTACTTAATTTATCAACAACGTATTGTTTATTAGGATGACTAAATAGGTGATCAAAAAAATATGACAAAGGTTAGACCATTTCAGCTAAAGATTCAAACCAACATAAGAACTTTCAAAATTTCAATCAAAATCAAAGTCCCTGTTTGTATTCAAATGCTTCAACTAAAACTAATCTCGGACTTAAATGAGAAAGGAAAATCGAGAAAATCAAACCAGCCACCCTCATTTTCAAATACGTCTATACTACAATAAGATATAGCTATGGATGTGCAATTACATATCGATTGTGTAAGTAGAGAACAGAAAATGAAGACAAAAAGAAATGTGACTATAACATGTGAATTAACAGGTTGTACTTGTCACATTTCATTCATAAAATTGTCGCACCCATTCATAATTAAATAATGATATCCTATTCACAGACAACAAGGAACAATGAGGTATATTTTATGGTTATGAAGGACAAGAGATATATAATGAATGAGTCTAAATCTAATCAAAACAAGGCAGCCATTACTTGTGGCCATAGCTGTAGATACAGCTAACCCAAATAATAGATCTTGCCATAAAAGAAAATAATTACAATAACGCTAAAATTAAAATGACATTTTTTACATCTTAATCCTAAATGTGTGAACTACGCATCTGTAATGATTACAGTGAATTTAAAGCAAATTTAACAAAAATAAACGAGAATGAATATTAACATGAACAAGAAGAATATGAATTTTTTTAAACTAAGCTAGAACATATAATCATAACTTTGAGAATAATTATAATGAAGTTATCAGATTTAACTGACTTTTGCAACATTTTTGGGTCATTTCTTAGTGCTTAAGAAGAGGAAGATGGTAATGGTAATGGTATGCGACACAGAAACTGGTAGAAGCAATCCGAAGAATCTCAATAAAAGGTGCTTTCTACTTTCCACAGAGGATTTTTTTTTTTTTGGAAGCAAAGCTTTGAAAAGAAAAATGTATAAACCGCTAAAATTATTGGAAAATCTCAAAAGTTTTTTTTTATAATCGATAGAAAAACAGAAAACAAAGAAAACAAAAATGAATGCATAATGTTGAGCAAGCAAAAAGGAAAAGAAAGTGAGAAAGAAAGGAAACTGATACAAGTCATAGATTGAGATTATATTAGATTATATTTCCCCTTTTCGTAGAAATTATATTCTTATCATTGCAGTTGCATAATTCATCACTGTGACATCCATTCTCTATTTCATAGATGTATCACAACAAAAAACATCTACATCTATAGGCACTTTTAGGGATGGAAAATCGTGTGTTCGTGAGGTGATTTCAGTTGTAAAATATTTGAAATGGCAATTGTTTTCTACATAATTACAATCTATACATGATGTTTCTTAAAGTTCAGGGCAATGTATTGAAACAAACCTTTCATAGCATCTCAGCAAATTTTACTTTACTCTCCAAAAAAACAAAAAAGCTCTGGTTTGTTTGTTTTTCTCATTCTCACAAAAACCGATTTACACTTAAAACGTCTACACATTTCATGATATAACGCACATGATCGGGATTCTTTTTTTTTTTTTTAAATTGTCACCAGCATAGACTGATGTAAAAAGGATTGCACATGAATATACTTTTGAGAGTTATAAAATTTGATAGCATCTAAAGGACAAGGTGAATAAACCCAAGAAAAATATCCTATTGCTATTTTCAGAGAGGATGCTTTCATGCACCTCATCTCATGTCAAGGCATGGGGGAAAAAAAGAGAAAAAAAAAAGAAGAGAAAAGGAAGAAGAGAAAAGGAAGGAAAAACGTGATCGCAGGTGGGGTGGAGATCAGGCAACGTTATAAGATGTCAAAATATAAAGGACAAACATGGTGAACAGAACTTCGTTTTGTTTTTAAGGGTTTTACGGCGCTTGCAACACATTTAGGTTATATCAGCGCCAGTAAAAAGGAAGAAAATGGGATAGTAAAAAGTTCTAGAATTACAATTAAAGCACCCAAGAAAAAGTAAGACAAAGGGGAACTGAGAACAAATAGGGATCAGATGTAGATTCCAAGAGCATACCACCAATGTACTTAGTTTGAAATCACCTACAAGTCTCATCCAGGCACAAGCACAAAATCCAACAAAGAGGAATACACTCAAATGCTTACATTATACATTCAAAATAAAAATAATAATACATAACAGAGAGATGATTTACAAGGAAAAAAATATCATCTCCCAAAACAATAACTATGCATTTGACTGTTTCCCTCCCAGCTAGGACTCCGGCCAGAGCCAGGACAAAACCAAGTAATCCCATTCCAAGACAAAGACAGAAAGCATGTTGGAAAACAGATATAAGGGGATAGAAGACGCAGTATGTACCTCCCTGCCCGCTATGAGAGGTCAGGATCCCCACCCAGATGGTGAACAGAACTTCGTTTTGTTTTTAAGGGTTTTACGGCGCTTGCAACACATTTAGGTTATATCAGCGCCAGTAAAAAGGAAGAAAATGGGATAGTAAAAAGTTCTAGAAATACAATTAAAGCAGCCAAGAGAAAGTAAGACAAAGGGGAACTGGGAACAAATAGAGATCAGATGTAGATTCCAAGAGCATACCACCTATGTACTTAGTTTGAGATCACCTATAAGTCTCATCCGGACACAAGAACAAAATCCAACAAAGAGGAATACCTCAAATGCTTACATTATACGTAATACAAAAATAATAAATATAATAATACATAACACAGAGAGATGATTTACAAGGAAAAAAATATCATCTCCCTAAACAATAACTATGCATTTGACTGTTTCCCTCCCAGCCAGGACTCCAGCCAGGGCCAGGACAAAACCAAGTAATCTCATTCCAAGACAAAGACAGAAAGCATGTTGGAATATATAGGGGGATAGAAGACAGTATATACATCCCTGCCCGCTATGAGAGGCCAGGAACCCGACCCAGGAACAGAACTTTAAGACAGCATCTTTACAAATACATTACTAGAGTTGACATGACGACTAGACTGCATTACGATAAAATCAAATTTAATATCAGGTGTTGGACTACAAATTACTGGAAACAAATTGACAAATCTAATAAAGCTATTCCACACCATGAACAAAGTTTGAAAATGCTTGTCTTCAAAACTTCAACAACAAAAAATAGTAATCTTTATCTTTAACATTGATTTCCAAAATCTGAAGAAAAAAAAAGAAAAATGCCATACTTATAGATCAATTCTGCACAGATCGTGTGTTAACAACAACCAACATGACAGGTACAAAAATCTAAAGCATGGATCAAGGACGATAAAAATTTGGATTTGGCCATAAAGAAATAATCATTTCTATATTTATTATAATTAAATAATAATCATTTCTATATTTATTATAATTAAATATAAATAGATTTGGGAGATAGTGCAATTTAATATATGGAAGGTGATGTTGTGGGCACAGATCTAGATCTTTAAGTCAAAATATCTAGTTCATAATAGTCAAATACATTTTTAATGACACATTTACCATTTTTCAAACAATAGGTATTCTGATGGGTGAATCTTTTCCCTCCTGGTTCAAGTAATGTATGCTGCTTTTCACCACCAAAGTATTTTTCAAGACAAAAAATAAATAAATGAATTATATAAAACAAAGAACAAAAAAAAAAAAGAAAGAAGAAGAAATGAAAAACAAGAAGTACAAGTGAACTCTTCAGTTTGAAGGCAAGAAGAAAACATCAGCATACACAGATTATATATATAATAAACTGCAGAGGAATTTACATCAAAATCTACACTTGATTCAGCAGCAGCATTCAGGAGAAATCAGCACCTCCTTCAGCACTAGAATTTTTAAACTACAGTACATTCTGGATAAGTTGATGTCCAGGCAAAGATCAACTTAAAAGAAGGATCTCAAGAAGACCCTTGTTATCTCTTTTGTGTTGTCAACTCGCCTCCTGGGTGGAAGGCGTGAAAAAAGAAAAGGGTCAATGACCCATTAGATTTTTGGTATCACTTAGTTCATTAAGCAGAAACCACCTACAAACCATAATGGTAAGCCAATGATTTTAGTGTAAAATATTTGATTCTTTGTCATTTTATGATGAGTGTGGGTGATAATAACATCCGACTGATGTGGAGGGTTTTGTTTTGTTTTTTTGTTTATGTTATATAAGATGTAAGGGGAGGAACCAAGATCAACTCCAGCGACATCGACTCATCCAGAGTGCACTGAATGCAATTTAGATTTTTGTTTAAATGAAAAAATTGTTATAAATTTCTGACAACAAAAAATACAGATCACTTTGATTCGCCGTCAATCATATATTGGTTGTATTCATGTGGTTCAGTTTTAGTTTTCAGAGCTTGCAATACTTATATTTCATATTACTCCCGTGACAGTAAAATAATTAGAAAATCAAGAAAGATCTAAAATGTATGAGCAATTTGATGGAAAAGTGTTTCATAAGATAACAGATAACAATATCACTTTCCAGATCCAAGATTTGATTGCTTTTCTTTACCTACTATAATATACAATAATATGCACACTCCTGTTGTACAGTGACAAAACACTTTTTTTTTCATTTTGTCAAGAAAACATTTACTTTTTATAAATTGACAGATAAAAATGACTTCCGATTTGTCAAAGAAGTCTTGAACTCCAACATTCAGGGTCTTAGATTAGATTCAAGACTTTTTGACAAGTTGGAAATTATCGTAATCTATTGATATTTGAAGGTTAGGTTTTCTCGCCAAAATAAACGAAAAAGTATTATGTCATGCGGTGGATTTTTCATTGCTGTACATGCAACATATGAAGGACCTGCAATTTTCAATTTATATATTTTATTTTATGATTTGTTACTTTTAAATACTTCATAGCTGGCTTTATAGTGCATGATGTCATTAGTGAAGTATAACATAGTCTACACAAGTACTCTGATAGTACTCTATCAATTGCATCACAAGTTCTTTTCAAACTCAGCAGCATTTCTAACAGTGACCAAAGAAGCAGTAAGAAGCTCAGGTCGTTTCTCACAACTTCTTTTATTAACTACCTACATTACACTGACATAATGCACATTTTTTAAAAACATTCTAGACCCTTCATTATTTCATGTACTGGTGGTTACCATGCCACTGGGGCATACAGATGTATTGAATATTGAAAAGATAATCAAAATTTATCGATAAGCAATATTACTCAGTTATACGCATGATTGTTCATGAGCATTCATCAAATGCCCAGATCATACATTATTCTGTTGTAAATGACGCAATAGGACGGCATTTTCTTAAACCTTCTAGCTTTCACACATGATTTTATGGTACAAATGAATTTCATTCATAACGATGTCAGTAAGATTTTTTTTTTCAGTACTTGGCATGATGGAACAAACACTGTACAAATCATGTCAACCCTGACTGATCATATCGTTTATTTATATCATCATTAAAATAGAAAAAGCACCTTTATGTTTAAGAGATATTTGTACATGACAATTGAGACAATTATACTTTGGAAGTCAAGCATAAAGATGATTTTAAACGAGATTGTACCCGTCCAAAGATAAGATGTTGAACAAATTGGTTCAGGTTTAAATACAATGCCAAAGATGTTGCTATTTGACAAGGAAGTAATAGTATTAATCCAAACTAAAACAGAAAATTACACAATCGTCAAAAATCATGGATTCATACTATGCCAAAGATAAGATAATAATGTGCTCTTTATTTAAATGCACCAAATTTACTCTTATCGCATTTTTTTCACTCCTCCTGGTGAAGCTGAATCGTAAATGCTGCCGGAGAAACATGAAACTAACAATAAAAATGACTCTTGACAACAACAAAAAATATAAATCACAGTGCACCCTTTCACACAAACACTTAATACAGCCAAACACAGATATCAGGAGAGCAGATATAAAATAAATCATGATCTTTTTAAAACATATTTCTTCAGATCATTGATCAAAAATGTCATCAATCAAGATAAAGTCAAATCGTTCTAGTTCTTACAGACATCCTCAGATATCCCAGATATTTACATTTCAACATAAGCTAATTTCAAATCGCCTGAATATTATAAAAGTAGAAATAAAAACTGTTCACTAATCAAATAAAGTTACCCCAAAACCAATAGAATAATTAAAGTAGAAAGGTAGACTTTAAATTACCTCTTTAGCAATAAATATATAAATGATTTAAAACGTAATAGGGTGATGTTTGTTTTGTTTTTTAAGGGTTTTACGGCGCTTGCAACACATTTAGGTTATATCAGCGCCAGTTAAAAGGAAGAAAATGGGATAGTAAAAAGTTCTAGAATTACAAATAAAGCACCCAAGAAAAAGTAAGACATAGGGGAACTGGGAACAAATAGGGATCAGATGTATATTCCAAGAGCACACTATCAAAGTACAGTAAAATTACTTTAAACCGAAAGAAGCTAAACAGAAAAATACCTTAAACCGCAAAGAATTTAATAAACTGTACTAGTTTCTTCATTATCTTTGTACTAATTCTTACGATGAACCGAAATACTTCTAAGCAGGACTTTCTTTAAACCGAAACAACTTGAGAGCACTTTCCCTTTTTCTCTCTCTATTTTTCTTCAAAAATTCGGGAAGGAGGCCACACATAATAATGCCCGGCGATATTAAACAAAGAGCGTAAGTATAAGATGAGGGTGATGGGTGGTGGGGGGTTAGGTAAACACTTCAATCACTGCCTAGGACTTCATATACTCTATAGATGTCACTGATCACTGCACTTGGGCTTGGCCAACACCACAATCGCACAGACTGGAAAAGGAAGACAGCGGGTGACTGGCAGGCGAAAATGAGGAAAGAGGGGGAGTTGGGGTGTAGAATCACGCAAGCGAGATATTCTCGCTCGTGTGTTGATGCTTTGGAACTGACTGGATTTTCAACACGACAATTGACATGCCATTTCATTTCCACTTTATTTAAATGTGTGTGTGTGAGGGGGGGGGGGGGGGGTTCGATGTAATTAGGCCTTTGAACCTAATGGCTTTTCAACAAAAGAGAGATGTGTAGTAGACAGCTTAGCACTTACACGCCTTTTCACTTTTCATTTCTACTTCACTTCACCTCTGAGTAGCTGCGCATCATTCATTATCAATTATCGCACAAGAACTTTCGATCTTATTTTAGCTTTGCATTTTACTAAAAGATGTCTAAAAGAAAGCACTGTGCTTACACGTTGGAGTTTAAAATCAAAATACTACATGAAGTCGATGAAAAAAAAGTTGATCAAGACGGAGATATAATGTAAAATACAGGGCATCCCGAACTCAACTCTTTCAACAATTTTGATTTGAAAACGAAAACCCCCAAAAATATTTTTAAAACACACCCAAAGAGAAAAATGAAAACAAAAAAAAATAAAAAATGTTAATGGTTACGAAGACGGCATTTATTCAACAACTCCATTTAACGGGAAACCCATGATGCGATTAAATGAGCAATTTCCTTAAATAGTTACTACCCTTGAAAAACATTGCAAAACGGGAACTTGCTTTAAACCAAAATGGTTTAGAAGGTCCCCAAAATTTCGGTTTAAAGTAATTCTACTGTACTTAGTTTAAGACCACCTATAAGTCTCATCCGACACAAGCACCAAATCCAACGAAGAGGAATACACTCAAATGCTTACATTATAAATTCAAAATAACAAATATAATAATACATAACAGAGAGATGATTTACAAGGAAAAAAATATCATCTCCCAAAACAATAACTATGCATTTGACTGTTTCCCTCCCAGCTAGGACTCTGGCCAGGGCCAGGACAAAACCAAGTAATCTCAATCCAAGACAAAGACAGAAAGCATGTTGGAAAACAGATATAAGGGGATAGAAGACACAGTATGTAGCCCCCCCCCCCCCCTGCCCACTATGGGAGGTCAGGTAATAGGGTGAAAATTTAGGCATGCAATATCAGAATTGTTTTGTTTCCTTCTTTGTTTGTTGTTTTGGTTTTTAATTTAAAAAATTTTTCCCGGGGGGGGGGGGGGGGTTTAATATAAGACAATACTTTCCTTACAACATAGAAATTAAAGATAACTCACTGAATCAATTCAGGTGAATCCCCTTTAAATTTTCAATAAAAAAGAATAATAATGGAAATAAGAACCCATGTATATAGTGCCCAGTAGAATGAGACCAAAAGTAATATTGCCATTAAAAGCTAAGAGGCAATGATACAGACCTCTGACTTAACTTCAACTATATTTTTATAAAACCCATTAATACTCAGTTCCACTTAATTACATATTTTACCACATCAAAACTATTTTTTAAGAAAATTATTCACAAAAACCGTTAGTGGGGAATGGTAAGTCTTGGACTTGCTATCTAACATGCTAGGTAGTAAACAAGTTAAATAAATAAATAAATAAATAAATAGGAAAATGATAAGAAACAACAGTGATTCCATTAAATATTTCTTAACATACACCCTATATGATCATCATTATACATGCTTGGAGGAGGAGTTGTTGCGCTGGGTGAAACGGGAGGACCGAAAACCAGAGGGACACATTTGCTTGTTCCTGCGATTGATGCGCCCCTTAGGGGTTGAGCAAACCTCTCTGATTTGATTCTGATGTTTACACTTTTGCTTGCTGACAGATCTCTTTTGACAGATGGAAATAGCTTTGCTTTGTGCTGAATTCTCAACTCGATGAAGCTTTTCCAGAGTCACCCTGTGCTGATGACGAGTAGCATCTCCATGCTCTCTTCTTGATGGTGTGCCATTTCCAAAATGACTTCCTACAGCCCTGGTGGTATCAGCATCAGCAGTGTCTGTCTCACCATTTTGAACTGGAGCTGTAGACTCCAGCAAAGTAGTCGCTGATCCTGAAATGTTAACAGAAGACAAATCCTGAGAGTTCAAATTTAGACAGCTGTCTGTCTTAGATGAGTTTAAAATATTAGTGGCTGGATGGGTGATATAAACAGACATGGAAGGATGCTCTATCAACAGGTTTTCAAGAGGACTGGATACTAAAGGGGATAAGCTACCACACTGAGAGCCCGTAAAACAAGGAGGTGGTGCTACTACCCATTCCTCACTGTCCACCCCTCGGGGTCGGTAAGTTGCAGAGGAACGACCGGAACATGCAGAAAAAACAGATTCAGGTGATGAAGGACGCAAACCAGAGTCCAACCCATTGTCTTCCTGATCAGAGAGTGATTTGGGATCTCCACAGTTTTGATGTTGACTGACGAGGGATGCTGCTTCGTCTAATAATTCAACTTCCGCTGCTGTTGCCTGAGGCAGTGAATCAAATGAGCTGTGATGGGATGGGTGGTGATGATGAGGATGATAATGTTGATGGTGATGTTGTAGAACTGGTAGGGCATTTAAGTTTTCCTTGTCTGTAAAAAGGATCGAAAGAAAAAAAAAATCAGGTTTTTTGGAATTTCTATAAAATCGGTTTGTCTTTTATTATTCATCATGCAAATTTTTATTTCTTTTGGGACGACAATCATAAGCATATTCCAGAAAGCTTTATTCTTATATATTTTCATAGATAATGAAAATGCATGTTGAAAGTATAAACGAGCAAGATCTCTGTACAAAGATTTTCCCCAAAAAAAATGAAATAAAGTATTATTATTATAGTGCAAATACATTGATATCACCGGGAAGTGTAATTGATGTTGTCTCGTACTTTTTTGCATTTGCCATTGATTTTCTTTCACTTTTTAATTGTTTATTTTTAACTAATAAGCGTCACGTCAATAAAAAAAGCAACTACCAAAAAGTAATGGAAAACATGTGGCAAATGCGCAAAGTACAAGACAAAGTCAACCATGATTATACAGGGGTCCTTTAAAGGGCCATATTGAAAACAAGGTGTTGTTGGCCTTCAGTCCTAAGATTTGAAGAAGTCAGTGATGGTGGTCTACTTTTTGCCAGGTTTAAAACTGGTCGATAATCTCAGATTTTTTATTAATTTTTACTTGTCAATTTTTCCTCACCTCTAGATATCAATGGTTCATTTTCTAACAAATCGACTACTTGACAACTGTTATTGGTCCAAAACATCATTGGCCAATTAAGTTGCATTTTTACCTAACCGTGCCTAACGCTTTTTTTATTTTTAAAAAAAATTATTGTTGGAGATCACTGGTCAATAATCTCTTGTTTATTTCCGCTGCAGATCTATTTTGTCCCCATTGATAAAATCACAATTTCCATATATAAGTGTCCTCTAGTCAAATCTGCATTAATATCGAGATATTTTCTTACTAATATCTCGGGTCAAATTAATCAGGACTTTGGTGTTGATATAAGTGGATTTATGTCATAAGTTTGTCGATACTTTTGTGTTGCACCGAATAAAAAGTCTCTCTATAAATGGGATTGTTGTCCTTCATCTTGGTATTTCTTATTTAAATGCTTTCTGGAATTTGCTTCATCCTTTCATACAATATAATCCAAAGATATTTTTTTAATCAGTCTCATTAACTATAAAGTTATATATGTTGATAAAAACTGAACAAATATGTTGTCCATTGATTAATGTGATCAGATGAATCTTTTTAAAATAATAAAATAAAATTTTGCAGATGGGGTGAAGTCTAACCAGACACCAAGAAAAACAAAAAAGTTCTTTCCATCACCATCAATCACACACACAAAACAAATGTACAAGAGTAAATATAAATGAAACCCCTTTACTTTATCCTAAGTCATTGGTACTATCAGTTTTAATTGAGCTTCAAAAACTTTCAAAATTTCCAGAAGAACATGAAACAAAACATGTTCAAAACGATATGTACCCTCTTAAAAAACATTTTACTTCAGATAGATAAAAAACATACAGCCTGGGCAGATTTAGAAAAATTGATAATACTTTCATGCCCGAACTTGCCGACGATCTGGCAATCATGCTAAATAGACATTATTTTATTATCTACTTTAACTCTTTTGAGTAAGCTATAGAATGAAATATATAACTAATAGTTTAGTTGACGAAGAACATTTTTAATGACAATTGGATTCAATAGTCTGAAGTCACATCGCCCAGCAACAGCGGCCATTGTGGTTCTAAACAAAGAAAATTGGTACTTTTTATTCTTCATGCTGACTAGAACTTTTCATATGTCTTGTGATCAGAATGTGTAAAAGTCAAAACATGATCAGATTTATAATGGGTTTTTTTCCACTGGATACACTTTTATGCTCGTCGGAGAAATATTTCATAAGGGCATCCGCCATTGTTCCGATAGTTTAGAGCCAGTTACTAAGTTACCATGCGTCATTACGAAGGAAGTGACGTTCCGAATGTTGAAGCGTATTCTTATGTGATATTTTTATTACAAAAACAATTTTATTCTAGTAGTTAAGTAGAGATAAAGTACAATATGTGAGTGAGCTCACCAAAAAATGCCCCATTGCTAAGAAAAGCGGTCTTTACTAATTATTCAAAGATGAGGGGTGGGAAGATGTGAATTGAAGAGAAAATGGGAAGGGCAGAATGTAGGAGATAACAACAGGGGGGGGGGGGGGAAGAGAGAGAGAAAGAGAAAGAGAGAGAAAGAGAGAGAGAGAGAGAGAGAGAGAGAGAGAGAGAGAGAGAGAGAGAGAGAGAGAGAGAGGGAGGGAGGGAGGGAGAGGGAGGGGATGGGTGTGGGGAGAGAGAGATGGGAAGACATATTTCAAAGAATAAAGAAAATCAATTATTCACACATCTATTATGAGGAGTAATAATCAACGTTTCCTACCAGCTTCCCCGACAAGAACCCAGTCATCAACCTGACCACACTCTTCACACTCGATAGCAGGCGGCATCAAATGGGACTGTTCCCCAACACCCTGGGCACCTTCAGGACTATTTGCCACTTGCTGGGAATCTGAAGTGATGTCAGTTTCATCTTCAGCACTGCCCCACAAATACTTGGCCACAGAGTTAAACATGGTGGATCTGATGGAAACAGAAGACATGATTAGGTTGAATTCAGGTCTTTATTGAAAATAAATATATAAATAAAATTAAATGGAGCTGCCATTAATGCGTTTGTTGTTGTTTGGAAGAGAAGCTCAGTTGCTTGGAAGTTGATTTAGATCCTGGGTTAAGTGCAAGTCTTTTCTCACCTTCATATACACCTCTCTCCACCTTACTTACAGAGATTGAGAATCTGGGTCTGTTATATCTGGTAGAAAATATAATATCAAAACTGATGTCTTATCCTAAGGGCAACATCACCAAGCAGTTGTTACTACTATCTGTCATCTGCATTATAAGCGGCCGCAAATATCAGGGCGATCCGCACATTTTTGTTTTTTAAAAAAGAAAACAAAATGCACTTGAGGAACTGGAGTTTCTGTAGACGGCTCAGGGGTGAATATGGCTGAAGCTGGGGAGTTTTTCTCTCATTGCTTCACCAGCAGAGAGAAGGAAGAAGCCAGACAATGGTTTTCTGATGCTTAATAAGCCTTATCAGGCAACATATTATGCCAAGCTTCAAAAATACCTGTCCGTTGAAGGGTAACTCGGCTTCGAATTTTTGAAGGATATTAGGATTTTCAGTCCTCTTAAGACTCGCAGTGTATCTGCATACACTGCAGTTCCTGGTTTTTGTCATCTTCCTCAGAATGTCACTAGATATATTGAGAAACTAGGGGTGTGAGAGAGTCCGATACTGGAATCATTGATCTGACTCATTTCTGGAAGTCTGTGGCAGATCATGTTCCAGCTCTCGTTGCCTTGGCGTCCCGGTATGCCTTCTTAATATTAATATGCTCGTCAGCTGATGCTGAACAAAGTTTTTCTTTATATAATAATAGTTTGTCTTCTAGAAGGCTTAGGCTCACAGAAGACAACATCAAAGGCTAGTTTTCCTTTATTACAATAAGTTCAGTGATGCCTCTTTTTTTGAGTAGAAAAGGAAAACTAGGCCTTAGATGAATGAATCTGAGAGAAAGTGTACATTTGATATAGTCTGTAGGTGTGAAAGTTCGATAAAACTGGTATACTGTGAATGAGAGGGAGTAGGCCCTATGTCTGAATGAGTTAAATGTTCACCAGTGTAAGTGTTCTATTCCACAGAATGTGTCTGTGTGTATTTTGTGCGTGTGTGATTGTCTGAAAGTTTGGGCGCATAAATCACGTTACAGTGCGGAAAATAATAAATGCAGCCTCTTTTAAGTGTAATAAAATGTCTTTTATATTTATTTTTCCATTTAGCGTGCTAATTCTTACTGGGAGGCTTAGTTCTGCTCGGCAAATTCTTTGGCAAATTTTGGGAATTTTGGGGGCAAATTTTGACGATTTTTAGGCCCCAACTTGGCAAAAAATGCAGATAACAGCTATTAGAACAGTGCCTATGAGTTTCTGCACCGTGGAATGAAAATCTCTTGACCAAGCAGTGAAGTAAGGGGAGGAGCCACCTTGATATGTCTGATATAAATGAAAGATGCTCAAATAACTGCCATAACCGTTAGAGTATGAAAAAGTTTTGACCACACATATAAGATGAGGCTGCTCGTCTAGGAGTGAATCTCTGAACAATAATCCAGCCCTCCGGGATAAGGGGTTGGGGGAGGGGGCAGGAGGATTCAAATTCCTTTTCCAATATCATCATCCATCATGGCTTGTGCTCTTGAGCACGTTGCAAGTCAGCTGTCTCCACGAATCACGATCCTCTGCGGTGCGCATGAAATCTGTGTTGCTTTTAAAATCATATTTGGCCATTCTTAGGTTATTTAAATAAGTCATTCTTTGTCTTCCTCTAGTTCTCTTTCCTTCAATCATCCCAGATGTTACCAACTTTTCTATTCCGTCTCTTCTCCGCACATGTCCCAGAAACCGTAACTGCCTCTTTCTGATGGTATCCATCAATATTCTTCCTTTTCTCTCCTTCTCCAACACTTCCTCGTTCGTATACCTGTTTGTCCATGATAGCCTATTTGGCCATTCTTAGGTTATTTAAATAAGTCATTCTTTGTCTTCCTCTAGTTCTCTTTCCTTCAATCATCCCAGATGTTACCAACTTTTCTATTCCGTCTCTTCTCCGCACATGTCCCAGAAACCGTAACTGCCTCTTTCTGATGGTATCCATCAATATTCTTCCTTTTCTCTCCTTCTCCAACACTTCCTCGTTCGTATACCTGTTTTGTTTCATTACTCGCTTTCCAACCCATCCAAATCAAATCCAACCCCAAATAATAATAAAACAGCACTCTAAAAAATAATATTTTTCTAGCATTGTAAATTTTTATTATTTTCATTATAAGCCAATACCTATTTGTGTTGAACCAAAAAATTAAATAAAATAGAAACCAATTAATTAGAGTGAACATGCAGGTCTCTATAAATACTTAGTGATACAAAATTACAAAACTAAAACCCTAATCACTAAAATTGTAACCAAAAAGAAGTTTAATATCACTACACTTACACTACTAAAACAACTACAACTACAACAATTGGACTATCAATGTTAACAATAACAACAAACTAATTTGACTAATCAGTAAAAGTAAAAATAGCAGGATCCCCTTTGTCCTTAAAAAACAATTTCATTGGAATGATGACTCTCCAGTCTATTATTAGTAATAGTACACTGGAGTGGAGTCGATCAATATCAAGATTCAACACAAAACGAAATTGAAAATTGTCAGTCTGATGTCAGGTCTGAACTAGGTTACACACAAATTAATAGCAAGTATATTATTATTATTGCTAACCTGGATAGGGTCAATGACTTACTGGATACCCAATGACGTAATAAGTCAACAAACCAATAAAGCGTTATGTAAATGTAAACGAGATTCAGCTTAGTACACACAACAGAGTGCGTGTTTGGACTGCCCACATAGTACATAAACATATACGCAATGGATGGCAACAATCCCTGGCCGAATGGGAAAGGCAACACACCTCTAAAAAGAGGCTCGACTTTTTCTAGTTAGACTTAGACAGACTCGCCCACCTGTCAAAACTACAAACCAAATAATACTCTAAGAAAATTGTTTAAGAACAAATAACGAGAATTGGGAAGAAGAGATGAAGAACGATTTGCAAAATGGAAAGAAAAGGATAGAAAATAAACAATCGATACGACGAGGGCGTCTTTTTCCGTGTTGTTAATCTATAAATAGTAACAAGTTAGCTGACGATGTAGGTCACCCATTCAGTGATCAGGGACACTTTACTCTTATAATTGGAAAGTTCTCGTCTTGAATTTGATATGATCTGCTCAAATTTTATTTCACAAAGGCAGCTTACTGAACGAGTTTGCGGAATTTTACAACTTGGAAAACTGTAGCATTTCCTAATCAACAGCAAAGCTAGCGCATTCTTTAGTTCAGCTGCAGCTCTACCAAATCGCAAGTCAAGTTAGCCAAACATTGAAAATAGAACTAAGTAATTTTCTTTAAAATTATAATTATTCGTTTGCAAACTGTTCTAAGGCAAAATGATGATGAAATCAAAAAGAATAACGAGTTATAGATGCAATCTTAAAAAGAGAGAGAAAAAGATAGAGAGCGAGTAGATCAAGTCGAAAATAATGTCAGCTGGCTATTGATTCTTTTGGTAAAATGACCTCCCACTCCCACTCACTGCCCAGCTTCTCGGGATAGAATCGGGAGATATGAAGGCAAATGTAAGATTGAAAACGCATTAAATATAAAGATTCGTCTTACCAAACAGGATAATAGTGAGAATTGAAGACTGTACGATCTTGGTACGTAATAAAATTGAAATTTCACAGTGCTGTGCAATCGAATGAAATTGTTTAAGTTTGATGTACACAAGTGAGAACAGCTGATCACAACCCAGCGACGGAGAATGCACGCGTCAGCCTTTGTTTACGTACAGCAATACTAGCATTTCATTGGTTGCTTAGTGTCAAAAATAGAAACTAATTACATATTCATGAGAACACGGGCACTGTCATGACTTGCCCGGATGATAATTAAGAATTCGGCTACTGCGATTGGTGGACAATAATGTTTACAAGATATTTTTAGATAAACGCATTGCAATAACGTGACCTCTGCAGGACAAAGAATAATAACCTCAAAGACGAATAAATCTTTCAAAGGGCAAAATAATGGAACACACGAACACATCTTTCCAAAATTAGTTGAAACAACATGATTTTGACAAACGTTAAAAATAAAACTGATATTTAAAACTCAAATATTGTAATCTTTGGAGCGGTCGCCGCGATCAAGGTGGAAAATTTTAACGTCCACCATTGCTCAAACTCATCGTGAACAAACTAGAGAGCTGGATGTTCCAAATCCTAAATTCAAAAGAAAAAAGACGTGTAGACATAAATTAACGCTTTACTATCGGATTTAGATCTTAATCTTATCTCAATCGTCGTTTTCACCAAGAACCACGAACGAGAGTCCATTCTTTAAGTGAAAACGGGAACCATTAATTCGCTAAATAATATACCTCTATAGTTCTAAAATTTGAGTACACGTACTACCTACATGTAGAAATCAAGGCTCACAATGAAAGGATTAATTTTTTTAAAATAAAAATGAAATATATACTTATTTGAAGGACTGATAAGGTCCGATTCATTCTGGGCTCATTGTTGTAATGGAAATCTTAAAAAATGAGGCAAAATATTGTTAAACTAGGCCTAGGCCAATAATTGCGTTCGGATGTCAAACCTGCATACATATACACGTCGGTTAGAACAATTTAGTTTATAAGACATATCACATATGAAATAATAATAATTAATATCAATGTGTTACGAATTAAGCTGTGCCCCCCCCCCCCCCCCCCCCAAAAAAAAAAAAAAAACACTTCTGACAACTGCGTCATGCACTTTGATTCTGTATGTGATGTTGAACTCCTGGTTTCTACACTGCTAACATCATCTTGCCCTCATGAACAGGAGAAAACATGGTCGAAACAACCCCCCCCCCCCCCCCCAAAAAAAAAAAATACGAACCAAATACTAATACGTTGTGCGGATGTAATGTCAAGCAACCTTATTCATTTCTTGGGGATGCATCAAAAATAATTAAAAATATAAAATGACAATTTCATGAAAGTCATATATGGATTAATGAAGGTTCTTCAACTTTAAAACATTACCTACAGCCAATCATCAAAAGAAGCTTAAAAGGTATTCGTCCCATTGGGGTGAGGGGGGAAGGAGATTCATGAAACATAAAAAAACTGTTAAATCTGAGGAAAGTTCAACCGCATTAAAAAAAAAAAAAAAGTGAGAGAGAGACTATGTATTGAGTTGAAACATAAAACATTCTTTTTATTTGTGGTAATATATTTTTCTTAAATTTTACTTTCATATTATAACAGGAGAAGAAAAGCTTATATTATATATATTATTAAAATAGGTTTTGACCTGTGAGTTTGGGGTTTTTAAGCGAGAAAATTTTTATTTAACCTTCTTAAATGATATAATACTGGAGTTTTTACTTTAACTTTAAAAGACAGTATATATACACATATTCACTCAGACAGCGAGGCTTATTATTTACTATATATACACATGTTCTATCGAAGAAGAATTATTGATACTGCCAATTAACTAAATAAGAGAAGGTGTACTGGTAGCAATGATAATATCTTTTTTAAAGTAAAGAATAATTAATGCATACATTTTTTTTTAGATGCAGGCATCCAAAACAAAAACAAGCAAAAAATGCAAATTTGAGGGGGGGTTTGTTGTTTTATACTTTATTTTATTTGCAGCTCCTGCATATTTTATTAGAGTGCATCAGTTGTGTCCATTAAAATAAAACACCCAAATCAACCATTAACAATTATAATATATTGACCAATAAGCTAGCCTCGTACCTCCTATACTTACAGAGCCTACAGTACTCAGGATAAGATTTAATGATCTCTATAATATTTCCCATTTCTCCTGGTCTTCCAAATTTTAAATGTAAATATTACAGCTTCTAATTAATATGTAAAGAAGGATCTATCATTCAAACTAAATAATTTAAGTTGGTCTTAAAATGGTCTTAAACTTAACTCACCATATTAATACGAGGGTCGAACTTTGAATTGTAGTTATGTTTCCCCAGAGTCATATCCTTGAGATCCATCGTCAATCCTACCCCTTACTCCAATTATCTTATCCATCCTGATCAGCTTCGCAGCAAGGCTGACAGTGGAATACACTAAAGCAATTTTCACAGCAAGAACCTCCAACACTCCATTATTCAATAAATAACATGAATTTTCAATTGGGTGTTTACCTCCAAAACTGAACAAATTAAAAGAATCCGCACAATTTATGTTCATTAATAAATCCAAAGATGTACAAGAATTACCTCCTGAACTATTCCTTTGACCAATAGCACCGAGCTTATAATTCTTCACGTTTAACGCCTTAGGAACTGCCAAAAGCATTTTTTGCAAAAGGGTACAGCACATCCGAATACCAGGGTTGCTATCTTTTTCATAATAATAACGAAGATGATCACATAATAGTATTTCAAAAAATCCATTACCAGGAATAATATTTGAATACAAATCCTTCATCAATGACGGAGAGTCCAAGGAAATATTTTGTCCACGAATTGCATTCTTGAGAAGACAATTGACAACTTTGATGCACCTCATTACTTTCATTTTCAGCTGCTGACATATTCCTTGGGAAGGAGCACATAAGATGAACGACTTCAGATGGCAACAAGATTCATCCAATATAATTTTAGCGTATGATTTTTGCCCATTTGTTACTTTATCACAGAGAGACATTTTGATGATATTTACATCTTTTATATTATCTTTGACACTAAAAACAGGAGACTTTTTACATATAGTGCAAATCAATATAATATCTGATTCGTCTACACAATCAATCACAGAAATATTTGCCTCTTGAAAACGCTGCAAGTAGAAATCTGATACTTTTGAACTAGATATGATGATACAAACTTCCAGTTGTTTTAACTTTAAAATGAACTGTTCTAAAACTGAATGTCTATGACAAAAGTAACTCTCGGATGAACTAAGTTGAACCATACTGGAATCATCCTTTTCTACACTTCCATCCACTGGGCACTGCATGCAGATGAAGTTAGCATCACAGAGAGGAAGAGTTGTTCTGCTGAAAAGCCGTGATGTTAGTAGGATTCCACTGATAGTGTGGGATGATAAAAATGATTGATTGGGGATAAGGTGGACAGAATTGCTAAACCAATGGACAAAATGCCTTACATCGCTTATGGTAACACAATCACCTGTTAAATATTCAGCAATGACTTTTGACAAATGGTTTAAAGAATTTTCATCTGGCACTGATCCATCAAGTACAGTTTTTACAATGGAATAAATAATATTTCCAAACTCCAAGGACTTTAAATCCTTCTCAATATTTAGTGTAACAGATTTGGTCAAATTCTCAATTATTACTGGCAAATTTACACTCAGGAATGAAAGAAGGGATGTTGACAGGGAGCCCCTTATATAAGTCTCACTAAATGGAATTGATGCATCACAAACATTCTTGTTAGCCTCTCTCTCCATAGCACAGATGAGATGTGACAGGTACAAAATCATAGATTTGCATCCCTCACCATTGTGTGATACAAATGAATCCAAACTCTTGACAATAATCCTTGCAATTGGATGAGAGAGTTGTAGAGATGAGAGTATGGTGAGTCCATCAGATGACAATGAGACATGACCCGTACTTGATGACATCAACATTGATTGACCTCTTGGACCAAAGCTATTTTTGACTATATTTTCAAAAGTTCCACAGATGGTCTTTAAATCAGAAAAACTAATTGAAGAAACATCCCTCGACATTTTGTTGTCAATAGATATATGGAATCTGCATCACCTGAAAAATTAAAAAAAACATACATGATATACTTATACAAGGTACTTTTATACAAATATATAACATTGGAAGCGAAAATTTGGCAATATTGCCCAAATAGCTACATAGTTATTTAGGCAATGTGGCAAAAATAGAGAATTATTTGGCCAATTGCCAATGTGGCAATATTATAGGCTCAGTATTTGGGCAATAATACAATAGGGGGGTCCCAATAGCTCCGTTGGAAGAGCACTCACTTCAAAAGCAAGAGGACAGTGATCGATCCTGGGTGAAATCAATATTGTTTTTTGACCCCTCTTTCTACCCAGCAGTGATTGCGCAGCTGAATCTGTTAGATCAGGTGGAAAGTACTTTGAGATAGACTAGTGTCCTATCCAAAAGGTAGCAAACAATTAATACAGTCCATTTCAAGAAACCTGGATAAACTCCAGCTCCATGGGCCTAATGGCTCTTTAGGACTGTTTTCATAATAAAGATTGAAATTTGAAAGAAATAAAAAAACAAAAAAGAAAAGAAAAACAAACAGTATGTGATACTGATAATAATGATTAGGACAATATCACTCCCAAAAAATAAAAAAATAAAAAGGAGAAAAAATGTAATTAAGTACAAATGAAAAGAGCAAAACAAATGGCAAGCAACACTGATAATAATGATAAGAAAACTCTGAAGAAAAAAAATGATAACATCTCAGTTTGAACCCGGATCATCGAGGTAACAAGTGTACTAGGGCTATGTGCATTTTTTAATCATGCCATTCTTAACTTTCTTCAACTTATGAATGGCAATTTTTACTTCTTTTCATTTTGTCGTTTTAAGTGTTGGTTACAAGTAAATAAATATTAATAAATAAATAAAATTCATAGAGTGCCAAACTCAACCGAACGTGGTCAGAAAGTGTAACAAGGGATTGTTGACATCAGATATTTTCAATTTTGAGAAAATTAAATGTCACAATTATAGATCTATTGACTATTGCAAATACTAATACCAATGAAATATATAGTATGAATGTTGTTTTAAAAAATTAAGGGAATGTTAAGTTAATATTCTGTCTTTGGTCTGGTCTTGAAATACTCAATAGTATGCAGGCGCCAACTTAAAATTTGGCTGACAGGAATTTCAGACACCACTCGGTGGAATTTCAATACAGAAAGAGGAATTTCTGCATACAAGAAATGGGAATAGGGATGGTTTTTGGAATTGCTTTTACTTATTGTATAGTTCTAAATATAGTTAACTAATTAGAACTATACGATATGTAAACACAATGCCAAATACCTTACCAAAGTCCCTTTATTTCAAATAAAATAAAGCTCCAAAACCTAATGGTGGTGGTTGCAGTAGTTGTGGTAGTGATGATAATACATGAGTGATGACGGTTGTAGTAGCAGTGGTATGATGATGTGGTGGAGGTGGTAGTAGTAGTTGTACTAATAGCAGTAGTAGTAGTAGTAGCAGTAGCAGCAGCAGTAGTAGTAGTAGTAGTAGTAGTAGTAGTAGTAGTAGTAGTAGTAGTAGTAGTAGTAAAAAAACGAGCTTTTATATAGCGCAATATCCACTAAACGTACTCAAAGCGCTTTACAAAGCGGGGTTTTTTGTTGTTTTTTTAGTAGTAGTGGTAGTGAAGATGATTTGGTGGTGGTGCTCTGGTTGTAGTAGTAATAGTGGTAGCGATGATTTGGTGATGGTAGTTGTAGTAGTAGTTGAAGCAATAGTGGTAGTGATGATGATGTGGTTGAGGTAGTGATGATAATGAGGTGGTGATAGTTGTTGCAGCAGTTGTGGTAGTGATGATAACAATATGGTGGTGATGGTTGTAGTAGTAGTAGTAGTAGTAGTAGTGATGATGATTGTGGTTGCAGTAGTAGTTACAGTGTGATGATGGTGGTGGTTGTAGTAGTTGTGGTAGTGATGATATTGCGATGGCAGTTTTTGCAGTAGTTGCGAATGTGATGATGATGTGGTGGTGGTGGCGATTGCTTAGTAGTAGTGGTAGTGATGATGATGATGATGTGGTGGTGGTAGTGATGATGAGGTGTTGGTGGTGGTTGCAGTGGTAGTGGTAGTAGTTGTAATAGTAGTGATGATGATGATGGAGTGGTAGTAGTAGTTATGATGATGTGGTGATGGTGGTGGTTGTAATATTGGTGGTAGTGATGATGATTTGGTGGCAGAGGGGGGGGGGGGTTATCCTTGGAGCAAAATTACCTAACCAGAATGTGACAGAAGTTGCCCATAACCAGGTGCAGTGATCTATTTCAAATCTCTCCTAACTTTCTTGGGATTTTAAATAAGTCAATACATATTTTTTCACAGAGCGCCTAGATAATTATTACTCCTAGTAATAGTGGCAGTGATGATGATGTGGTGGTTGGAGGGGTAACCTTGGAACAAATTGACCTCACCAGAATTTGACGGAAGTTGTCCACAACCCGGAATCTTTTGCTCCAGACTGGATTTTTATACGGTGAAACCGGAGCTTTAGCATCACTGCTCCAAGTATATGCAGCCTGTATCTTCTCATCTCTGTCACAACTTAAGAGCTTTTTCCTGCTTCATACATGGTGCGAACGTTCCACTACGCAATTCAAAGCTGCTTGTTTGGCGAAGATGTCATTGGGTCAACAGAGTCCTTTCGGATTTGTCTGTTGTCCTTCATAAATTCTGTCATTGCCCATGCTAAAAAAGGATTTGATTTGTCTGCCTGTGTTTCTGTAACAATTTGAGTTTAACCCTTCAACAACCACCAACCTGGAGGACCGGGTGACTCAAACACCAATAGTCACCTTTTACGAACCGTTGGCTTGGCATTGGGCTATTCTTGCACCCTCTCTGTTGACGGACCCCAGGGAAAAAAAAAAAAAAAAGAAGTAAAACACTCAAAAATCAAGAACAAGCTCTCCAGTGCCAAATGGGGGGGAAATCATGACTATCCTGAAGCAAAGGTATCAAATTTTATGTTCGAAAATAACTAGACTAGAATATGAAATAGCAGCCTGGGGTACATGCACAAATAAAAATATGGAAAAACTAAACAGGTTCCAAAACCAGAACCACACGAGGAATCCGATCAACATCAATCATACAAATGGAAAAACTAAGTGGTCTTGAATCATTAGCAGAAAGAAAGAACCAAGGAATTTTAGCACAATTTACAAAGAGAAAGTATCCAAAACAACCACTCCATAAATACTCCAAGGAATGAGTCAAAACAAAGACTGAAAATGAAAAGATCAAACTTCATTGAAACAGCCAGAAACAATGAACAAAAGTATAGTATAAAGGATATATATAAATGCAATTTTTGACAATTAAAGAAACTTTCAATATTCCCTCTCTTTTGGCAGAGGCACAAAATATCAGCCATCATCAATGGAATAAAAGGAACCCTAAGCAAAGATCACAAAATCATAAACAGAATTATTAAAAAGAATCTGAATAAATAAAAGGAAATTACCCAGAAAATGAATAGATTAAAATACACACATCTGGTAAAGCAACTGCAGAAAACAAATGAGGAGCTGGAATCTACTTTAAATGGCCAAATGGAAAAATACAAGGCAACAGGAGCTCATTGCACCCCTATAGAGTTGAGGCACTGGCAATCAAAGAAGGAATAAATATAGTTAGGGAATCAAACCCCTCTATCAATACCAACAGCTTAAAGATGCCAAATAAGTATTACACAACCCTTTGCAAACAATTGAATCATGTAAGTACAGAGCTAATGATAATAAATCAAACAGAAGTGAGACTTCAATGGATTCCTGGTCATTGCGGCATCATAGAAAATGAAACATCAGATACTGTGGCCAAAATGGGATCTTCCAGTTTCGCAGGATGTTTCCAGCTTTGATTCAAAAAATTAAAACATGTAGATATGGATCCATATTATCCGCGGGTGAAAATTATTAACTTTGTACTTTGTGTGATAAAAATCGGGAAAAAGGTTCGACTTTGATGATGAAAAGTGACTTAGATAAGGATTATTGTAAACTTTTAAAAGTACCTATTCTTATTATGAATAACTTGTAACTCCCTAATTTGTTGGTCGATTTTGTCATTCGTAGTATCAATTTTATTATAATAGAGAGATAGGAAAAATGGTTGGTAAACAACAATGTTATATTCTTTGATCAACCGACACTGTCCATTCCTGTAGAATTGTGAGTCAAGCATATCAACGTGTTCGACTAATCACATGCTCTTTAACTGGCCGGCCGAAACAAAGACGCTACCTCCCGTCCCGGGATTACGTTATTGTTATGCAAAATATGTAACACCTTCCGCACCACCAGAGGGTAGTTGCAATACCCAACGAGCGATTAGCGATGACATCAAAGAGCTACTCCACCACAGCGTTTGGATGGCTTTGCGAGATCTAAAAGCTATAACCGCGAAATGTCATGTTATTCCGACTCTTAGTAATATCGAAACGTCTCATCGTCTCATCTACTCAAAGTAAAGGGAGGGGGTGTCAATCGGATTCAATAGTCTGAAGTCACGTCCGCCCAGCAAAGAAAATTGGCACTATTTTTATTCTTCATTCTGGCTAGAACTTCACCTGTCATGTGATCCGAATGTATAAAAGTAAAAAACATGATCAGTAGGTTACTATACGTATTCTATACGAGGGAAGTGACGTCACGACTGTTACCCTCCAGACGCGACTTACCGCAACACTGGCCATGGAAGCAAATGCATCTATCTAAATTCTACTTATAGTACTCAATGATGTCCTGGCATCTATCCCATCTATCATATTAAAATTATGATATAAGCATCAAACGTATAGTAAATTAGGCACGGGTTTCGAAGGTGTCTATTCAGTGAGTAATTTATGATTAATTTTTGAGTAATTTCAACTATAAGGTAAGATACAGTGGGCAGAAAAGGCGTGTATTTTAGTTAATCACACACCATCAATACACAAATGCCACTTTTACTGACTTGACATTGAACACGCCCATATAGAATAGAAGGAGCCCCTAATTTTCACGTCTCCAACGTAGGTTACCGATAGTTTACATAGTTGAGCCTTGCGACTGTCCCCCAAGGGGCGTGGCTATATTCCTCTACACTTACTGAGTGTCTATCCACAGACTACCGTCCTGTGTTATCTATGTGTCTATGTGGGGAGGGGGGGGGGGGGGTGCTAAGTACCAGATACCACTAAGCAGGGACGGCTGGTAATAATGGGCAGGGTGGGCAAATACCAGCCTGTTTTTTCAAGTTATATGCTGTATTACCAGGTCTGAAATAATCAAATTTAAATTAGATAATTTCAAAAGTTACTACTTAAACGTGATACTTCGTACTGAAATCAATTTGTGTGTATTTTTGATAGATTGCGAATCACCATGCATCCCTTAATGCATAAACCAGGATACGCTCCTGTTCTTTTTTTATCAACCCCCCCCCCCCCCCCCCCCCCCCCCCCCCCCCCAACCACTCCACTCCGCCCACATCGTCACTCCATCCCTCTCGTCGCCTGACGGTGAACTAACTCCGATTTTGCTGTCTGGCCTCCTAGTACTAGGTCGGGCTAATTCAAATGAGCCCACCTTATTAACCAGTGAAAACTAAATAGAGATTTTGGCAAACGAACTTTTTCTTATTTATTGCCTTACTGGCTGGTACCATTGATGTAATGACTTTGGAATGTTCCAGTATTGAATTAAATTT
This sequence comes from Berghia stephanieae, assembly GCF_034508935.2. NCBI lineage: Eukaryota > Metazoa > Mollusca > Gastropoda > Nudibranchia > Aeolidiidae > Berghia > Berghia stephanieae. Next base: position 34,679,454 of record NC_088366.1, read on the forward strand.
ATTAATTACTAATTTTACATCAATTAGTATGATTTGTGTTGTTTTTATATATTGTTTTACCATTTAAACTTTTCTTTTTTTCTCGTTTTCTTTAGTGCTTCTCAAAACTCATTTATTAAATTGTTTTCTTATTTGTTTTTTGTTGTTGTTGTTTTTTTTTTGTTTTGTTTTTTAAAAATTAATTTGTTAGTTCTTTTTTTTTTTTTTTAATTCTTAAAGTAATTACCCTGTATTTTTATTGCCAGACAAAATAATTTTGCAAAACAATGTAATTTTCTATTGTATTCGTATAATAAACAAAACACTTTTATTCAAAGTCACGACTAAATAAATATATAAAATTACAACTACAATTTTGGTTTGCTCAACATTTGAATTAGTATACGAGAAATACTCTTCTGAGAAAAGGAGAGAGTTGAATTCTAACTGATTATAGAGAAATACGGAAGGGTGGCAATTCCGTACTTGCCGTCCTGAAGCTAATACATACATAAGATAGTTCGCGATGAAGAGGCGGGAATGCTCGGGGTTGGTTGGTAAGGAGTAAAGTAACACGGTGTTATTGTAATGCTAACGAATGCATGAGGAGAAATTCGTAACATTATTTTTGTCTTAATTGTATTGTATGAAGTATTGGCGAAAGCCTAAGATTAAATAAACGTTGTTTTTGTTTGTCTTATTTTGACTATGGAACTGATACTGATACGAGTACTTGTCATAGCAGAGCTGCCTACTTGAAATAGGAAAATAAAAATCGTAGTTTTCAGGGCTAATAAAATCGTAGATATTTTAACTACCCTTTTAAAAAATGACCGGAATTTCGACTGTTTTGATAGATATCAATTTTTTTTAAACGAGAAAAAATGATTGGAAACGTAATAATGATGGTGATGGTGGTAGTGATAGTGGTAGCGGTGGTGGTAGTAGTAATGATGGTGGTGGTAGTAATGATGATGGTAATATTATTATTGTTATTATTATTATTATTATTATTATTATTATTATTATTATTATTATTATTATTATATATCATCATCATCATCATTATTATTATTGTTATTTATTATTATTATTATTATTATTATTATTATTATTATTATTATTATTATTATTATTATTGTACGTATTGGTGGTATTACTATTGTTGTATTTTTGTGTGGTTATTAATGGTATCAGTTTATTGTTTGGTTCCATTTACCATTTTTTCCCACGTTCATGTGGTCATCAAATTGTATGATTTATTGTCGAAAGCCTAAGATTGAATAAACTTTGTAATATCGTATGGTAACCATCATTGTCGACGACATCGTCGTTGTCATCATAATCATCATTATCATCATCATCATCATCATCATCATCATCATCATCATATCATTATCTTCATCATTAACAACAACAACAATATTAACAACAAGTACTACAATAGCAATAAAAACAATATCAACATCATCATAACATTTCCGTCATCGTCTCCACAACTATCATTCTAACCAACAGCACCACCAAAACCACTACCATAATTACATCCTCCTCCACCACCACCACCACCGCTACCACTATTCCAACCACTACCACCACCGGCACAATCACTCTAATCATCAAGACAGCAGTGAAATGCAATTTGAGCTCTGAATGAAACTCGAGTCATATCGCTGTTGTTGCTTCTCGATTAAAACTTTAAGGTTACTACATACTACTGAAAACCAATAATGTAACAGAAATATTAATCTCGCCGTTGAGGGATTAAAGCAAATCTTTAATTTTTTCGAGTGAACGAAATGGACTTGTATTGTCAAGGTGTTGTCGCATTATGTCTCGTCGCTTTATTTTTTAGTGGTATTCTCTTTGGTGATTCAGTTTTGATTACGTTTGGAATAATTAAAATCTACTTGTATTGTCATTTCATTGTGAATGTGATTATTTGTGGTTGAAATATTATTTTTTAAAGGTGAAAAAAATAATAATTAAAAAAAATTAATTAAAAAATAAATAAATAAATAAAATAAAATAAAAAATAATATATATATATTTATGACCGAATCATCTTTGCCCCACCACTGTAAATAGGCTAGAACCGCCACTGCTCCCAACATATACTCCAGGACCGCCCAAAGTATGCGACTGCAAAAGAGTAATTTTGGCCTGGTACAACACCTCTACCTCTGCAGACTAAACTGAATTGGTCCCTGACAGAATTGAGGAAGACAATGGCATTCCTTCACCAAATAGACATTCAAACATGAAAACAATATGAGGGGGAACGTAGAAGAAGAATATTTGCAAGGTTGTTTTTGTTTGATTTCAAGCAGATCTATCAAGCAAGGGAGCAGAAATTCAACTTTGAAAGTACAAATGAGTGAAAACTTGTAAGTTTATTTTGTGTTTCGAAAAAAATTTGGCAAATATTTTCAGCACATTTAATTATTGAACCACTCTTCAATAAATATTTGCAATGTGCTTGTCAAAATTTTGATGATCGTCTATTATGATTCTGAGCTATTTGAAAACGTCATCACAAGATATGTCAGAGGAATCGATAAGGAATACTGGACTCATAGTAAAGATACTCTTACCTGCCTAACAGTTGTCTGAATTTGCTTGCATGTGGTTTATCTCATACTAATTTATGAAGATGTAATTTCTTTTTCGTTGAATTAAAATATCATTTTTCAGGTGTAAAAAAGTTTTATCATTAGCATAATTGTATCATTTTCCCTTATCAAATAAATATTTCATTAGTAAAAACCGGCCCCTGAGTAACAATTTTTTTAAAATTCAAACTAACTGCCAACGATGATTTCAAATCTTATCAGCACTTTTTTCTGACGGTAGCAGCTAATGGTGCTCACACTACTAGGTTATGACGATCGACCAAATTAGCAAATTATGTACCGCACTCATGCACCGTCATAAACCCACCCAGAAGCTTCTTCACAACACACCGTTCAACTAGATGCTCTAAGGTTTTGGGCTAGTTACCACAACGGGTACATACTGGACAGGTGGAAAGTCCCCACCGATAATGCAATTTTGCCATTAGGTAGGTTAAAAAAAAAAAATAATTTCAAAACAAAGTCACCAGCTTTCGTAGTATCATCAAAAAGAAAATTTGCTCGTAATCCATATACATATGAACTTGATCATACTTGTTGAGTGCACATAAATCCTAAGGCTTCATCTGCTGACCGGGAAGGTTTTTCACAAGCAACTTACAACTTGCTGCAGATTCTCAACAAATCGCATCAAAATTTAAGACCAGACTTGGTGTGGCTTTTCACTGTGGTATTTTTAAGGAACAGTGGCTATTTCTAAAGTCCCGTAAAGTATGGTTCTCAGGGCTATTTTAACAATCTCGTCCAACATTTGCGTTTAGGCCACAAAGCATTATTATAGGTAACATCATGCTTTCGAGTCTCTTGTACTGTTTGATTTAGCTTATCATAAAAGTAAAAGCTTTATTTCTCGTCCTCACTCTTGTCCTCTTTTACTTTTGGGGCTAACAAACAATTACTGTATATTTTGAGTTGAATCTTGCCTTGAGCAATCATCCCCATTGAGTCATTATTGCTGTAATAGACTAGCGACGCCGTTTAAATAGCCCCAAGAACCATCTTTACGACACGAGACTGTAAAAATAGCCACTGCAAGGCATTTTGTTCCATAACAAAATCCTTTCGACAATTTAGAGTCAAAGAAAAGACTTTGCATTTTATTAACTGTTAGTATAGTAGGCTACTGCAGATACTTGCGATGCTGTGCGTGAGACAGACCAGAATTTCTGAATGGTAAAAATTATTCAAGAGTAGAGTTAGAGTTAGAGTTAGAGAGGAAAACTTCTCAGCCAGTAGTCAGTAGACTCAGAATCAATTCTGAAGTTCTTATCCCCGAATCAATAATCATATGAATGATAGAATGAATCTAAAGTATACACATAAGGTGATGATGATTGCCATACCTCTTAAAAGTGGGCGTGACCATGATTAACACTGCCACTTACCACGACTACACATTGTGACAATGATTGTCATTGTCTGAACTGTCATTACTGTCACTGTCACTGACATTGTCACAAACATTGCGCAATGATGACTGACATGATGAAATGAATGTGACTAACTTACACACCGATTAAAGATAGCTTCAAAACATAGTTGATAAATTATCAAATTATGAGAATCTGAAACTCAACTTAAGTCGAGTATTACGATAAATAAAATCTTTAGGTAGAGCCTCACAACCCACGTTGTTTTGTTGTCTTGCGCACACCACCGTCACAATCACAAACCACTTCCCTTTCCTAAATTTGTTTACATCCGGTAAATGGGTTGAACAGCCTTGACCTCGTTTTGATTGAAATGTAGAAGGCATTCTACAACAATTGTGAATTCATATGAGTGATGAACCATCCATTTACCGATCACTTGGAATCTTTCCGTCTAACTGATCACACGCATTTTTGGTCTCTCTCTCGTATTGGTGACGAGAATTATAATACTAATACTACCCAGCTATTGTAGGAATCTTTACTTCTTTTTGTAACTTTTTATTACGTTAATGATGTGTTTAATTCTTGAGTGTATTTCAGTGGATTATTGTGTATCGTGTTTTAAATAATTCGTTACATTGATTTAATTTTGTATAATCACTGTGTCTGGAGATTGAGAGTAAGTTGCCTCATTTAACACCCTGCCTTTTCCATGATTATACAAGCATCGCCGTTTCTTATCTTTATTACGTTTTTATATATATAATTGATAGCTATTCAGTAGCTGCTATATGATATTGTTGTTATGATTTTGATGAGTTCTATTTAGTTATTTATATGTTTTAGGTGTTTTTGCTCATGGATTGTTTAGTTGTAGGAACTTGGCTGCTAGATAATAGATTTTAGCATACTTGGGGACCAATACGATGAGGGCGCGGTTGGACATTATTGCACAACCCGGCATCATCAGTGTTCCTCAGTCCCCTGTTGTAGGGGGTTCAAAGGAACTGATTACGGCTTAGACGTGATTTCCACACGTCTTTTTCTGGTAGGGATGTTCCTGAATCCACGGGAAATGACATAAGTTACGTCAGGACAGAACATCAGAGGTTCACATTAGTCTTGTTTCAATAATTTGTCACATCAAACTATGGGCATAATCATAATATGAGGGGTGTGGCCATATCGGGGACTAAGGGTGTGGTTTAGTTTTGGAGCGGTCTGATTCGAGGGATATAGACGGAATGACTACACCCAAACACAGCGAATGTTATGAGGCTTGATCTAATCAGTCAGATGCATAGCCCTACTATAACTCTTTTAGTACGCCATGGTCAGATGTCACGGGTTTTAAAAAGATTTATCCATATAATTAAAATTCATTAGAAACGTGAATCCTTAGTGGCTTAGTGGTATCTGGTACTTAGCACCCCCCCCCCCCCCTCCCCACATAGACACATAGATAACACAGGACGGTAGTCTGTGGATAGACACTCAGTAAGTGTAGAGGAATATAGCCACGCCCCTTGGGGGACAGTCGCAAGGCTCAACTATGTAAACTATCGGTAACCTACGTTGGAGACGTGAAAATTAGGGGCTCCTTCTATTCTATATGGGCGTGTTCAATGTCAAGTCAGTAAAAGTGGCATTTGTGTATTGATGGTGTGTGATTAACTAAAATACACGCCTTTTCTGCCCACTGTATCTTACCTTATAGTTGAAATTACTCAAAAATTAATCATAAATTACTCACTGAATAGACACCTTCGAAACCCGTGCCTAATTTACTATACGTTTGATGCTTATATCATAATTTTAATATGATAGATGGGATAGATGCCAGGACATCATTGAGTACTATAAGTAGAATTTAGATAGATGCATTTGCTTCCATGGCCAGTGTTGCGGTAAGTCGCGTCTGGAGGGTAACAGTCGTGACGTCACTTCCCTCGTATAGAATACGTATAGTAACCTACTGATCATGTTTTTTACTTTTATACATTCGGATCACATGACAGGTGAAGTTCTAGCCAGAATGAAGAATAAAAATAGTGCCAATTTTCTTTGCTGGGCGGACGTGACTTCAGACTATTGAATCCGATTGACACCCCCTCCCTTTACTTTGAGTAGATGAGACGATGAGACGTTTCGATATTACTAAGAGTCAGAATAACATGACATTTCGCGGTTATAGCTTTTAGATCTCGCAAAGCCATCCAAACGCTGTGGTGGAGTAGCTCTTTGATGTCATCGCTTCCATCGCTCGTTGGGTATTGCAACTACCCTCTGGTGGTGCGGAAGGTGTTACATATTTTGCATAACAATAACGTAATCCCGGGACGGGAGGTAGCGTCTTTGTTTCGGCCGGCCAGTTAAAGAGCATGTGATTAGTCGAACACGTTGATATGCTTGACTCACAATTCTACAGGAATGGACAGTGTCGGTTGATCAAAGAATATAACATTGTTGTTTACCAACCATTTTTCCACTCTGAAGTTCCTATCTCTCTATTATAATAAAATTGATACTACGAATGACAAAATCGACCAACAAATTAGGGAGTTACAAGTTATTCATAATAAGAATAGGTACTTTTAAAAGTTTACAATAATCCTTATCTAAGTCACTTTTCATCATCAAAGTCGAACCTTTTTCCCGATTTTTATCACACAAAGTACAAAGTTAATAATTTTCACCCGCGGATAATATGGGATCCATATCTACATGTTTTAATTTTTTGAATCAAAGCTGGAAACATCCTGCGAAACTGGAAATCCTGTCATTTTCTTCACAACGATTAGGTTTTACTGATTGAGAACAGTCTTGACTACTCCGCCTATGGATATTTGGTGGTTGTCGCTATTGGCGGGTTGAATTTTAGAGTTAAAGCGGCCTTGACTATTGTTGTGACTGCGCGGGATCATTATGGCGCGGAGTTGCTTGGTTGATGTTGAATAATGTAATGTTTATACAAGAGGCGATATGGCTAACCTGAGAGTACTTCGGTGTATTTATTTCAATTGCACTGCAGTATAATAGATTACACCCTTTGATGCTATTTATTTTTGGAACCATAATTCTTAGGCAATAATAATTATGGTTTTTGGTTGTTATTATGTACCGTTGGCTTCGGGGGAAGAATGGCGATTTTTTAATCGTTATCTATATTTTTAATGGGGCATATCTTCTGACATCTATGGCTAGCAGCCAGCGACATCTATACGAAGGCCTTGCTAGCAGCTCTATCGTCGCATGAGGTTCTCACATGTTTTGGCTTAAGTTCGTTTTGGAACGGGGTAATTCGGTTACTATCGGCTCTTTATGATTATGCTGAGGAACATAGAATGGATGAGTTATGGGCCTTGTTATCCAGTTAGTATTCTCTTTACCGACATGTGAGAAACTATGATGGAGGCTATGTGAGCTAGACCTGTAACGATTATCTACTCATAACCAATTATCCGCGGATTAAAAAATATTGACAAAATGTTTATAATGTGCGGCTATGCTATGTGGCCTTGTGATATGACACTCGCGGTCGCATCGGAAGGTGTCGGATTCCAGCCTTGCTTAGGGGTATAGTTGAGTGCTCGGGAAAGGCTCTTTTTTCACATTTTCCAATGATTTACTATATTATATACTTGTTGCTTTCTCTCACCTACTCAGGTGTAAAATGTGTATTTGACCATTAACGTGCTGTCTGGGAATTTGGTAATATCGACCAATATCATTGACATCTAGTAGCGTTCTACATTTTAAATGTTGCTGTTGGACAGTGACCCTTTGTAAAGCGCTCTGAACACATTTAGTGGATTTGCGCTATATATATATATATATATATATATATATATATATATATATATATATATATATATATAAGATCTTATTTGTATGTAAATATGACCGTCTATAATATGATCGCATTTCCTTAGGGTCGGATTACTTTGGAGAATTTCTAGTCTATTTGGCAATGCGTCTGTTGATTTCTAACAACGAAGCCATCTCACACCCTCACAAGACTATATATGTTTCTTCTTTATGCCATGATGGTGGACCTCCATTCACTCAGGGGGCATAGCACAGTTTTTTGTTACAAAGGATTGGAATGAAGACTTCAAGATTTTGTCTTCTCTATGCCTAATATAGGACTAATATGACAACAATGATTTATTGGAACTGGTTTATATATACAGACACTGACATTTTTTCAATACTCATTATATGCTGTTATGATGGCATATTATAATGACGATATATAATTTTTGTTTTTTGTTTGTTTTTGTTTTTCTATTAGGAGCATTAATTTATTTTAGTACTATTTTGGTGCTAGGACTAGGAGAGGAGTAAGCCTTTGTCTTCTCTCTATGCCTAAAATATGACATATCGATTTTGGCAACATTGATATATTGGAGCCGTATACATAGTCTATAACTTTGGGGAGATATGTGGTCTTAGTCTTAGTGACTAACTAGACGTCACTAATGGTCCCAGCTTTATACCATTATGTTATTGAGGCACACTACTTAATAGCTGGCACTTCCAGCTAATTTGTATTTTATATGTATAGACACGTGTCAATTGTTCAATATTTCATTAGATGCTTTTACGATGGCATATATTATACTGATGATTTTGCACCTTTTTTCAATCAGGAGCCTTAATTTATTACTACGGTATTTCGTTACTAGGAGAGGAGCATAGGCTTTTTGCTCTCGATACCTACTATGCTAGTGTGGGAGAATGATTTTTTGTAGCTGCTAGCATGGTTTATTACGTGAGAAGATAGAAGGTCTTAGTATATCATCAATTTTCTCAGCTTTACACTGTTATGGTAGTATGACAGAGAATCTAACAGTTAGTGGTACTAACAATTGACTAGTGTATTATATGTATACAAACATTCTGTATCTGCTTTATCCATTACACACACATATCTATCTGTTTTTATATGGGCATATTCTAATGATAATAGATTCAGTTTAGTACGAGTGGACAGGAATGAAATAGGATTACTATGTTAGCACCGCGGATTGATTAATTTAGTCTTGGGTTCAGTGTAAAGTTGTTTTCTCTCGAGGAATATTTTTTTGATGGTTAGACCTCGGCTGTCTTCACCCGTGAATTCACGTTTGGAGAAGTCATAGGTGCAACACGCCAGACTATGGAACCCTCTTGTGAGGTTTCGGACATAGTTATATGTCCAGGATTGATCATCCTTTTTCACTGTCATTACGACTCTAATGACCTACGGGACTCTAGGTGCTTAATCTTTTGTCCTGGCCCGGGGGTAGTGTGCACTAAGTCACCTGTCACCGGCACGGTTTTCTGCCGTTATACGTTAGACAACCCAGACATTAGATGTCTGAGGCTCTGTCTAGGCCTCATCAGCCAGATTGTTTGTATCAAGCAATCTTTATGTATGACCCACATCATTTCCAGACTCTGGCTGCCTAAGCCTTTGGCCCTGGACCGGAGATAGTATTGACTAAGCAAGTCATCTATCAATGGTACGGTTCTCTGCCGTTTTTTAGCTCTTTTGACATTCATATGTTAGACATTTGAGACGATTTTTGTCTCATATGCGTGGGTCATACATTAGTTAGTTTTTCTCTCTGATGTAGATCTATGCTGCTTCGCTCATACTATTTGAGTTTGGAGCAGGCATAGGTAAAGTTTGTCAATGCCAGGGAACCCTCTTGTGAGGTTCCGGACATAGCTTATATGTCCAGGATTGATTATCCTTTTTCACTGTCATTACGTCTCTAATGACCTACGGGACTCTAGGTGCTTAATCTTTTGTCCTGGCCCGGGGGTAGTGTGCACTAAGTCACCTGTCACCGGCACGGTTTTCTGCCGTTATACGTTAGACAACCCAGACATTAGATGTCCGAGGCTCTGTCTAGGCCTCATCAGCCAGATTGTTTGTATCAAGCAATCTTTATGTATGACCCACATCATTTCCAGACTCTGGCTGCCTAAACCTTTGGCCCTGGACCGGAGATAGTATTGACAAAGCATGTCATCTATCAACGGTACGGTTTTCTGCCGTATTTTAGCTCTTTTGGCATTCATATTTTAGACATTTGAGATGGTTTTGTGTCTCAAATGTTTGGGTCATACAATAGTTATTTTTATTTATTTATTTTGATGTAGATTTATGGTGCTTCGCTCGTCCTATTTGTGTTTAGGGGCAGACATAGGAATAATTTGACAATGACATGAAACCTCTTTGTGGGGTTCCGGACATAGCTTATATTATGTCCAGGATCGATCATCCTTTCTTACTGTCATTACTATTCTAACGAACTACATAAGCTTAATCTTTGGGCCTGGAGCATACAGGTGAGAGAACATTTATTTCAATTTTTCATCATGTGAGATAGCACATATTATAATTGTTGGATATTTACTCACTGCATAGGGATTGTTGGGTTTGGATAGGGATACCTATGAGATTTCCACTCGTGTTTTTGGCGTTTGGAATAGTCATTGGTACAAATAGCAATGCTAAGGAACCCTCTTGTGAGGTTCCGAACATACCTTATATTATGTCCAGGATTGATCATCCTTTTTCACTGTCATTACGACTCTAATGACCTACGGGACTCTAGGTGCTTAATCTTTTGTCCTGGCCCGGGGGTAGTGTGCACTAAGTCACCTGTCACCGGCACGGTTTTCTGCCGTTATACGTTAGACAACCCAGACATTAGATGTCTGAGGCTCTGTCTAGGCCTCATCAGCCAGATTGTTTGTATCAAGCAATCTTTATGTATGACCCACATCATTTCCAGACTCTGGCTGCCTAAGCCTTTGGCCCTGGACCGGAGATAGTATTGACTAAGCAAGTCATCTATCAATGGTACGGTTTTCTGCCGTTTTTTTTTTAGCTCTTTTGGCATTCATATTTTAGACATTTGAGACGGTTTTGTGTCTCAAATGCTTGGGTCATACTATAGTTATTTTATTTTTATTTTTCAGGTAGATCTATGCTGCTTCGCTCGTGGTATTTGCGTTTGGAGCAGGCATAGGTAAAGTTTGTCAATGCCAGGGAACCCTCTTGTGAGGTTCCGGACATAGCTTATATGTCCAGGATTGATCATCCTTTTTTACTGTCATTACGTCTCTAATGACCTACGGGACTCTAGGTGCTTAATCTTTTGTCCTGGCCCGGGGGTAGTGTGCACTAAGTCACCTGTCACCGGCACGGTTTTCTGCCGTTATACTTTAGACTACTCTGACCATAGATGTCAGGTGCTTTGTCTAGGCCTCATCAGCCAGATTGTTTGTATCAAACGATCTATTTACGTCTGATTTTTATTCGGTCGGGGCTTTGACTGTTAGTCGGCCTCTGTTCCGGACCAGGGATGGTATGGGACGGGGCTTTGACTGTTAGTCAGCCTCGGTTCCGGACCAGGGATAGTATGGGACGGGCTTTGACTGTTTGTCAGCCTCGGTTCCGGACCAGGGATAGTATGGGACGGGGTTTTGACTGTTAGTCAGCCTCGGTTCCGGACCAGGGATAGTATGGGACGGGGCTTTGACTGTTTGTCAGCCTCGGTTCCGGACCAGGGATAGTATGGGACGGGGATTTGACTGTTAGTCAGCCTCAGTTCCGGAACAAGGATAGTAGTATGGGACGGGGCTTTGACTGTTAGTCAGCCTCTGTTCCGGACCAGGGATAGTATGCACTCAGTCAACTATCACTGTTTGCCTGATTTTTAGACTTTGTAAGGTGGGCAGTTATTTGCTAGGGTCAAAGTGCCTTGATGACCCTGATAACTTTTGGGTTTTTGTGAATGGCTTCCTCAGCTTTGGCCGGGGCCAGGGATAGTATGCGCTTAGTCATATATCTCTGCTGGATTACCTAACTTTGCATACTGGGTGTCAGGGATATCTGTTGTGTAGGGGTGGTTTACCTCTTGATTTTGGATTATACATATCCTTAATAGACCTGGTTGGATATTTTGTTCACATCTTTTTAAACTAGATATTTTATAGACATCTCCTTACATATGGCGTTAGACAGGCGCTCTTTAATAAGAGCCGTGGTGTATTCACTCAGAGTGGCATTACTTAACACTCTGTATTGGTTGATTTGACAACATTCTATGTTACTTGGACCATTAACCTAGGTGGTTTAACATTTTCATACTTAGTAGGGAGTCCTTCGATCTGACATTTGCGCTGGATAAAGGGGGAGCTGGTTTTCAACAGTTTTGCCATCTCTGGAAAGAATTTCTGATGATATTAGATTCTAGATCTTTATTGATTGGAGACTATGGGTAACGACTTATGGTTGTGAGGCTGATGCACTAACTTTTATACTTAAGTTTTTATCAGTGTTGTTAATATACAATGACCTACAGTATATTTTCCCTTGTTTCGATTGAAATTGTTTGGGATTTTTAGCAACTATTTTGTGTATAATTTTTTAATGCATACATACAACATGGGTCTTGATTCCCGTTTAAATGCAAAAGACTCATCGACCCACGATTTGCGGCAGTCTTAGTTTCCAGCATAGTGTAATATCCACATGACGTGACACGGATATCGGTATATTTAGTTCATTTTATTATTTAAATGGGCCGAAGCAGAATTTGTCAGATTGTTCCATGGAGGTCTTTGTATATTTGGTTACAAAGCTGCACCAGGGGGAAACTGGTGACGATGAGGATTAGGGACGTGTGAGGAATGATGATGAGATGATGATGAGGATGATGATAATAGCGTTGGTGATGGTGAAGAGGATGAGGAGGATGAGGCTGTCTGAGTCACATCTTATTGACAAGGAGTGAAGACAGATGGATGTTTATGAAGGTGAAAGGAGAAACTAATGTAGTATCTTAAACATTTTAATTGGTGAACAGGTCCGATTAGGCAATTGTCTTTCGGCTTGGGCAGGCATGCCTGTTATGACTGATGGGACTGGTCGGTTTGTCAGAACTTCGGGTTTCGGGCGTGTCCGATGTTGGTTTCTGGTGTGAACGCTGGTAGGAGTTAATCTCTTATTCTGTAATGTGAGTCACTTACTTTAGCCTAGTATGGGGATGATTCTTCCTGGTTTGAGTTCCAGTTGGTGACATTCACGAAGATTTTCTTTGTACTTGTTCGATTGTATTTAGGTGGGCTTTGTTGATTCGGGCTTGATTGATGCATATTCTAGTATTTATGCCTAATCAAGGCAGGATTAGCGGGTGTTTTAACTCACTCAATCCTAGAATTTTTTGCTACTTTTCAAAATTGGATATATTAAAAATGAGCATATACATAGACATTTTTGTTCAACCACCATTAACATGTAAAACTAAAAACATTAGCTTTGATACTACGCCTATAATTTGTCGCATAAAATACGCAATAAATAGGCATGGGGCAAAAGTAACTCTGTTAAACTACGGATATAGTCAGTTTTAGGGTTGAGCGAGTTAATGGCCTTAGGGATGGATCCAGAGGCCTTATGAGTTATAAACTGTCGCCTCTATGTTATGGAGGTTCTGATCCCAGCCCGAGGACTTGCTTGTTGTCTACGTGCCATCATCGCTGCTACGTGCTAATGTTTGACTTATATTATTAGCTTGTGGTGTTACTGGAATGATTATTATAGTCCGACTCCCATGTAATTTTGACGTCATTTAAGACAATTGCGTCGACTGGTGTTTTGTTGTTAGGAGTGGCCAGGGAACATAAATACTACCCTGTTGGTTGAACTGTTGTATAAAATCAACGATTTGTTCACTTTTGGTGGTATGACCATGGCCTTCACTTTTGACTGAAATATTTGGTAGAGTCAGGTTATTTTACGGAAGCTACAGTTTAGGTGTTTCTGTAGGGTGCATGCATGTGTAACTCGGGATATCAATTACTCTCTTCGTACAACAGACCTTACTCTATTGCCACAAAGGGTGGTATGCATTAAGTATAATGGATTCGTTCATTTGGACTAATAATGTAGCGGATATTTCATTATATTTTACGATTCATTTAGTTAGTCTTGAAGCGATAATATTTTGTGGGTTTTCATCGTTTTACATCGCGTGCTACTATATGACTTTGAAGTCTCATATGAATTCACAATTCGACCAATTGTGTTGTAGAATGGATAGATAAACGATACTTACCAAAGTTGAAGTTTGTCTGTTATTCTACAACACTGGTCGATTGTGAATTCATTTGCCCTCCCTTACCATAATTATCATAATATACCCTCCCCTCTAGTTCTGGTGATAGATTTATATTATCTTCATACAATCCATGAGCAGTTTATGTTAGAGTTGGGTAGTATCTGGGCTCATATAGTAGCCCGCTCAAAATTTAAAGTGTGATCGGTAAATGGATGGTTCATCACTCAAATGAATTCACAATCGACCAGTGTTGTAGAATAACAGACAAACTTCAACTTTGGTAAGTATCGTTTATCTATCCATTATCTTCTATTATGTACTAGAGATGTTAATGGTCGAAGGTAATGAATCTTGGTGAACAAAAACAAATGTAATAACAGCTTCAAAAATAAACAAATTATACCAAATACAGAAAGTTTCGGGCTCAAACTCCCTCTTCAGCCAATAGCAAAAGCATTTTTGCGAAGCTATCATATTCATTTTTGTTCATTACTTTTTAATAAAATATAATAATAATATAATATTTTGATAAAATATAATATAGTAAACTAAAATGAGATTAGGATTTTATCATTATTATATTATATTATATTATATTATATTATATTATATTATATTATATTATATTATATTATATTATATTATATTATTATGTTATTATATTATTATATTATATTATATTATGTTTTATTATATTATATTATTTTATTATATTATATTATATTATATTATTATTATATTGTATTATATTATAACAGTCGACAGTCAATATCACGTGTGTTGTTAATTTCCTCTTTGGAAATCTTTTGCATTGATGTATGAAAGCGGGTGTATCTTATCTGCCTTCGTGTAGTAGAGAGGTGATATTACCGCACAAAATAGCCGAATTAGTCGCCGTCCTTACAACGCCCATTTCTAGGCAAGAGACTAGCTAGTCCGAGACTAGAAAGCGTTCGTGAAATCCGATTATTTTTTAAAAATTTTATACGCTTGCTTCGCTTGGGCTCAAGACTTTTTAGTCATTTACTAGACTAGTAAATTACTAAATCCAGTCCTCGTTCATGAAAACGGGCCCTGGTGTTCCTCGAGACCAAGTCCTTGATCCAACTCTTTCTTTTTTATATTCACGACCTACCTGGTAGATGCTCTTGAATCTAAAGTTCGCCTTCTTGCAGATGACACTTTTGGATACTTGATAATAAAACCACATGAGGTTGGAGCACATTTGCAACACGACCTTGAGAAACTGGCGGCTTGGGAACAGAGGCACTGCATTGAGTTTCATCCAGTGAAATGCACTGTCATTTCAACCCTCCAGAAAGAAATCTCCAATCACATGCAATTACAAGCTACACAACCACACCTTAGAGCACATAACATCAGCCAAATACATAATAACAATAAAATCAGACTTAAAGTAGGACGAGCACATCAACAACATCATAAAAAAGAAAAGCAAATAGGACCCTGGGTTTCCTCCGAAGAAATTTAAAGATTAATTAATCAGCAAGCCTAAAATCATTAGCTTACAAGTCATGAGTTCGACCACAAATTGAATACACGTGCATTGTTTGGGAACCACACTGCCGTTTGTTTAATGAACACAGCATGTGCTATATGGTTAACGTTGTATCTAATGTGTTTTTAAAAACAACGACAGCACACCAAAAAAAAAGACCTTTTTTATAAACTGGAGGCAAAACAGAGACGAGCCGCTCGTTTTGGTAAGGGAAACTATGAGAAAACATCAGGTGTGAGCAGCATGATTGATCAACTTGAATGGAAGTCACTCCAAACTAGGAGGAAATATCTCGCCTGACCATGATCTATAAGATAAAGAACAACCTGGTGGCGATTTCAACTCCTGATCTCCAAACACCGACACGAACATCTAAGACTTCCCGCATGGACAGTTTCATCCCCCTAGGGCTCCTTCCGCACTAGGACAGGACTGTCCCAGGACGAATTTGTCCTGTCCCACTGGAGAAAACTTCTAGTATTCAAAAGGGGTACCGCACTAGGACATGACTGTCCTGGGACACACCTTGCGTATCGCTTGCGCAAATGGATTATAAGTATGGATTAAATAGAGGTTGCATGTGCATGTGCTTTAGAAAAAAGAAAAATGGAAAGAGAAAACAAAATTGGGTGCATCCTTTAATGACCCAAAGATTGCTCAAGTGTCAATTCCATAGACTCTATGGTGATCTCCGATCTTATCTTAAAATATTTTTCTTGGAATCACCTCACTTTACCCAGGTGCAAATGAGTACCAGTTCGCTGATGAAAGTAATCTTCGACGGACTAGCGTACATTCAAGAGGATAATAGAAAGTCAGCATGGCTCGGTGGTACGGTCTTTGCTTCGTACCCGAAAGGTACCAGGTTCGATCACCCGCTGCTGCGCTATGTGGCCTTGGGTAAGTCACCTCGCCCTAGCTCAATTTGCGTCGCTGCACTGCCTGCTGACGCCTAGGTTATTCCAGTCTTCCCTTGGAATAGACCTTCGAGAAAAAATTCCCCTATGGGATGAATAAAGGGATTTTTTTTTAAATTTTAAACTGTTATCTGTCTGCTCAACGCTACAGAAACATGGATAAGTTCCAGATTTATAAGCTTAGGAGGCAGGATGGCCGAATGGTTAGCGCGTTGTACTCTGGACTAAGAGGTTCTGTTTTCGATTCCGACCGAAGCCAATTTGTACTTTCCTAGAGCAAGAAAATTTACTCAAATCACTCACTCCATTCAGGTGTAAAAAGGTATCTGTCAAGCTGGAATTAGTAATCTCCTATAGACTAGCGTCCTGTTCAAAGGTTTTCAAACAAATACGTTAATTGTCCGCTTCACGCTATTGAAACCGGGATAACTCCTGCACCATTGGCTACAAGGTTCTAACGGACTTAATTTGTCTTACAATGAGCCCAAGCGGCTCAGAAGGACTTACTTTAAAAATGTGCGTCTCTGCGGATGTGTGGTGGTGCTATCCCCGCTAGTCTATAGATGGCTGGTATGGGGATAGGTCTCAGTGTCCCAGTAATAATGCGACAAGCATTGTTTAGTTCAGGGTCTATCTTATTGGCGTGGCTTGACCTAGCAATACTCGGCCGAGGAGTAACAAAGTGCCAGGGCCGTTGTCCTTCGGGTTTTCGGGTCTGTTCCCCATCTTGTGTTTGCAAGTTTCCAAAGCAGGCTGTTCCTGGTGGCCACCTTCCCCTTAATCTTCTTTGCATGTTGAGCAAACGATAGAGAGACGCACAGACCAAATTCCAGAAATACAAACAAGAAAGTGACACCAGACATCCTCTTTATGAGCATAACATCGTGCCAAGGAGACTGACATCTAGGAAAAGCTTCCTGACAACTGAAGCCATCCACCCAGACCATGCAGCCATATACAGAGTGCATTCATGGAAAGAATGGGACTGCTGCCCAAATGATGCCATTCAGGAACCCAAAGAAGAACTGCCAAGCGGAGTAAATCTCCCCAGGAAAGATTGGTTGACACTGAACCGGGCAAGGTCTAAAGTGGGGAAGACCAAAACAACCTTACAAAAATGGGGACTTTCTTCAGACTGCCGATGTCAATGTGGACACACGGCTCAAAACATGGACCACATCCTTCACGAGTGCGAACTTGGACCACATATCAGTGATATGGACCTGAGAGGCTGCACCCCTGAAGCCATCCAATGGATCCACCACTGGCGCGACACGATATGATGATGATGACTTAAAAAATATTTTCATTGAGAATTCCCGATTTTGTAGCATTTCACAACGGCTCGGGACACGCTAGGACTGTTTTGTCCCGTCCCAATAGGTGCGGTAGGTTTCTCTTTATTAATATATGTTACAGATTTGGGACAGGACTGTCCCAGGACCCCCCTAACATCCACCAAAGACCTTAGAACATTCTCATTTTACTCCAGAACCATCACAGATTGGAACAATTTACCACGATAAGTTACATCTGCAGCCACTTTATATTTATTTACAGAGCTTCTAGATCACTGCTGGATTTTCACCTTAATTATTGTTCATGTCAAAATCTTCATGAGTGAAGGTGGACATCAAAGGAAGATTCATATACAGATTCAGATTATATCATAATACATATTATATTATATTATATTAATAAATTATATTATATTATATTATTTTATATTATATTATATTATATTATATTATATTATATTATATTATATTATATTATATTATATTATATTATATTATATTATATTATATTATATTATATTCTTCTTTCAGATTTTCCCGCATTTTGCAGGGTGCCATAATGAATGCCACATCTCCATATGCATCTTGGTTCAGCTCATCATCTTCCTCCAGGCCCAGTTCTTTCATATCATCTTTTTCCTTATCCCACCATCTAGTCTTTGGGCGTCCCTTTTTCCTCTTTCCCACTAGTTGTAATAATATAATCATATAATATAATATAATATAATATAATATGATATAATATAATATAATATAATATAATATAATATAATATAATATAATATAATATAATATAATATAATATAATATAATATAATATAATATAATATAATATAATATAATATATATTAATATAATATAATTAATTAAATATAATATAATATTATATAATAATATATTATATTATATTATATTATTAATATATATATTATATTATATTATATTATATTATATTATATTATATTATATTACATTATATTATATTATATTATATTATATTATATTATATTATATTATATTACAGTCCACTCCGGATAATCGCAACGTTTTGGAATCAGCGAAAGTGTTGCGATTAGCCGAAGTTGCGATTACCGAAGTTGAGTTTTTTGTCCACTATTGCAAAATTTTCCCTCTGAGCTTCCACGGGCTGGGGACTGTCCATGGCCTCATTAAAATATTTTGTTTTGGCATTTAAAAAAAATAGTTTTGTTGTTGTTGCTGTTTTGTTTCTGTTGTGTTTTTTTTGTTTTGTTTTTTTTTTTTTTTTTTTTTTTTGTTTTTTTTTTGCTTTGTTTTGTTTTATTTTTGGGGGTTTTGTTGTTATTGTCTTGTTTTTGTTTTGTTTTGTTTGTTTTTTTGTTTTTTTGTTTTTTGTTTTTTGCTTTTATTGGTTGTAAATTCCATCATTTTCCTTTGCGTTTGACATCACTCATCACCCTAAGACTGTAATGTGATATCGTTCCTCTTGTTAGATGAAGCCATGGTTTCTCAGTCTTCGTTGTTTTTTGTTTTTTTTTTGTTTTGTTTTGTTTTGTTTTGTTTTGTTTTGTTTTGTTTTGTTTTTTTGTGTGTTTTTTTTGTTTTTTGTTTTGTTTTTAATTTCAACTGGTGTTTTTGTCGATTTCAGATAAAATGATGACACTTTTTCACCATTGGGTGTTTTACAGTTTTTAAACATTTGATTTGATAAATCTTTATGCCTGTCACTATCTTGATTCCACCCTTATTTGATATGAGCACAATTCACCTGTAAACTTACTCACTCTCAGTAATGTGTTGTATGAGTCTATCTTCTCTTTCCTCCCCCCCCCCCCCTGCCTCTCTCAATTGTTGTTTTATCTTTCTCTCTCTCTTCCCCCCCCCCCTCCTCTCTCTCTCTCTCTCTCTCTCTCTCTCTCTCTCTCTCTCTCTCTCTCTCTCTCTCTCTCTCTCTCTCTCTCTCTCTATCTATCTATCTATCTATCTACTATCTATCTATCTATCTATCTATCTATCTATCTATCTATCTATCATCTATCTATCTATCTATCTATCTATCTATCTATCTATCTATCTATCTGTCTATCTTTTTGTTTACCTATCTAACTATATTAATGTCTCTATCTCCCTTCCTTTCTTCCTCCCCTCCCTTTTTCCTCAACACTGATACTTGTTGTGGAAACGATTCCTTGCATAAATAAAATAATTATTTAATCAATTATGATAATAATAATAATAATAATAATAATAATAATAATAATAATAATAATAATAATAATAATAATAATAATAATAATAATTGTGATCCGGGAGGTGCAACCATCGTGAACTCTAAGTTAAGTTCACAATGGGTGCAACACATACGTTGATAAAAATAGCAGATGCTCCAAGTAGACTCCCACACAGCAGTTATGCCCTCATATTGTAGTAATAGCTTAGAAGCTCAACAACATAGATAACAATAGGCACCTAGAAAACCACGCTTCTCAGACAGTCGTCATAATGTAAACAATGACAGTGATTGGTAAACATAGTAAATTACACAGGCTTTCCTATCAGTGGTATTTGTCTGAGGAAAATACCCACTATTCTACCGCTTGATCAATAGAACCAACACAAAAAACTATGTGTAAATTTAAACGTTAGTAATTTATGATCGAAAAAATCGTGTGATAAGTCCTCACCCATTTGGCGATATAAAAATTATAATAATGATCGGAGAGAGGTCGATTTCATTCACATTATTGTTTATAAACAATCAACCATGTTTGTCTGAGCTCGTGAGAAGGTGTGTCACAAATTCCATGTTTTGATCGGTCAAAAATCTACTGGTTAATAGCAGATGCTCCAAGTAGATGCCCACACATCAGTTACATCATGCTCTCATACTTCTTCTTCTTCTTCTAGGTTCCATGCCTGGTCCAGGCTTCGGATACTGCATGAATTATCTCTCTCCATTCCTCCCTGTCTCTTGCTTTTTCAAACAGCTCTTGGATTGTTAGGTTGGTGAAGCCCTTCAGTTGGTCTATGAGTGTTTTTCTTTGTCTCCCCCGGGCGCGTTTACCAGGTATTTTTCCACAACTTGCCAGGTATTCATTCTTATCTTTCCTTACTATGTGTCCGAAAAAGGATAGTTGTCGATCCACTATTAAGGGCATTAGTTTCCTTTGTTGGTATGTTTGTTTTAGCACTTCTTCGTTCGTTTTGTGTGCAGTATACGATATTCTCTGCATCCTTCTCAAGCACCACATTTCAAAAGCTTCAATGTTCTTTTGTGTTTCTGCATTTGTAGTCCAGCTTTCGCATCCGTATAACAAGATTGGCCACACGTAGCACTTCAAGACTCGGAATCTAATCCCGAACGACATCTGTTTGTTTTTCAAAATGTTTCCCAGGTCCATGAAGGCCTGTTTGGCTTGAGTTATTCTTGCTCGTATGTCTCGGTTACATCTTCCATCTGTTGTCACTATTGAACCTAGGTATTTAAAACTTTCTACGTTGGTAAGTTGCTCGCCGTGAATCGTTATATTGCAGGTGTTGTTGTTTTCGGAGTTTTTCTGTATTACCATGCATTCCGCTCTCATACTATAGTAGATATAATAATAGCTAAGAATCTCAAATAAAGAACAGTGACACGATGTTTTCTATAGCAAACTCAGACTGAACCACAGACCAAAGAGGGGCCCCTCTCGTTGGTCTGTGGACTGAACTGCCTCTGCTTTATTCATCAACTCGAGTTGTATACATATTAGGTACCGAGAGATGGAGTTACTTTGCCTCAGGGGGTGACTTTGCCTTTGCTGATTTGGAACATTTTGAGTATTCTCAGGCTTGTTGCAGTTAGAGGACTTGCTTTTTTACCAAAAGAAATAACTGTCACAATACTAAATATAATCTAATTTGTCAAAATCCATAAAGGTAAAGTCACCCCACTTGACGGTATAGCAGACCTGCCCACTTGAAAATCATAAAATTCTTAATTTTTAGGAGATAAAAATTGTAGTCGCTATAGTTAACTTTAAAAGTGTAAAATTTTCCCTCAAAAGGATTACTCAAAATATGTAGTCTTCCATTTTCGATAAGTTTTAATGACTTAAGAGATGCTCATTAAGTTCTGAAATTGGAGCCATAATTTCGTAATTCGTCGATTTTTTTCGTAATAGTAGACAGGTCTGTTATAGATAATATGCTCTTGGGTAAGAAGCTCACAATATTGCCATCAGGAAGTATAACGGCCACCACACAAAACTCTCTGTAACCATGAACTTTTATAGTCTGGATAAAACAGTTAAGTGAGAATTACTTATTAACGTGGATGGCAAAAACAATAGCAAAGACCCGAGTAACGTCAACTTCATTCTATATTTGGGGCGTTATGAATGTGGCCCAAGAATTACACACACAAAAATAAAAGAAAACTCAAACGGGAGACTTATGCTTCTGAGATCTCAGATTTAAGGCTTTTTGAGGGATCATTTAACTTTTTCGATCTCCTATAATTTGAAGTAACATTTTCTGTCAAAACTGAGTAACGTGTTTTGCAAATTATATACAGCAGAAAAGATTGCTCTTTTACCGTCTCAATAATACAATAATATAAATTTATGTACGTGATAACATCTGAAGTCCAATTTGTTATTCAAAGTCCGACATACTGTCTCTCCAAGCTCTGTCAACCTCGACTGTCTGTTCATTGGTCAACACGTTCCGCCAGTCCCCAAATTCTCCTGAGAATAAAAAAAAACATATTATATTCAATACTTTAGGTTTAAAAAATAAATATGAACATTTATATAGCGTAATTCCACGCTCAATGCGATTCATAAAGTTTGATATATTCCCTCAACAGGTCATATGGAACCATGTTTCTATTTCTTACAGTACCAGTCGATGGTAATGTGTCCTTTTTGTGCAAACACTCTCAAGATACCGTTAAGTCCATGCACTCTCACAATATACACCACTGCTTGTAGCCAGGTACTCATTCACACCTGAGTCGAAAGGGGTAATATGTGTAAGGTGCGCAGAAACACGACGCCGAGACCAAATTTTCTACGATCATTGTCATCCAGTCGGCCACTGATCACGCTTGACATTACTTTACTTTTGTTGCACGATAAGAACCGTAATGTAAACGCCCAGCTTTCAGATGTTCTTAATAAAAACCTGATCTGAATGCATGTAATCTACATTACATTTTCTTTTAAACAGAGAAAATGCGATCTGCAATAACTTACAATATTGAGACGCACTCTTTTCATATTCATTGGCCAACAATCTTTAATATCTATAAAGGTCTAAGTCCCAACTTCTGGAAACAGTATTAAACTACAGCAAAACTTGATATTTTAAAAAGGAAAGCTTACGTTTGAGATGTTTTGTCAAGTTCATGGTCACCTTAATCTATCGGCATGTGAAATAAATATTTTCTGGCCAAAATGATAAAAATGTGTTTTGTCAACGTATGGCAGTTTTAACATATCTGGTAGAAAGTGCTTGGCCAAATAAATTAATAATATTAATCTTAAATTGTCAGCAAAGTAGAAATGACTTGGTTTGTTCATATAATAATATATATTATATTATAATATGGTGGGGTATCTTTCAAAACGCCATAAGTCGCATTCACACATTCAGAGAAAACTGCAATTTTGTGTCAGTTATTTAGTGACTTAAAGAGGAAAGTGCTTGTCTTGCCTGAATCAAAGAACAATACCCTAAGTGCTTGTCTTGCCTGAATCAAAGAACAATACCCTGAGTGTTCTGATATTTCAAATTTTCTCTGGTGATTCTAAGGTGTCCAATAGATTGCGTGAGAGTGTTCATTGAGTGCGGCTATCTGGCCTTGTGGTCTGACACTCGCTTTCACATCGGAAGGTCCTGGGTTTGATCTAGCTTGGCGCATAGTTGAGTCCCTGGAAAAAGCTCTTTACTCACATTCTCTCACCGTACTCATGTGTAAAATGAGTACATGGTCGTTAACAGTGTTGTCTCTGTCGGGAAAAAAGTAGTATCTCCTAACAGACGTCATGTCTCGTTCTACATATTACGTGTTGCTCTTGATCAGGGGCACCTGATCACCTGATCATTTCAGTCAGTTACAATGCCATTGGGCTATTGGTCAGTACTGACTCCCAGGCGCTAGCACATGCGGGTCAGTACTGACGAACAGACGCCAGTGCCTGGAGGTCAGTACTGACCAATAACCTGGTGTCTATTGGTCAGTATTGAACAACAGGTGCCACCGCCCACAGACAACCTCTCTTCGGTCTGTGCCACCGCCCACCATTGATCAGCACAGACGAACATCGGACCTGTTCGTCAGTGCAAAGACCTCTTCGCACTTATTCGTCACTTCCTAAAGTATACCATTAAAAAAACAAAACAATTAAAATTCCAGGCTCTCAGGCCAACTTATCCGATGGCACACAGTAACACTTGGTCACTTAGATAAGTTTGATTTCTAACGCGTTAGATGCCGTTGGGGCAACGATATGACTCGTTATTTCAAGCCACCGTAAGATTCTTTTTTATTTTATGTTGTTTATTCTATTTCTTTGGGTTATCTTGTTTTTATTGTTTTTTTCCCCGTATATTTTCGTTATAGCTTAATTTAAAGAAAAATAGAGGAAAATGTGTTATAAAATATTTCCTGTTACGATTCTTTTATAATACTTTGTCCATTCTATTACTACTACTACTACTATCACTACTGCTACTACTACTACTGCTGCTACTACTACTACTACTACTACTACTACTACTACTACTACTACTACTACTACTACTACTACTACTACTACTACTACTACTACTTATATGTCTTTTATCTTCCATTATTTTCTGGAAGGTTCTGTTCCCTGACGCTGACCTTTTCTTATCAATCAGATCACCCCCCTGGGGCACCCTATCCTCTACCCACGCAAACATTTCATTCATACTGCAACCACCATTGAGTACAGACGATACAAGTTATTTTTCATTATATTTTATTTGTTTTCCACGTTGTTTTTTTTTTTTTTTGGTGTATTGTTGTGTTAATGAAGGGTTTGTACCCGAAACGTCCATTGTCTGTTTTGTTCCCATACGAAGCCTTTCATTTTCACTCTTTTGTTAGTATTTTACGATCACCGGCTTCAGGCAGCCCTTACCGTTTTCTACTTTTCCTGTCTCAGTAAGATGCGAGCAAGCCGAATTTCAAATGACAGGAATGAAGAAAGACGAGACAATGAAAGAGCTTTCACTTTCAGTTCTGGCGCCACGCATCAGTGCAGTGAGCATGCGCGTTGGATGAACCGAAATATATGGCTTCCAGTTTGGCGTTTCAACACCAAATTTGGTCTTTTTCTCAGGATTGGACAATTTCATTTGTTTAATTTATTGATATATTTATTAAACAAATCTCACGTAAACCGACAAAAAGATTTAGTGAAAACAAGGGCTTCCCTGCGACTAGTATGGGACAGGAAATGCTGATTTATTTGTCGTAGAGCAAGTTATTTTAAAAAATGGCATTTTTCCATAATTTTGGTACCGTCAACGCCCGTGGCCGGGTCAGAACTGACCAATTGGCATCAGTACTAGTAATAGTATTAGTCAGTACTGACCCCCAGACGCCGGTGCCTGTTCGTCAGTACTGACCCGCAGGTGCCAGCGCCTGGGGGTCAGTACTGACGAATAGCCACTCCGATAAAATAAATTTTGTCTCCACCATACTTTCTAATCATTTTTTATTGTTCTTTGACGCAAATTCGTCGATTTCGAGTCTCCGGTCATTCGCAACTCGCGAACCGATTAGATTCAGTTTTTTTTTTTTAGTTTTAACTCATAAAAAATGTGAACTTTCGACAATCTGCACTTATCTTATAGTTTTTCGGGGTTTTTTTTAACTCTCTCCTTACCAGCTATTTTCAGAATTTTACCCGAAACTTCACACTCAAACAACACAAAAATAGATTTTTCAAACAGATAGAAACGAGTATATTCTGTATTTTGTTCAGAAAATGAGCTCTGTATCACAGTGTCGAGTTTTTATAGCTATAACTATAACAAATTAAAATCGGAATAAGCAAATAAATTGTTGGTTATATCGTAACGAATGTGACGATTTTCCTATGTTTGATAAGGAGAGGGTTAAGCCAGTGTCAATAGCAACAGAACATTTTTTGCCTCTGTCATTCGTAACCGACGCATTTTCCTTCCGAATCTGTCAATCTAAACATAGCTGCGATCTTGTCGACGCTATGATGTATCCTAGTAACTAGTCTCAGACTAAGCTTGAAGTCCTGCCACAGGAAATGACTAAAACTTGACCAAACTTAGTCCGAAGGTGCTGTGATTTTAGTCGGAGATTTTCTTCGTCAGCTCACATGAAATCCGATTTTTTCAAGTCCTTGACCAAAGTCAGAGATAGTCAGAGACTAAGCGCTAGTTCGCGTTCATGAAAACGGGCCCAAATCATCGAATTTCCATGGCTCTGCCCTACGTGCACACATTCGTAGGTCGGATAACCGAACATAATTATAGGATTGGTTTAACATTATTGTAATGGACACAAAGTTGCTTTTCAAAAAAGAGTATTTCCATTACAGCAATGAGACCATATCAATGTTGGTTATCAGGTCAAATTGAATAAGAATGCGTCCGCTCTGCCCCATATGGAGTTACCATCAAACATGGATAGATGATAGATCTTTAGCAAGACAAAACAAAAAGCTGACAACAGGTTGTTTGAAACATTTTGATTTTGAGTACTTACCTTTTCTGAAGATTGGACAAGTTTCATGACATTGTATCTGGGGGTTATAAAATTGTGACGCTGCGGCAACTTTCTCTGCAAATTCTTCAGTGGTCAAAAGATCCAAAAAGTTCGCTAGCTCCATAATTTTCTGAACGGGATTCTCCCGCAACTCTTCAAACTCGAGCACAAATATTTGGTTGTCTTGTTGCTCTTTCGTCACTTTTCCCCATGAGTGATAAGTGTTGAAATAACTACCAAAGTCAAGTTCTCCCTTCATGAACATTTTAAAGTGGTCGTCAAAAGTCCCATTGTAGTGATACAATTCAAAGAAGTTTATATTGTGGTGGTATAAAGACACTGCTGTATCTTTGGGGCAACGAATGGTCAAAACTATTTTGGTTTTATGTTCTATGATTTTTTTAGGTAATTCGTCGTACAATAAATGGGAG
>NC_088366.1:34711464-34763964 GCF_034508935.2 Berghia stephanieae
CCCAGTAATAATCCGTAATGCGATTCTTTTGTTGGAATAAATGGTATTCATTTGCTAAATTGCATCTGTTTGGCGAATAATGAAGGGAGTGGGGAGGATGCAATGAGCTGCAAACGATCATGCAGAAGTAGAGTTGAAAAATGGAAATTGAGTTAGCGAGACTCGTTTGTTTGTTTTTTGTTGCTGTTTTTTTAAACTTTTTTTCTGCTTGTTTGTTAATCTATTTTTGGTGGTGTTGCTAATTTCCTCTTTGGAAATATTTGTTTTATGTTTGTTTTGAATGGTTTTACCGCGCTCGCAACACATTTAGGTTATATTAGCGCCAGTAAAAAAAAAAGAAAATGAGATGGTAAAAAGTTCTAGAATTGTAAAGCACACAAGAAAAAGTAAGACAAAAGGGAACTGGGAATAAATAGGGATCGATGTAAATTCCAAGAGCACGCTATCAAAGTACTTAGTTTGCGATCACCTAAAAGTTTCATCCATACACAAACACAGGTCCCCACTTAGAGGAATACACTCAAATGTTCACAAATCATATATAATACGTAAACAAAACATAATACAGTATATAACAGAGAGATGATTAACAAGGAAAAAAATATCACTTCCCAAAATTTACTATACAAATGACTGTTTCCCTCTCAGGGTGTCCGGCCAGGACTAGGATAAAACCAAGTAATCTCATTCCAAGACAATGACAGAAAGCATGTTGTTTGTTTGTTTTGTTTGTTTGTTGCTTTAGGTCTCTTCCAACACAATTGAGGTTATATGAGAGACCGCTGAAACAAAAAAACAAGCAATCTAACAAAAATAGTACAAATGTAAATCAAAATCATAACCTAAAGATATCATAAGCTAAATTATAAATAACCAAGAACAAACAGGCAGAAGATTTACAGAAAAAAAAAATATCCCCTGTCAAAAATACAATCACAAACCAAAGAAGCAGGATAGGCTAGTAAAGAGAAGAAGAAACGACATCACTATCGGATCGTACACCCATGCGAACATCATAGGTATATGATTCAAGGGTGATGCTCCCATCCAACCACCCGCAGAAAGCATGTTGGAAAACAGATACAGGGGGATAGAAGACACAGTATGTACCTCCCTGCCCACTATGGGAGGTAAGGAACCCCATCCAGTATCCAGTAAAAGATTCCAGACTTGGTTAAGACTCGAAACTAAAGTGAGCAGACAGAAGCTATCGACTTTGAGAGAGGTAAAAGAGATAACAAAGGTGTGGACTGATTAAATCCAATAGTCCGGGTGTCGTCCTAAGGGTATTTCCAACTACTCCTCTCTTAGTGAAAATGGCAAGATGTGATGTCCAGCTAGTATTAAAGAACTCTGCATGTTAAAGGTCAAAAAACTTTATTTCAAAATATAATCTTTACAAAGCAGTATGGGTAACAAATCAATATGCATATGATTCCACTCCCCACCCACCCCGCCTCTCTCTCAGTCTGTGTGTGTGTGTGTGTGTGTGTGTGTTCTATATTGTATCTCATCCTTTCCACTGATAATAATATGCGCTTCAGTCAAACGCTCTCAAGTTGAGTAAAAAGAATGAATTTAGAAAAAATCAAACAAATGAAAAAAAAATATGAATAAACCCACAAAATCATTGATGGAACAACAACCCAATACACACAACACACTGCGTCGTTCGCTGTCAACACATTTATATTGATTATGCATGGGGTAGTAAAGCTAGAATAACTGAGCATTGTAAAAACATTCTACCATTTACAATACGAATTGAAGCATATACTCTTATGAAGTGCGCCAGTCCTAATAAATAAATGGATAAAAATAAATAAATAAAACAAACCTGTCCCTTAGAGCCTTGAAGCCCAAGAAGCAAGTGTTTACCTCTGTTTCTAAACAGTTAAATGGACAAAAGCAATTACTCGCTATCATTTGAAACGGAAGTTTATCGCAAAGTAATTTCCATCAGATCTAACACACCCAGTTCTACCTACTGAGCTAACTTACCAACCCTAATAATCGCAACCTCAATTATTTTCTTAGTTATCCCTCGCCTTTGTTTTGTTTTTATGTTTTTAAGGGTTTTACGGCGCTTGCAACACATTTAGGTTATATCAGCGCCAGTAAAAAGGAAGAAAATGGGATAGTAAAAAGTTCTAGAATTACAGTTAAAGAACCCAAGAAAAAGTAAGACACAGGGGAACTGGAAACAAATAGGGATCAGATGTAGATTCCAAGATCACACTATCATTGTACTTAGTTTGAGATCACCTATAAGTCTCATCCGGACACAAGCACAAACTCCAACAAAGAGGAATACACTCAAATGCTTACACTAAACATTAAAAATAACAAATATAATAAAACATAACAGAGAGATGATTTACAAGGAAAAAAATATCATCTCTCAAAACAATAACTATGCATTTGACTGTTTCCCTCCCAGCCAAGACCCCGACGAGGGCCAGGAAAAAAAACAAGTAATCCCATTCCAAGACAAAGACAGAAAGCTTGTTGGATAACAGATATAAGGCGATAGAAGACACAGTATGTACCTCCCTGCCCGCTATGGGAGGTCAGGATCCCCACCCAGTCCCTCGCCTTTTACACATGTATTATTCACGATAAATGAATTAATAAATAGCAGTTATAAATTGAAAATTAAAAAAACATACAATTTTAGCAAATACCCATCCTTTTTAAGAAAAAACAAAAAAAATAACAAAAAAACAAACTTGAAATGTTTTAAAGTTTTTACCGCCCACAAAAACACAAACGATACAAACGTTGTATGTTGTAGTTTTAAATATCAAAAGCACATGCAACACTCTTGGGTAAACTACACACAGAAATAATCTAATCATTAGCAACTATTTTATGTTTGTTTTGTTTTTAAGGGTTTTACTTCGCTTGCATGACATTAAGGTTATATCAGCTCCAGTAAAAAGGAGGAATTGGGATAGTCAAAAAATTATAGATGTAGATTCCAAGAGCACACTTAAAAAAACTTAGTTTGAGATCACCTAAAAGTCTCATCCAGTCACAAGCACAGGTTCCCACTAAGAGGAATACACTCAAATGTTTACAAATCATATATAATATGTAAACAAAACATAATACAATACATAACAGAGAGATGATTTACAAGGAAAAAAACGTCATCTCCCAAAACTAAATATACATTTGACTGTTTCCCTCTCAGCAAGGGTATCCGGTCAGGGCCATGACATAACCAAGTAATCTCATTCCAAGACAATGACAGAAAGCTAGTTGGAAAACAGATATAGGGGGATAGAAGACACAGTCAGTACCTCCCTGACCACTATGGGAGGTCAGGAACCCACCCAGAGGCAAAATTATGTCATACACAAATATACATCATAAATGTAGTGATTGAAGGATGGTAAATGAAGGGAAAACGGAAGAAGTCACCCCATTACTTTCCTTCACTCACCGCCTCCTAACAACCACAATATGCTCTTCTTTTATAAAAGTTATTGAAAGTGATTAGGTTGACTGCAGACCAAGATAAAAGATCAAAGAAGTGGGACATTTACAAAAAGATAAAAACGGCGATAGTTACAAAGAGACCAGCTTAAACAAAATGTCAAAGATTTTGATAAATTGTCACATTTTAAAATCATGAATAAGAAAATGAAGCAAAACATCAACAATTTTAAAATTATGAACGACTGGCAGTCAAAGTTTTTCAATATAAAGATTTTATTTAATAATGGAGACAAACTGAATATGGCAGCCTCTTCCACTTCAAAATTAGGGATAAGCACACAAATGAATCATATTTCTGACATACATTTTTATAAAAGCTCATGAGAATGATGTGATATCGAGGGGTGCCTGTGCAAAAGCCTTATCGATGGTTTCATTGATTTCACAGGAGAGCAAATTAAAACTTTGCAGACGGAATTTACATAGTTAACCAAGGACTATCGTGATGATTTTTATACCAATATAACTGTGATATAACCGTGATTATATAGTCTGCTTGATTGTCAGGATGCTAGTCATTTTTAGATTGGAATTTTTAATAAACCCAATTGTTTTGCATTTTACGTAGCTACTTTCATTACAGCTTTTGTGAAGGGACGTTTTTTTTTAATGTGACAGTATTGCTCGGCTAGTTTACTGCATATCATGTTACTTGCATAGAGCATGCTGCCCTTCCCGTTCTCAGGTGGAGGGTTGGCAGCCCAAAAGTGGTAGCCGGAAATAAGACTGATCTGTCAAGAGATTTACCCTGAACACATTCTGCTCAAAAGCTGTAACTAGTGATACGGTGCAATAAAAAAACACTATGCTCAATTTTGGCCTGCCATAACACAGCAACTTGCAATACGGTGTTTGGGCAAGAGTAAATGACTGATGTACTTTGTTGAAAGAGTACGAAATAACACCGTAACATTAAGAAAATAAAGAAAATAATAGAGCTCTAAAACACAATTTTTGATAAAAACTCATTAAATTATATATCTATTCTGATGCAAAAAATCGTAATTCGTCCATAAAGGGATTCAACAATGCTCTCTCTCTCTCTCTCTCTCTCTCTCTCTCTCTCTCTCTCTCTCTCTCTCTCTCTCTCTCACTCTATCTCTCTCCCCTCCCCTTTAATTTAGACCGATGAATACAAAGGTAAAAATTACATTTCAAAACAATGATCAGGATTGCATTCCTTAATTATTATCAAAACTCAGATTCAATCAAGTCATACACTTGTTTCATTGTTGGCCAAAGGAAAAAAAAAAAGTCTCATAATCCAGAGTTTGACGAATCCCTTAAGTTGTGATGTCTTATCTGTAATTGATACTGGTAGGAAGGGAATTGCGAGACTTGGAGTAAGTGTTACCCAATTGTCATTCCCCATCAATCTTAAACGTTAAATGTCGAATTTTTAAAGATTGTAATATAGAATTGCATCTAAGTCTTTGTAGAATCTCATACAAGGCCAAAATACGGTCTTTCAGGTGTTCTCTCATTTCCACCCCCATATATTTCACTGATCTAAGACCGTAAATTCAGTCAAGGCTATTGTGCTCGTTATTTTAACCACGGTGGCATAATTCTATGACTGCCTAAACGCCTTGTTGCTAGATACGGTTTTAGGGCTGTCAAATTTACCTTTGCATTTCCACCTTTGCTTCAGGCAGTAGTTACTGTTAAGGCTTTTAGGCAGTCGCTGATAGGCACTGTTTAGAAAGTCTTAAGTCTGTATTTCAAACTACGGATTTTGAGCAATCACATTATCTGTCAAAAAACTTAACGGTGATCAGGATTTAATTAATAAAAATTAATTAATATTTTTGCATATATTATTTTTGTAGCAGTAAACCTTACTCCAAAGCAAATTGATTTATGTAAAAAACGAAAATTTGAAATTTTTGACAATATGGCCTTAACACAGGCACACCGTCAACTTAATTATTCTCAATAATACTATGGGATGAAAAATGATGCAATTCAATGTTCCCACCCACATGACATTCCTCATCTACTGTACACTTTTGACAAAAATATCACGGGGGTATGAGTAGTTAACTTTGTACAAAAATAGCATCAAATCAAAATGTTCGATGTATCTGAAGACTAATCTTATCATTGACCATATAATCCTTTTATCTATTGATTAATCCCTTACTGGCAAGGTTTGATTTATTTTCTAACCTGATCAAACAATAATGTCTCCCAATATTAATCTGAATGTTATTGTTTTTGGACACTTGTATAATACTGCTTGCAACGCAATCGTCATTTAACCACCAGGAAAAGTAAGACTATAGGATTAGATTTTAAAAGGGGGATATTAGGAGTAAATGATTAAAAGAAATATACCTCTGATGCCAGTTTGAGACCAAAAAAAATCACTTGGTCACCTAGATCTTTGCCAAAAGTGAAAATATTCTATGTTTGCACTATTGCTAAAACTATCTAATACATACATAAATTAACACATGTATCATCCAGTTCATGCATAATATAAATTAATAGATAAACATAAGACGAATAACAAAGGGATGATTGGTTTGTTTGTTTTGGGGGGTTTTACAGCGTTTGCAACACTTTTAGAATATTTCTGTGATTATAAAAGGGAAGAAGATGGGATATCTAGATTTATATTAAGAGAGCCCAAGACAAGGTAAGATAAAAGGGAACTGGTTCAAATAGGGAACAGATGTAGATTTCAATTGCAAACTATTAATATGCTTTCTTTGAGAACACCTAAACGTTTCAAACAGACACAAGCACAGGATTCCACCAAGAGGAATACATTTGTTTGTTTGTTGCTTTAGGTCTCTTCCAACACAATTGAGGTTATATGAGAGACCGCTGAAACAAAAAAACAAGCAATCTAACAAAAATAGTACAAATGTAAATCAAAATCATAACCTAAAGATATCATAAGCTAAATTATAAATAACCAAGAACAATCAGGCAGAAGATTTACAGAAAAAAAATATCCCCTGTCAAAAATACAATCACAAACCAAAGAAGCAGGATAGGCTAGTAAAGAGAAGAAGAAACGACATCACTATCGGATCGTACACCCATGCGAACATCATAGGTATATGATTAGGTACCACAAGCGAAAATTTCAAAATTGAGCTATCATAAAAAGAGTTAAACCACTGTAAAGTGCTTTGAAATTAATGAACAACACAAAAAGAATTATGAAAATCCGTCAACAAATAAATGAAATATGATAAAATGAATTTTATTGAACTTACAATTTTTTCCCACATATTCCGGTTACGCATTTTTTGCCGACTTTATGACGCCATAAACAAAAAAGTTGGTTATATAACATTTAAAATAAACATTTTTTGCATAAACATGCAATCATAAAACAAAATAAAAGCAGATATTAAGATGAAAAAACAATGATACTTAAATGAAACCATCCTCAAATATGACAGAAACAGCATCAAAATATAAAAAAATGGGAAATATAGGCCCAGGGACCCATATTTGGAGCCTCATAGATAAAAAAAATGAACATGTATACTACTCAAACTCAATATCTTTGCAAAAAAGTATATAAATTCTTAGCCTAATTTTTTTTGTTAATGTGGAGAAAATAGTAATTGCTCTATATTGAGCCGAAGGTCACTGCCAAGCTCAAAATTACGGCATGGAAAAAATGGTGTCAATATACTGAAAATACACAAAATCAAAATATTAACAAAAAAATAACTAATAAAGATAGGATGACATACTTTACATCAAATTACTCGTCATTCTTATCTCTATCCAATAGAAGCAAAAGCATCTCAACATATTATCAATGGCATCCAAAATTTTTTAAGGATTTTGGATAGAAATTCAATATTAGGCATAACTAAAAATATTAGATACCTTTAAAAATTCATAGAAAATCGTCAACAAAAGACATACAAACATAACTTATACCAAATGAATTAACTTCTCAAGCTCTTTCAGACAAAGCCATATACAATCAATTTAACATAGAATCTGTCCGGTAAATACCTTGCATCCAGAAACTGATTAAACCACAAAACAATGAATGTAATTGAGAGGAGGGAAAGAAAGAGAAAATAAACCACCTCTGCAGCTCTCAATCTGTTTTTAAAAAATAAAGCAAGCCCCAGGTCAGGTATAGTATGATGGAATAAAAACAAATAAAGCCCAATCAACTTGTTTGATGATAAACTAATAAACGAACCCCCCCCCCCCCCCATTTAAAATGCCAAACTGGCAACCCTGGACTAGGTTCTTTTCACCAGCGGGTTTATTTTTTTCATTGTGCCGTGAAAATTCATCCGATTTGGTTGTATTTGATATCAAAATAAAGCTGGAACATTAAGCTCTCTGCTTATTTAAACAGACGTGAGCGGACATCGCTAAAAGTATTAAAAAATGTTAAAAATAGCACGACAATGTGCTTTCCTCGCCACTCGCTCCGCCATTTTGAATCTGATATCGGGGCAGGAAGTGTCAAAAGAAAGAGGAAGTTTTGCCCTTTCTAATGATACTATTCTTAGCATCATACGCCAATTCTCCGCGGCACAACCTTGATTTTCACAACGTGAATGAAAAGAGAAAATCGCGACCTCGAAATTTTCTCGCGATCCGCTAGGCAAAATTATCTAAAACCGGGTCTCGTTCGCGATTGATTATGAAACTCTTTTTAATCGCAAAAGTATGTTTTAAGATGCATTACAAAGCTCAGAAGTTGATCTTTAAAATAAAACAAATTGTATTTTGTTTCGAGCATTAGAAGTTGAGATATTGTGAGGTAAAGTGCAGAGTTTTTCACGATCAACGCCATCGATAACAACTTTCCACCGATTCACGGCGCTCGCCTGTGGTACCTAATATGATTCAAGGGTGATGCTCCCATCCAACCACCCGCAGAGGAATACATTCAAATTCTTACAAAATATGATTTTAAGAATAAAATAAAAGTTTACAGTATTTAACAGAGATTATTTAAAAGGAAGAAAATATCATTCCTAAAATTAATACAAATTTGACTGTTTCCCTCTTAGACAAGGACTCCGGCCAGGGCCGGGACAAACCAAAAATCTTATTCTGAGACACAGACATAAAGCAACTCGGAAAAACAGATAAAAGGAAATAGAAGACACAGCAAGTGACCACCTCCCCACTGTGGGAAGTCAGAAGATCCCACCCAGAGAGAGATGATTTACAAAGAACATCAAATCTACCATCTTTTAAGTACTAAATTACTCAGTCCATGTAGATATTACAAAAGCTCTCAGTCCATGTAGATAGCAAGTAACCTTGATTGTTTTGTCCCACACTACACTACACAGGAGATGATCATGGTCACTTGTATCTTGTTTTCAATATCGGTAAAGAAAAGACAAATAATTAATTCAAACAATTATAAAATCCAGGCAAAAATATCTTGTCTCAATAAAGGACAGGAACAGAGGGTATAATGTAGGGTATGAAAATTGCACTTATATCTGAATGAAACCACATACTTTTACCACAAGAGCAGTTTCAACAATTCAACTAGGGCTCCATTTTACATCACTATTACTGCTGTTTAGGTGAGAAAAAAAAAGTTAGTCTGTGGATATATTCAGATAAATAATTCAAAACATTATTGCTAGTTAACCATACACATTTACAAAATGAGCATAAATTATGTGATCGAGCACATGTCTTCAGACACTACCCTGAGATCACCATCCAGCAGATTCTTAATGACAGCCTTGCTGATGTAGGCTGTAGTTCCATAACGTACATTTGGAGGAGTGTTGTAGAAGCGATGCATGTCGTCTTGCTTCTCTGTGCCTTCCATCAGATTCAAGTCTTGCTGAAACTCATCATATGCTTCTTGAATGATCTGGAGCATTAAAAAAAAAAAAAAACAATTTTGCAATTTTTATTTATATCACGAAAAACCTTGTTCTTTTTAAAACTATAATTTCACCACCAATAGAATAAACAATAGATTATGCTAAGAAGAGGTAGAGTAAAAATTCATAAGCTACCTTGTCCATGTTGGCAGATTGATGGAACATTAATTCTGGATTCCTGCTGAGAATTGTAGAAACCACCATAAAAGCCTGGAAACAAAAAGAATATATATTTGGATTGCACAGTTCAAATGCTTAATATCACAAGGAGAACTGTATATTTGTTAGTGGATCGATTTTAAATGACACAAACGGTAAGGGACTAACGAATATACAGTTCTCCTTGTGATATTAAGCATTCTTGCGACATTGGTCACAGACTGTCCAGCTTGAAGATGACCAATGGCACGTGATTGTTGTTCTAAACTAAGCCGTGACATCGTGTAGATTAATGGATGGTGTTTTGCATTGTGTTTTCCTGCCTTGAAAATGTTTCAAGAAGACACCTGTGGCAAAAAAATGAATCTACACACTTCCTGTCCAGAGTAAGGGTCTGAAAGGTCATTTTAGCATGTGCGCGACATGGTGAGAGAATTTCAGGTCAAAACAAAAAACATCAACTATCAGTACACATAAAGGCTAATGGTAAACAACTCAGTGGAAAATCATTAGCCTACACCAACAGATAAAAAAGTAAGGGCGATTTTAAATGTGTATACTTTCTTTTGATCGCAAGTATATAAACAACCTACATATGGGCATCAATGTTTTTTTTATGACTAATTACCTTTATGTCATAAGACAATCATAAGTGGATCTGAATTTCATTTTAGTGACAATCCTCTAAATAGAGAAAATCCCCACACATGCTACTTACCTCAACAACCAGTTGTCTATAAGAGGGCTCAGATATCTTACTCAACATCTGCTCTACCAATAAGGAAAAGTTGAGTTCATACATGGTCATGTCAGACTGGGTGGGTTGCTAAGAAACGATAAAAAAACAAACAGACAAACAGATAAGAACAATGTTATTGCTTTTCTTTGTTTTTATGGCTTTTATGTGGTTATTTCAGTGCCAGTTAAATACAAGATGATTGGAAAGATTACAGATAATAGATCTAATACAACACAAATAAGACTATTTCAATTATGAGACAACAGAAAATCCAAAAGCAATCTATATGCCACGTCTCAGACAATCTCAATGAATAATATTTAAGTTACAAAATCATACTATAGAGAGATGAATGAGACAAAAAATATAATTCCACTAGCTATATCTGTTTTCCTCAAAACAAGACTCCTGATATGGGCCAGGGTTAAATCATTAAGTTTGAAGTACTCTTGGAAGGGAACAATAGAAGGGTGGAAGTGATAACAAAGAAAACTTTATAAACAGGACCCCCGCCCCCTTTGAACATAATGGAAAATATGTTCACCCACCCTCAGGGGGTCATCCACAGCAGATCAGATGTAGAACAAATACAGTTTTTGAATAAAACAACAACGTATTGTTTATTGGTAACGTTAGATCAACAATAAAACAGATCTGCTACAATTTGGAAGCTAGACCATGGAGTAAAACAAGTTATTTTCCCTGCTTATTGTCATATCATATGACAGAGAGGTTTGACAAAAAAATAAATAAAAGAACGTTTTTGAATTCCTTTTTGTCTCGGGACAAAACGTGTAGGACATTTCCAAATCTAATTTAT
The DNA here is from genome assembly GCF_034508935.2 of Berghia stephanieae. NCBI lineage: Eukaryota > Metazoa > Mollusca > Gastropoda > Nudibranchia > Aeolidiidae > Berghia > Berghia stephanieae. The sequence goes on from NC_088366.1 coordinate 34,722,542, forward strand.
TGAGAAAAAAAATAGCAACAGACCTGAGGCAATAGATAGCCAGCCACTTTGATGCCACCAGGTGTCTTCTCTAGAATCTCCCAGACTTGGTCATAGAAGTCTTTGGGCACCCTACTCAGGGCTCCGTCCAACTGCCTTTTCTGGAATGGCGTTCTGGTGGAAGGAAGGGAAGGAATTGAGTGATCCAAATCTACATTGCAAAAATTGCAAAATAAAGCTTGCAAGCCATTTTGTAGAGTGTCGATTATCATGCAATCTACTTGTGTTCACTTCCAGGAAGTGTGACTGTAGAGTGACTGTCACATGAGATTATTTCAGAAAAAATGGGCAAGTGATATGCTTAGTATAGAAATGCATAGTGATAAGTGTTATCAAAGGAGAGAAACATTGGGAAAAGCAGCAGGGCAGGAGGAGGAGTGGAGAACATACCTGAAATCGGCCTCTGATTCATTCTTGGTGAGTATAGACCAGACCAACCTCTGAAGCTGATATGGAGATAATTCACTCAGAAGTACTTTCCCCTCTCTTTCTTCTGCAATTTCAAGTTCAAGCTCCATGGCTCTTACAAACCAGCTGTCAAATAAAGAATATTAAAATAAATACTCTTTCCAAACTAGGCATATGTATTATAATCAAAAATATAATCTATATCAGACAAAAAATTTAATGTCAAAGCGTTGAACACTGTGCATGCGAAAACAATTCATTTTTAAAAAAGTAAAGACCCATTTATACTGTACAGAGCCTGATGGATAATACCTAGAGGCAATTTATTTTTTTCATTCACTGTTGCTCGCATAACCAAAAGGTGAAGCTCCACAGAGAACTAGTCATAGAAATATATGATAGAAAATAGACCTTCAGAGCCATGAAGTGGGATTAAAAAGATTGAACTGAATCCTAGCTTTCCTGGAGTGAAATTGAGGGTCACGTCTGTTTTCCACCTTTACAATAAAATACAGGTCTATGACAACATATTTCTACAGACTAACAAAAGGTACAATTGACAATGACAAACATTCCTCAAATAACCAAGAAGGTGGTGCAGAAAAGATGGAGATGGGAAAGTCAAAAGCTGCAAATGGAAAACAGACTCCCACAAGTGGCCTTGACATGTAATGTAATACTAGAAGATGGGGTTCAGAACATGCAGAGAGGCCACGATCATTGCTGTGGACAGACTGATCTGAAGAAGATGGATTCGTAGCACCGTTTTCCACAGAAGTGATGGGGGGGAAAAGTAAGTAAGTCAAAGTAAAGTCAGCGTGTGTCCATGAAATTTTTATGAGCTTCAGCTACCCAACCTTACTGGGTAGATGGGTGTCCCACAATGCCAAATGGAACCAGTAAATCTGAATGTAAATAGTCAAGTAATTTAGTCATCAAGCCCCAAAATCAAATTAAATTATTTTTTTTTTGGGTGTGTGCACTTTTCTTTGTAAAGACAGGGTTTTAATGGCTTAAAAATAAATAAAAAACAACCCTTACCTAGCTACGACCATTTCATGCCAGGTCAAGGCATTGCAAGAACAAATCTGTCATTTACAACAAATATTCACTTTACCCCTCACAACTTCATCGTCAATTAAAACTTAATTATTCCTTTATTTTATATAACAGTACAATGTTTTGTTTATGTTGTAGAGCCATATATGTTTCTCTTGTTTTTTACGAAGCGCCAACATGGATTTCATTAGTTGTTGGTGCTATTTAAGTGTATTATCACTATTGCCATCTTTCTGACCAACCCAATTCTGATCTTGAGTATCCCATCAAACAGTTCCGGTATCCTGGAGATGAGTTTGCCGATGGCCAGGATGAGTTCCTGTTGAAGGACAGCTAAACAGATGTCGTGAGGGAGACACTTGGAGTAGAGTATGGTCTTAAGTTCATTTGGTGTCACTGGCTTATCCAGCACTTCCTCTTCATGGCCAAATACACCAACTGTAATCTAAAGGAGAAAAAAAAAGGTAGGGGGAGGGAGAGTTAGAAAGAGTTTGATTAAATTCAGCAAGAAACACTAAAGTTTAAATCTCTTCACAATAAAATTTACTTAATTTCAAAGGGGCTTATACTACATAGAACACCTGGGTGACTTTGCCTCTCAGGGTGACTTGACCTAAACCGATTTGGAGCATTTTCTCAGGATTGTTGCAGTTATTTCCCTTATTAGAGGACTTGATTTTTTTATCAAAAGGAATAGTTGTCACAAAACTAAATATAATCTAATTTGTCCAAATCTGTAGAGGCAAAATCACCCCTTGAGGCAAAGTCACCCCAGTTGAGGCAAATCTTTCAAAAAGAGTCACTAATACTTGAGCTGGAAATACATCCAATGATTAAAACCGCCGATGACTTGAGAAATAGAAGAATCCCCATTAATATGGGTATTCATAAGTTAATTCACAAGTAAGAGGTATATACAAATATTAACTCTTACCAAAATCAATGACATTCAACTTTATTTATAGCCCTTATCTAATTTGAAAAATAAGAGTGCAGTATTACAAATGAATTAATCATGTAGCACAGATTCATAAAAAAGCTAACTTTCGACATTTTGCACGGCCATGAGAGTTCTAAGAGTTTCATGAATGAATCCTCTACTTATTTCTAATTTCAAAACGACAAACAAAATTTTCAAAATATTGATAAGTACTTAAAACATTCGATGATGCCTGTTTTTAAACACCATTGCTGTTTTGACAGAATATTTTAAATCTTCAAGAAATGATCATAGACACCATTAAATATTTTATTTACAATGATGCCATGATATGTTCTTGTTAGAAAAATGAGATGTGTCAACTCAACCTATGAGAGATATTATATTACAATTTGGCTGAGGACAATTGGTGGTCGTAATCATATTTGAAATTAGCCCTTATATATTTGACATAATGATCATCTTGACCAGTAACTGTGCAATGTTCAGGAAAAAATTTCTTGAATTCACAACAAGTTTTGCCATTCTTTACATCATGCATGCGTCTTTGTGGACTGGTGGTATGACTCTCGCCTTCAGATCTGTCAGGCCCTGGTTCAAAAACTGCTCTGGGCGCAAAGTTGAGTCCTTAGAAAACGCTCTTTCACGATACTCATGTGTAAAATAAGTAGGCCAGTAACAGAGTTGTCTCTACCAAAAAAAAATATTGCCTGACAGGTGCCATGTCTCATTCTACATGTTAAGTGATGCTGCTGGCTAGGGATCCCATGTACAGTGCTCTGAGCAAGTATAGTGGCTATTGCTCTGTATAAAGGCTCAATTCAGAGCCTGACAAAGGCTAAATCATCATTGGTAAAGGCAATTTGATCACATGAATTCCATTCTTTACATATGATGATCAATCAGCTGACCAATTCATCAATCAACTGACCTGCTTTCCCCTGACTAACATGGATGTGATTGAAGGCGCCAAACTGTCCACCATTTTACCCAAGAGAGCTGAACACATGCGAACAGCCCACCAGTTCTTGTAGGCCCCTGCCCTCTCAATCAAACGCTCTAGACGTTCACTGAAAGGTATAAAGGGTTTAAACAACTCTAGATCATGTATATAGTCTATTTCTAAGAAAGAGAAGGGGGAAGGGAGGGTGAGAGGAAGGGGAGAGAGAGAGAGAGAGAGAGAGAGAGAGAGAGAGAGAGAGAGAGAGAGAGGAGGGAGAGGAGAGGGAGAGAGAGAGAGAGAGAGAGAGAGAGAGAGACAGAGAGAGAGAGAGACAGAGAGAGAGAGAGACAGAGAGATAGAGATAGAGAGAGAGAGAGAGAGAGAGAGAGAGAGGGAGAGAGAGCGTTATAAATAAAAAACATTCTATAAAGGAGCAACCATATCAAGAGAAATCTGATGTAATAATGAATGAAATTGTAACAAGATCACCATCTATTAAAATACGTCATATTGTACAGCTGAAATCCAATAAAATATTGTTAAATCTCCATTAATGGAGCAGTTTCAGTCAACTAGATTTCTGATCATATATATAATATTTTCCTTGTGTCCCTTGCATAGTGCTTCAAATGCCTGAATTATAAAAAATATAAGGAAAATTGCGGGGAGTCTGAGGGTTGCTAAATTCCTCTAGCAGGATCCAGGGACAGAGCCAATGGGGTTAAGGTGGCAAAGCCTCAAAGAATGTTTTTAATGGCGCTTTGAGAGGGTCTAAAATTTTATGTCTTAAGAATATGTTTCAAGAACTTGCAGACAATAGCTATAACTCGTCTTTTTTAATCAAATTTGATTTACACCAAAATAAATTATACTCAAAGACAACATTTTTTTGAAAAAGGATGGGAATGAGAGTCTTGACAATAGAGTGGTTGAGACAGAAGAAGGCATCAGAGCAATTAACTAAAAGCACAAATGGAATAACTCACAAATCCAGATGTGTTTTATACATCAGTGCCCTTAACAAATGAAAGACAAAAATTTATTAAAATTTTGGAAGCAGCACCCCCCAACCCCCAAGATGCCAAAAAGTATGGATTTCCATTTTTAAAAATACATGTGTTCGGAAGCACTGCTTGCAAGAAAGAAGGAATTACTTGTCAGCTTACCTGACTGTAATGCCATTGATGTTAAAGAAAGGACCATCCCTCTCGTATAACACCTTCAACACTTTCACCTGGGCATTGATGCCAGACAAACTATCAACATATGTGGTCAACTTGTCGGTGGACAGGACATTCAGATTCTGATGAAAATTTGGGGAGGATGAAGATGCTATAACAAATAATACTATACAAAAAAAAAATCGAATATATGGTGTTATCCATTGGCAAGGCATTATAATAGGATTTACCATAGTGGCAGAATGATTAAACATTAAGTATAGTGATGATTGCAAAGATGGTTGAGTCAAAGAGGCAATCATTGCCATAATAATAATAATAATAATAAATAATAAAAAAAAGAAATGACCACTACCTGCTCCATGACATAAGACTCTTCCTCAATCTCCGTCAACTGTGGAATTTCTGTCAGAGATTTGAAGCTAGACTTCATAGTTTTCTCCTGAAACGGAGTAAAAATGTCTTTCTCTGGCAGGAGGTTCAAAAAATCCAAGTGCTCTACTGCTGCTGACGAAATGAAAGACTGTGGACAGAGTAAATGCACAACATTACAGAATACTGAAAAACAGACACATAAAATATAACATTTTAGAACAAATTGTCCTTTAAGCAACCAGACATTGCCGTGTTATGTTTCTCTTTATAAGCATTTAATTTTCGGATTGAATGCCCCCCAATCAAAGAAGCTTGATTTAAATTTATCTTACTAAACATTTTAGAAAGAGAGCATTTATATAGTGCAATGTCCACTAAACGTGCCCAAAGCGCTTTACAAGGTATCCTCAGCCAACAGCAACACTTAACATGCAGGACGAGACATGATGACTGTTAGGTGATATAACAATTCTGTTAACAGCCAGGTGCTCATTTTACACCTGAGTATACTGCCCTAACCAACAAAAGGACCGTATCTCTCAAAAAATCATAAAATCACTTTTTTTACTAAATCGAATCTCTGGGACATAGGGAAGCTTACAAAGTTGTCAGAATGATCATAACTCAAATATTTTTGAAATTAGAGGCAATTAAAAATTTGCTTGAAACAGTATCCTATTTCAACCCCATCGTTAACCAACAAAAGGACAGTATCTCTGACGGCCGTAGTCCACCCCGTAAATATTGACGGTGTCCGTGAGCATGCGGTGGCGTCAACGAGTGGCGTGACGAAGATGCCGCCGTATGGCGAGCAATACCATGCGAAACTGTTGGTGACGATTTGATTGGTTGACGCATAAGTCGCCAACGCCAATGACGTCATCCGTAACATGACATAATAGAGGAGCACTGTAACTTTCTATCGCGTTGTTGTTTACATGGAGAAGAAGAGAGAGAGAGAGAGGAGAGAGAGAGAGAGAGAGAGAGAGATGGAACGAGAGAGAGAAACAGAGAGAGAGAGAGAGAAACACACACACACAGAGAGAGAGAGAGAGAGAGAGAGTCAGTAACAAACAGAGAGCGAGAGAGATGGATGCAGAGAGATATATTTTTAACAATAAATAAATCAATAAGAGAGAGAGAAGAGAGAGAGAGAGAAGGAGAGAGAGAGAGAGAGAGAGAGAGAGAGAGAGAGAGAGAGAGAGAAACAGAGAGAGAGAGAGAAACACACACACACAGACACACACACACACACACAGAGAGAGAGAGAGAGAGAGAGAGAGAGAGAGAGAGAGAGAGAGAGAGAGAGTCAGTAACAAACAGAGAGCAAGAGAGATGGATGCAGAGAGATTATTTTAAAAATAAATAAATAAATAAGAGAAGAGAGAGAGAGAGAGAGAGAGAGAGAGAGAGAGAAGAGAGAGAGAGAGAGAGAGAGAGAGAGAGAGAGAGAGGCGTTTTAACGTGTATTCATTGGGAATGGGAGGGAGGGTGGGGTCTTTTGAGACAATAAACAATGTGAGTGAACCATTGTCTACTATATAAGAAGTCACTGGAGTGAACCCAAAGAAAAAGGGGAGGAGAGTTTAATAGCTGACAATTGACCACAAGGGGTTGTGATAACGAGTGGCAGGTCCTAAATAACTCGACGTTGCAGCTCAAACAAGAAGATTCAATTATATGATTTCATGTAAGTCATTACAAATTAAGCCCAACCCGCTCCTCTTCAAGCTGTCATCTGACTCAAAATGGAAACAATGAAACACATGATTTGACCAGTCCCATTTTTTAAATTGCAATCTCATTGGTCAATATGTTTCCCATCATTGATTGACTTTGACTTCTTTTGAAACGAAGGGCTTTCTAATACCTTCCTACCTATTCTTTGCTCCACCCCCTCCCTCCTGGTCCTTTTCCCGTTTGTTTATCTACCTGTCTCGCTCGCTCTCTTTGTCTCCCTCGTGTTTCTTTCACACATACAACCACACACATAAACACACACACACACACACACAGACACACGCACACACATATTTATATCTTTATTCTATTTAGCTCCCGCCCTCTACAATGCACAAGCTCTCTCTCTCTCTCTCTCTCTCTCTCTCTCTCTTCTCTCTCTCTCTCTCTCTCTCTCTCTCTTCTCTCTCTCTCTCTTTCTCTCTCTCTCTTTCTTTCTTTCTCCCCCCTCCCCACCCCCCGTTCGGGACGGAGGGTCACATAATTAATATAATAATAATAATAATAATAATAATAATAATAATAATAATAATAATAATAATAATAATAATATAATAATAATAATAATATAATAATAATAATAATATAATAATAAATAAATAATAATAAAAATAAATTACCGTGTAAAATATCAAAAATTAACTCCCTTAGTCTAACCGCATACTCTATATAGAATCGAACCAATGACCTTCACATCCGACAGCAGTAGTGACATACCACAACGCGTATGTTTGACCCAGCGACATCTAAGTTTGTCCTCGTCCGTTGGATGTTAAAAGTGGAAATTCCTGCTTTTAACAACTGTTTGGATTGCAGTTCTTATATCTTTGACTAAATTATGCGCCCGTGATTAAATACTAAATTGCTGCAGACACTGAGTTCAAAATCAATCTAATCTATGACAAAAGTTGTAAATATTCACGTATTACTTTCCACCAGATCAACATATCAAGCTTGCTATTTAGTGGCTGATTGGTGGGCAGAGGGGCTTTATAAACAAGTAATAAAAAATGAGAAGAAAAAAAAACAGAAAGCAAAACCATTACAAAACTTTATACAGCTGGCAATAAAATACTGATCCCCTTGCTTGTTGGTCGGATGCTCAACCAAACGTCTAACTTAAGTATACTTATTTTTCATTCATTTCAACTAATTAGTGTGTGTGTGTGTGTGCGTTTGTGTGTGTGTGTGTGTGTATGGGTGTCGGTGTGACTGTCTGTCCAGGCGTTTTTTGTTCAGTTGTTTTTTTTTGTTTTTTTTTTGTGTTTTTCTATTTTATCGTCTTCATATCTCTCACTTTCCACACATCCTTCTATTTTTTGTCCAAACTTTTGGAGAAGGTAGTACTGACACAATCATTATCTCATCTTAAGAACAACAGTTCAGTCAGCCTACAAACAGCAACACAGTACTGAAACGGCGCTTCTTAAAATCTTTTGTTATATAATGCAGATGCTAACAATATCAATTTATTATGCCTTTAAGATCTTTCAGCTGCCTTTGACACAATTGACCATTACATTTTGTTAAGAAGACTAGAAAATACGTTCGGCGTAAAAGGAATTGCCCTTAAATGAATTACACCATATTTACAGGATCGATGGCAGACTGTCGTGGTGAATGGTATTCAGTCAGAACAAGTTTTACTAAACTTTGGAGTGCGTTCTTGGCCCTGTCCTTTTTTTTCTGTATAAGCACCCCCTTTCTCGTGTGATATCCAGATTCAATCAGAGTTATCATTTTAATGCTGGTGATACGCAAATTTATGATTCAGTACCCCTAAGTAATTTACAATTCTTAATACAACGAATTTCGAGCTGTTTTATGAGATTAAATCTTGAATGTACCATAACAAGTTAAAATTAAATGATAGTAAATGATAGTAAAACTGAGATTTTAATGTTGGAAGGCAAATAATTCACCTATTACTCTCGGAAATAGCACAACAGAATTTTCAAATAAATCAAAAAACCTTAGCGTCATCATTGATAAACATCTTTCCATAACAAGCTGCTACGTGAATAACACCATACAATCTATGTACATAGAAATGAATGAAATAAGCAAAATTCGTAATTTAATCTAGCAGAACTTTTAATTAATTCCCTTGTTTTATCTAAATTGTACTATTGTAACTCCCTGTGGGCGAAATTAGCTAAAGACAAAATATTTTTTTTGTTCATCTTATTAGCTCATAATTTAGGCACCTTTTAAATTTAGTAAGAATGGTGTCGCCTATTTCATTCAGTATAAATGTACCAACAGATTTCGTTCCATTTCATGCTTTTCGTTTCCTAGGACAATGAAGATATTGATTTTAAAACAAAAAGGGATGTGTGTGTACGCTATTCTTAGGTTTAATTCACTATCACTCACTCGCCCCAATATCGTTGTACAATGACAAAACCCTGATACACAATTAAAGTCTAATTTACAAGATAGCCAAAATCATCAATAAGCGTAAATTAAAGCTATTATGCTTAATAAAAATAGACTCATCTTGAAAAAGGAGTCAGGGTCTAAAAGATTGAGGAATAGTCTAATGTAGTAATATTATATCAGAGTCACGCCTACAAACTTGACGGAGATAATTTATTCATTCCCCTCACGCCAGGTCAACCACACTTAGCCTTGCCTCTCACTCGTCCGTGATGGCGAGTGCTCGCCCTCGCTGACGTAAAACGTTTGTCGATCGAGTTATTCGTATTTTGCTATATTCTTAACTGAGATACTGTTCTTTTGGTGAATACGGACGAGGCATTTTGCGTTGCGGTTAACCAGGGTGAACAGTATGTGAGACGGTCGTATAAGATACTGTCCTTTTGTTGGTTACAGGTAGAGTTATTTGCTTGGCTTTAACCAAGAAAGAACAGTATCTCAAAATATTACGCAACATATTACGTCAATGAAATCGCCGACTAACAGAAAAACGCAATTTATCATTAGCTATTATTTAATGTTAGAAGACTTTCACTATGTAATCAAATTAAAGAGTTATGAATAAAAAGACTAAATGTGTCGATTGCGGCAAAACTGGTTGGATCTGGGTCAGCCCAGATACTGTCCTTTTGTTGGTTAGGGCAGTATAGTGAGAGAATGTGAGTAGAGAGCCAATCAGAGCAGGACTCAAACCTAGGACCTTCCAATCTGAAGGGAGTGTCAAACCACTATACCACACACCACATATTATGTTGCAAATAGTCGAAGTATGAATACCATCTGAGAACATTAAAACTATATTCTAAACTTACATGCCTATTTCTATGCAAATCTTCAATACATTATGAAAGGTTTTGTGAAAAACTGGTGTCATAATTTTTTGAAATTTTTTTAAAGTAATTGAATATCAATCCTTTATGATGTTGATTTTCCTGACCACCAAAGACAATTTCAGACCTCATGGGCCGGCATTCAATCTACTGACCTACCAGGCCACCCTGTGGTGATTGTAATAATAATAATAATACTAATAGTATCACTGTAATAGTAATAATAATAAATTTTTAAAAAATATATATATTCAATACCATATCAACTCACCTGCAATCGTCCGAGCCGAACTCGAATGCCATCTACCTCCCCTTTCTTGAATTGAGACAACAGATCCAGAAATTCAGAGAAGTTATGTCCTCTGATTGCATTTTCCCGAATAACCATACACCATGTGGGTCGGCCTGATAGCTTCCAACATTTGGCTAGGAATGCAAGGTCATTCTGACAATTGAAAAAAATAATTGCATAATCAAACACTTTTACAAATGGGAAGAAAGCATTGATGCAAGATAATAACTGGAAATGTTGTGTATGATACTGTGTCTTCAAGTAAGGCTAGTTTTATGGATCTTTTCATGCATTTTCTGTGTTTTGTCTGAAACGGCTATGTCTATTTTCTTTTGCTGTGTCTGATAGTCTATCATACTCATCTCTTCAAATTATAATAAAGTAAAAACAAACTTTCTAAATGATTTTATGTTTTTGATGGGTGCCAATTCTCAACTATCATTTCTGCATTTCCATATACTTCTCAGCAACTATCTACATAAATGAAATCTTGGCATTGGCCTATGGCAGCCATTTCTGATACATATTGCTGCATTTTCTGTCATAACTCCATGCAAAAAGCATATCTCTCCTTGAAACATTCCCTATTCTTTGAAATAAATTTGAAACCAGTGCAATTATTAATTTTATATGCTGTAAAACTATAATGTGCCTGAAACACTTTCCACCTACGAATTTTAACTTATTGATGTAACTTTTTAAAAATGAAAAGAATTTTGGTTCTCTTATCTTTATTATTTTTGTCCTGTTTCGAATCTTTAAAAGTTTAATTTGTTCCTTTTTCTTCTTTTTTAAAATCTTCAAACAAGCATTATATTATTTCAAAATATCCATCATGTCTACCAAGATACTGTAAATAATGAAATCATTTAACAGCAATCTGTTTGCTTACTTTGCAGTCATCCATGACTAACCGTATGTCCTGAGCCAGATAGAAATCACTGCACTCAAACAGAAGAGGATAACATAGCACCGTTTTGCCACATGCACGGAAAATCTAAGGGGATGGAGAAAGAGGAGAATAAGTATTTGTTAAAAGACATAAGACCCAAGGTACTGAATTTATTATGAAAAAGACATCAACAACATATGCTTGCAATCATTTGAATAAGTCAATTGCAAATAAATAAATTCCAGATGCTTTCTACCTTTTCAAAACTAGATCAAACAATATAGAGCGCGACCACTAACCACTCCGTAGCGAAAATGAAAGAATAACATTAAAACTTCGAAACGATTGGACTTATTTTTTTTTTTTTTAATAGCACAGTGATGGTATATATCTCTTGCATGTGGGATATTGTAGGGGAGAAGAAACATGGTGGTAGTGGTTGATATTAGGTGGTCATCATCATATCGTGTCGTGCCAGTGGTGGATCCATTGGATGGCTTCAGGGGTGCAGCCTCTCAGGTCCATATCACTGATATGTGGTCCAAGTTCGCATTCGTGAAGGATGTGGTCCATGTTTTGAGCCGTGTGTCCACATTGACATCGGCAGTCTGAAGAAAGTCCCCATTTCTGTAAGGTTGTTTTGGTTTTCCCCACTTTAGACCTTGCCCGGTTCAGTGTCAACCAATCTTTCCTGGGGAGATTTACTCCGCTTGGCAGTTCTTCTTTGGGTTCCTGAATGGCATCATTTGGGCAGCAGTCCCATTCTTTCCATGAATGCACTCTGTATATGGCTGCATGGTCTGGGTGGATGCCTTCAGTTGTCAGGAAGCTTTTCCTAGATTTCAGTCTCCTTGGCACGATGTTATGCTCATAAAGAGGATGTCTGGTGTCACTTTCTTGTTTGTATTTCTGGACTTTGGTCTGTGCGTCTCTGCAGATGTGTGGTGGTGCTATCCCCGCTAGTCTATAGATGGCTGGTATGGGGGTAGATCTCAGTGTCCCAGTAATAATGGTGGTTGTGATACATTAATCTTTATATAGAATGAAACCTGCCTCAGACCACTTGTGTGGAATTTGTGCCCTATAGATAGAATATCATTACGATTGTCTAATTCCAATTAGCCTAATCTATTTCCAACCAAAATAGCCATATAATACTACCCAGATAACTTAACTCAATACAGCAAAGACAAGCTTATTTTGTTCCTTCTATGAAATACAGATATCTGCCTAAACCAGTCAATATTACTATTACTTTGAAAACATTTAGGTTTTCAATTTATTTTAAAACCAATCTTTCAATGACTGACCTTTGAAGTACTTAGAGACCCAAAAGGCCGTCCAGGTCTACCAGTGAGACCCAGTTTGTAGTTGACACCCAGGTATTCATACGCCTTGGTTAGTTCCTTAGGTGACCAGATCTGGATGGGCTCAATTTGATGTGGTGTCTGTGTCTCTATCCCGTAGGTAGCTAAGAGTTGCTGCAGACGTGGCGTCTCTGATATGAGAACTATTTGTATGACTAGGTCAGGTGCAGACCCCTGGATAGTTAAAGCATGAATAAATCAAAACAATAAAATGACAATAATATCTATTACCTCCTGCATTATAAAAAAATGGACAAAAAGGCTTCAATTTATTTTTATATTTTTTAATTAATATAAATATATATATATATATATGTGTGTCTAAATCAACCAAAATCTTAAGTAAAAAAATAATTAGTGGCAGACATTAAATGCTTTTTCTATTCTTATGTTTTGAATAGAGATAAATTATCACTAGAGAGCAAATGGAGAAAATGACATTTTAAAAACATTCCTTAATTGTCTGAACATGTGTTGAATATTTGTATTTATATTGAGCACAGAATACTATGGATATTTTTTTCTAATCCTTTTTCTTCTTTTTCTTATTTCAATCCACGACAAAATATAAGTACTTCCTTTCCTTTTCCTCTACAATGCTTATGACTTAACTAGCTGGCCAAAAGCGAGCATATTGAAAGAAATATAAGACAGGCCATTATAAAAACAATAAAATAAGCTTAGGGAGTAAGAAAAATGTTTAATGTTAATGAATTTATATCCTATGAAAGATGCCAGGAAGAGAAGACTGTAATAAAATTATCTTCCCGGCGATATTTTTTTTAATATTCCAATATAGTTAACAACATATTTTCAAAAAAACATGTAATTAAGATTGATGACAATCATATCATTATGCCTTCATTCAAACATGGAATTCACCAGCTACTAAGATAGGGTTATTGCAACCAAATTTACAAAGGTATTAAATCAGTAATCTGAAAACTCTCACTGACATAAAACAAGAGACTGATATCATCGATAAATGTTATACATTGTAATCAAAACTCTCTTTGGTATTAATCAGTAAAATGGCCCGTAAAAAAAAAAAGATTTATACTTTTAATTTTAACCGTCTACTCCTATTGTGTATTGCTATAAAGGATATAAATATAAGCACTGTGAATTGAACATCTCAATAATCTCAAGACATTTTGATTCTAAAGCTAGGATTGATAAAATGAATAAACTTTGTATTAAGCAGTTTCATAAACTCTTTGTTAACCATTAACAACTACTGGTAACATGAAATTTGGGACGATAATGACAATGGAGATAATGATGACAGCAATGCCAACTTTGGCAACAACGATCAAGAAATGGCTAAAATCATAATTGATTTCCTGACAAATGACAGAAAATTCATTTACAAATGATTAAAGATAATAAGACTATTACATACATTTGGCTTATTATGAAAGGTCTCAATGGAAAAGAGGCATTAAATCTGTTAGGTTTGCAAGGGGTTTCCACACTGGAACTCCCAGTCCAAAGGCGACTGACGTCCTTTCAACATCAATTCACCTCAGGTGTCCCAATAACTCGTTGCTATTCAAGTAAAGTAGTCCTTCAGAGCTCAAGAAGCCGAAGTTTATCTTGGTTTCTATTGCATAGCAATTGCTTGCTATCCTTTGGATAGGATGCTAGTCTATCACAAAAGTACTTTCCGCCAAATCTAACACCCAGCTACCCATTCACAACTGGGTAGTCAGAAAAAAATCTCAACTGCACCAGGGGATCGATCTCGGTCCCTTTGCAAGTGAAGAGAGTGCCCTACCAACTGAGCTATTGGGACCCCCTTCAAGTAAATGGACTGTTATAAATCATAGGTGTAGTTGAGATTTTTCTGACACACTTCCCCCCCCCCCCCCCACCCCCCCTTTCCCGGGTCCTTAAGATTAGGCAGAGATTAATATGGAATAGACTTATATCATATCCAAAGAGTAGCAAGCAATTGCTATTGTGTAAAATGCCATAGAAACTATGGTAAACTGTAGCTCCATCGACTTTGAAGGACATTTACTCCCACATTAATTCAACACAGCATTGCTCTCCATTTACAACAAATATTTTTTATCTTTTCATATAGTTCTCTATTTCAGAAATTGGGAGATCGAATAAATCTTTTTTAATGGGGGAAGATGTCCCAATGTAATACTGGAACTGTAAAGTGGAAAATGCTCATATTTTGTTTAAATGTCAAAAACCACCTCAATCTGGTATTATATATATTATAGAGAGTCGGATATTGACAATGAAGTCAATGGATGAGCTATGAAACTTAAGTTAAATTTGTATGCATTTATTGAGGATAACAACATTTGGTTTGTAAACTGTAAAATCCTAACTTGACAGTTTTTACTTCAAAATTTGGCACCAAGTTCATCCTGATACAATGCCAGATTGAGGCTGTGGAGCTATGCAATCAATTGAAAAATTTGAGGGGAATAATAAGGGTAAGGGAGGGGGGGGGGGCGATAGAAAACTTTAATGGACAACAAATAGATATGAAACACAAGCAAAGAAATATGAAGCAGCAATAACTGAAGGAGAGGCAATAATGTAGCTTACAAGCAGGAAGGTGGTTGACATGATAAAAGAGGGGGGTAAAAATGTGTGAAATGTGGTTAACACTCAGTTGAGAACTGATTAGAAGCATGTGCCGTTTTGGTGATCATTGTTTTCAAACAACAAACCAAAACCTACATGCCTCACGGTTTAAACAAAGTCCTGATTAAGAGGTTCTTTATGCATAAATATGATTACTAGCATCAAGGCTAAAACAAAATTCCCTTAAATGACAGAATAGCAGAAATCAGTTTAAATACCCTGTATGGTGTGAATATTATCAAATTATATGTGAAGAAATATTTATACCAAAAGTTCTTTAACTCTTATCGGGTAGGGGTTTGGACATGTGAATTGTAAAATCGAGAGATACAGCTTCATTGAAGCTTGAGTTGCAAAGCAAATTAATCAAATTATGGGAAGGCAAAAACAAATGTATAATTTTATAGGGGTACAAAAAAGAAAAAAAAAGGGAACAAAAAAATTTCAATTCTGAAGGTCTGAGGTTAGTTAAAGGACAAAATCGCAATTGGTATAAGACAAATGCCCACTGGCAAATACTTTATTCTCTATGATTTTTTATAAAATGTTTTGTTTTGTTTTTAGATTATAGAATAATAATTAAGAGGAAAACAGTCTGAATTGAGTGACCTAGCGGCTAATCCACCACCATAAACACAACGTGCCCACTTTTCCATCATTTCTTTCAGAAGTAAAAATGTGAGATAACCTGATCGTACAAAATGAAAATGAAAGTTCAGCCCCTTTAACCAAATAACTGCTGTACTCTGAAAAACTGTTATTTAAAAGTTTGGCCAGAAAACTCGTCCTTTAAATATCTATTGATTTAAACGACAGTTTCGTCTTGGCAAAAACTCTCAAACTTGGGACTTTCAGGTTTGCGAATTTTTGCCAAGATGAGGTTTATTTAAATCGATCGACATTTGAAGGCAAATTTTATGGCCAAATTTTTAAATACAAGTTCTTTCAGAGCATGACAGTTAATTGATTTAAAAGCAATGATGGCAAATGAGTGAAGATGTTTTAAAATGGTAGAAATCAGAACTGTTTGTTTATCTGTATTTGAGATATTAAAACCGGATTTTAGGCACTTAAACACAATGAATGACAAAAAAAATAGTGATATGCAGTATTTAAATTTAAGTAAATATTGTGGCCAATCTTTGAATTATGAAATGCCACCATTTTCAACTCAAAATCTGTTTTTCTTTTATCAAATCCAACTGGAAACAAAATAGCGCAGGTATAAAACAAAAATAATCAAAATTGCAATATTTGTTTTGTGTCACTAACGTCAAATCCTGTATACATCGACTCTGACTGAAAAACAAAGAAATGAAAAGAAAGAAAAATAATTTTTAAAAGTATTTATAAAGATGTGATTGTGATTCTGATGCATTCGTCATGAACCAATCGTTGTCAGTTGTATCTTACATCTTTGAACTCTAACAGAATGGGAATGCATTCATTCCAAGGGTCACATACACAAACACACAGACACATACTCAAAGACACACAAACAGAAATTGGGATTTGATCCAAATTACTTATTCCAATCTGTGAGGTATGGACTGATAGGGAGTGAATATTGGATAATCTAATTTCATTAATATCTAGTTGTGACAGTTATTTTTAGAAGCCGATTGTTAAAATGCATTTGAAATTTATCAATTTCAATATAATTTTCAAAGACTACAAACTTCATTGGTTTTATCTCCTTTCATCGAGTCATTTTTACACTATCCAGTAAAAGCTATCATCAACAATCACCATCACTCCTACCAGCAATTTTTTCTACCAGAATCTTTTAGTTGCCTCATTATCATTCACAAACTAGTATGACAGTTGGGAGAGAATACTTTTTGAAACCGATAGAACAATATTGACAACATTCATTCCCTTAGATGCTAAAGTTTTACAAATACAAAGTGATTAAGTAATAGTTATGACTGGTCTCAAATTGCTCAATTCAGTTTAAATAAAAAGGTTACATTACATTTTTTTAAAATAAGATTTTATAAACTAAGGGGGTTAGGTCGACCAGAAATCAATCAGTACTATTGTTAAACATTTACTGTTACAAAATGCAAACGAGGTTACAAGACAGAAAGGTTGACTAAACTACAGATTGCAAATGCAATGTGAATAGTAAATCCACTGTGAAGGGAAACACAAAAGGTGAAAAACAGAAGGAATTTCAGTGACTAAAAATTAATTCAAAACAATTAATCACATATTCCCTGATGAGATCGCACCAATTCATCACTAATAACAAATGATGACAAAAATATAATAATAATAAGGAATCTATACATCGCCTTAATTCCTAAAATAATATTCAAAGGTGCTTTACATGATGCATTACATTATATGAGAATTTCACAAAAAGATCATCCCTAAACAAAAAACATCATATATGAAGGTAGGTCTTTAGATCTATGTTGAAGACAGGCTTTGTATATCGAGTAGATGAAGGCAGGGCATCTCAGATATGAGAGGCAGAAAAGCTGAAAGCAGGGTCAAAAATTTTCGTTTTTTTGAAAACCAATCAAGAAGCCGAGAAATGGATGGCCTGAGTGATCAAGCAAAGTCGTAGACTTTAAGCAAACAATTCATATAATCAGGAGCAGTACCATGGACACATTTAAAAGCAAGATGGGTAATATTCAAGTCAACTCTTTTCTCTTTGAGTGGCCAATAGAGGGACTGCAGGACTAATCTCTAATTCATGCTCATTT
This sequence comes from Berghia stephanieae, assembly GCF_034508935.2. Lineage (NCBI taxonomy): Eukaryota > Metazoa > Mollusca > Gastropoda > Nudibranchia > Aeolidiidae > Berghia > Berghia stephanieae. The sequence continues at coordinate 34,740,374 of NC_088366.1, forward strand.
GACAAATCTTGCAGCTTTTTTTTTTTTTTTTGGAGTACATTCCAACTCTAAATTGACTACTTTGGTAAGCCATACAGGAGAAAAGTGCAATAGTTCAAAGTCAATGAACTGGTTTGGTTTAAAGGATTATCTATAATCTTTCATGGAATACCTTGGCAATGGCATAAATATATTATATATAATATATATATATATATATATATATATATATATATATATATATAATATATATATATATATATATATATATATATATATATATATATATATATCATTATTGTTTACTTCTACAGTACTGTTTCATGCCACTAGGGCAATCTACGGAAAGTGTGTCTACTCGTTATTGTTGTTTCATACTTTCTGTGATGTTTTGGTGTCAAGATTATTATGGTGGTTTGAAGGTGTTTATTTCTGTCTGCATGCGGATGTAAGGTTCGTTTCTTTTCTTCAGTGTGGCCATGTTTGGTTAAGTAATGATGTAAAATTTCCTTTCTTAGCACAGATTGCATAATACGGAAGATGTTGAGTATGATTGTGCTCTTGAGATAGTTTTCCATGTAATGTTATGTTGTATGTTGCTTTCTTTTAGGTTCCAGATATATTCACTTAGTGTGGTAGAGTCTCGTTTATGTATATTTTTGAATGTCGATTTATGTAGATTATATCTTATTTGAAATGAGCATTCTGTGAGACCTATATATGTCTCTTGCTTTAGTGTGTTTGAGCGTGTAACCATAGCTTTGTAAACAACGTTTTGTGTTAAGCAATTGCCATTTAATGGGCATGTTGTCTGGGTTCTGCAGATTGATATTGTTGGGATAGTTTTCGTTTGTTTTGAGATGATATGATATTTTGGATGTTTGGCATACACAAGTATCCTACCTTGATGGTATTTTTGTTCATGATAGGGTACAAAACATTGTCTTGGTGTAAGCATTTTTGTAGAAGGTTGAAGAATGTTTTGCCGATAGAGGTTGCCACGTTTTTATTGTAGGGAGGTTTGAAACAAGTTATGTTCCTTCTTTTGTATCTTTTTGAGCGAATAGGTCTATTTTCATATTTCATTGTATATTTGTAACCACATTTTAAAGTGTGTCTGTGTAAGGTGGTGTTGTCTCATTGAATAATATATCACTGTTTGTAGAGTTATTGGATAGAAATTTGTTAATGCTCTTTAGAATTATACACGGCACCGAAAATTGTGCTGAAACTGAACATTTAGCAAAAAGCTAAGTTTCTATGATCTAGCCTGAACGACGGTGCCGCTTGCTGATTACAAGAGACAAAGCTGTCACTGAGTAATTAATTACCGCTGCAGGCGATTGAGTAAGGGGAGATAACTGAGTAGGAATAAATTATCAAATTATTAGTAAGTTTTTCCTCAGTTTACTTAAATATTCATGTTTCTTCTTTTAAACTGCTTTTAAATGAAGAAATTTCATCCATAAATAAATTATTAGAGTATGAATTAAAAAGGCACCTAAAATTTAGTATTTTACCAAAAGTACATTGAATAAAATATTAATTGTATTAAAATGTCACCGTACAGATTTTATTTTTTTTACGTTATGTAATAGCATGTTCTATTTCATCATATGAAAACAGAATTGCCAGTTAAGCGATGGTTATTGAGTTATGGTCATTAGAAGTGAAATCGGCTAAAATCCTTGAAAGTGAGTTATGTTACTGACAACGTTAATAATCTGAATTATGTTTTTATATTGTTACGTGTAATCTGTATTAGTCTTTTTAAACCATAAATATCCTAAAGCCAATATTCATCACGGGTTCTCTATCGTTTAAAGAACACCAACAATTGCTTGCTAATCTTTAGATAGGACAGTGATATATCGCAAGTAATATCTGATCAAACAATCCCAGCTAGAAAATCCTGCTTGTTGGACAAAAGAATCAGAAAAAAACTTTACTGCATCTGCGATAAATATTTTTTTTTTTTTTTTTTTGTTTGTTGCTTTAGGTCTCTTCCAACACAATTGAGGTTATATGAGAGACCGCTGAAACAAAAAAAACAAGCAATCTAACAAAAATAGTACAAATGTAAATCAAAATCATAACCTAAAGATATCATAAGCTAAATTATAAATAACCAAGAACAAACAGGCAGAAGATTTACAGAAAAAAAATATCCCCTGTCAAAAATACAATCACAAACCAAAGAAGCAGGATAGGCTAGTAAAGAGAAGAAGAAACGACATCACTATCGGATCGTACACCCATGGGAACATCATAGGTATATGATTCAAGGGTGATGCTCCCATCCAACCACCCGCGCGATAAATATTGGTACTTTTATTTGTAAGCTAATACTCTGTCTTTATCCAAGTTAATAATAGTCAAATTCCACATAGATATTTCCACTCGTTGTCCTGTTGACATATTTCTATACTATATGCATTACTGGTGATGTGGCCCAACCCCTCCCCACTGCTAGACTAGTGTCCGATCCAGAGGGTAACTAGTGATTTCTACCATAATACTACAGAAACAAGGATAAACTGATGGTTCTTACTGACTACTCTTTTTCTATGTAAATTGAAAAGAAACTCAAATCTCTTGGTTGCTAAAATAATATATGGAAAGAATGTCAAATGTAAAACGTTTTTCAAAGACAAGCATCGCATCATAATGACCGACACTACATGAGGGATGATTTTAAAAAAGGAATTAAGATTAAATCTAGCCGTAATCTTTATTATGCTCCATGTATTATGTGATAGACTCTAAAAACCTTGCATCAGTAAAATCGTTTATTTATAATTTAATAATTTCCACTACAGCCGAAACTGCAATATCTGACGACATTGCTGGTCGAAAGCATTATTAAGTCAGTCATGCCACAAAACTTTGCACTGTATTAAAGAATATTAAAAAGCAACTCTCTTAACAAACTATTTTGGATTCAATGATCATTTACTATTGATATGAGATAACACTACTCCGCTATACTTAGTCTACTTGGACTGGTAGGTTCGTAACAAATGGATATTATTGAACTTTACAAGAATGGAACTTGGCATTGGTGACTTAACTGTTCAAGAAATTAATTGCACTGTAATCTGCATTCTCTTGTCTTTCTTTTCAGCCAAAACCATATTTGGTGTACGTTGACATTATTTAAATACTTCACTTAACAAAATCTAACTTTTATGGTCTTCTTACAATTTTTTGTCTATACTTGACTATAATTCAACAATCAATGGCAAAAATAATTGTTATTTTTTGGTATCATAATAACATGATTTTATCTCGTTTCGTTCAGACCTAAAACAAAACTTTAACATAACATAATCTTAAAGCGTGCTTGATTAAAGACACCAATAAAATTGGCATATTGTTGAAAAAAATGGTCAGACAAAAGTGGTCATACAGTTAACACAATGAGGTCAGTCAGAGGACAGATAGATGTCGAGGGTAGAGGTTTAATGACTTTTGGATTTTCAGCTAAATGTTCGATCATTTGGTGGCGTGTATAGATGGAGGATGATTGCTATAGCTATGGATGTACAATGGGGTGTTGTTGTGTTTCGAGAATGGTTGGTATGTACCTTTGGTTAGATTGTTATATCCATGAAATCAAATATCTTTTTGTTGGCTTTGATTGTAATTGTGGTTTTTATTTTATGCCTTTATATATATATATATATATATATATATATATATATATATATATATATATATATATATATATATATATATATATATATATATATATATATATATATATATATATATATACAATGAAAATTGACAATCTGATAAAATTTATTAATTTAAACTTGCATCAACAGAAAGGTTGGATGTCTAGGCATGTGGACATTTAAAATAATGAGAAAATCTTGTCATTGCTATTGTAAGATAAAAATTCCCGACTCAATTCCATCTTCAACAAAAATACAAAATCTTAAATTTACCTTAATCTTAATAAGATACAAATTCATCAATTTTGCTTTCTTCAGCCAATAATACAAATTCACTTTGGCTTTCTATGTATCATTTAATAAAATGGTAGATAAATGTTGATTGTGAAATAGTGGTGATAACAATGATGATGATAATGATCCTGGGCTCTTCACTCCTCGTAACACACTTTTACTTTTATATTTACACCTTACTTTGCCCATGGCACCATTAGCCTGGAATTCTTTCTGTTTGTACTAAAAACAATCATGCTATTGAGTACTTCAAGTCTGGACTGAAGCCAAACTGTTCAATGTACTTCAAGTGTTTCATATGAATTAAAGTATTAATCTTCTTACAAATGCAACATTTATTCTTTTCTAAATCAAAATATCTCATGTCTAATGTTAACATTCTTGCAAAGTACCTTTGAACACAGTTGATAGGATTAATGTTTTATAAATTTGATCATTAAAAGATTTCATCATATCAATGATTGTTTTGAGGACGAAAATAACAATGTTAGATTTCAAATTATGTTAATGGTGCCAATGACAAAGATGCAACAAACCTGAAACTTTGAGTAGCGGTGACTAAAGGTGGGTCTTTCTGTGGCTGGTAGATAGCGACGTATGCAATCCAAGTCATTGATACCTATCAAACCCTCCACTGTGGAATTGTAGATCAATAGGAAATGTGGGACTTAAATATGGTAGTTTATTATGGCCTATTAAAAAATAAGAATAAAGGGAAAGATGTATTCTCCTAAGACTGAAAGGAATATAACTAAAAGACAGCAAAAAGAAACCTAAAAAACTGCAAAAATGATCGCAATAGTAATTTGATGATGACAAATTTTCTTTGACAATCTTTAACAAATTTAAGACAACAAATGATAATGATGATGATGATATTGATGACACAGCATTGATAATAATGGGGATATGATTAGGCAAGGAAGTGTCTGAAACCAAAATAATAATTTTAAAAAAATTTCAATAACATATTTGCAAAACTCACCGAGTAGTTTACTGATAAAGAGTACACTCTGTCCCCACATAAACACACCAGCTTTCGTTCCTTCAAGAGATGGAACTTTCCTTTGACTTCCTGGGGCTGCTCTCTCAAACTCTACCAGTGATTTTGGCACATAGTAATACATAGGCAACAGGTCACCTGGAATTACAAACACAAACAGTGCAACATTTTTCAATCGTCTCCAACTTATCTTTAAAACATAGACTTTGGGAAACTCCTTTTTCCAATATTGAGGCAGAAAAGGACATGTCATAAGGCCAGACACGATCTACAACTGTGATTTTGGCATATATTGTATATTCTTTTGGGGCTTTTTCTTTTCTTTTTTTAGCTAAACCTGCCCAATGTGCTTTACAAGGGGACTCTTTGTCAACAGCGACACTAAACATGTAGGAGACATGATGCCTGTTAGACAAGAGTACAAATTATTTTTTTTAGACAGAGGCAATTCTGTTGATAGCCAGGTACTCATTATACACATTAATACAATGAGAGAATGTGATTTAAGAGCTTTTTCCAAGGACTCCAGCTGGACTCGAACCCTGGACCTTTCGGTCCAAGGGTAAGTGTCATACCACAATACCATATGCAGCAAATTTTAATCATATTAGTTTGATTTTTATTTTCTCTTTTTTTTTCTCTGCATTTAGATAACAGTTTACTTTTCTTCATTTTTGTTTTTACTTATTTCATCAAAATTTGTGGGCTTTCATTTTAACTTTGAAACACCATAATCAGTTAATTTGAAAATATAAATGAATTTCAAAATACATTGGAAACTACATTATATGACTGATGCAGTCTGAGGACAATACAACAGTAATTACATGATAAATTGTTTTGACAAAATCTAAATCTAATGTAACTGTCCTATTTTTACCTTGAGGGGACTCAAACAGGCTGTCCTCTACTAATTTTTGGTACTTCTTCTGGTCCTCTTTGTCATTGCGGAATATACCTATTGACAAATACAGTAATCTCAACTTAGTTTCTAGCTTAGCTCAAATAATTTTTTTGCTGAGCTTCACACCTTCAAATTAAAGCAAGACTCCACATTAAGCACCAGAAGATGAATTCATCTTCCCTCCTTTTAATAATAATAATAATAATAATAATAATAATAATAATAATAATAATACTAATAATTAATAATACTACTAATAATAATAATTCAACTTATAATAATAGATGACACTTGTATAGTGCATTTTCAAAACCAAATAACGCTCAATCTGCTTTAAATTGTTTTCTCAACCCTCTTACAAATCACCCTTAACATAATATAGTTAAAATTATTTTTTTTTAACAAAACAAAAAAAAAACAACAACAAATTTTTATAAATAAAAAAAACAAAGCAAACAAATAAAAAAACATTGTGAAAATAATAAAAAATTAACTAAGTAGCTGATGCAATGCAACTGTTTAATATATATGTGCATTTTAATTCTTAACCTACGGGGCTGTATTACTTTTGTTTCCCCTAATTAGCAATAATATCTTTTTTTTTACCAACCCTACTTATTTGTAATGTACATTACAAGTGAGCACAGAACAAAGATTCTAACTATATTTATATTTTAAAATTATAGTTGTCTAAAGTTTCTAGATGAATTTTACTTAGCTCTAAGTTTGCGGGTCTAATTCACTTGACTCAAGTATGAATTAATACCTGACTATATGCAGAGACATATATTGTAAGAGTGCTAATCACAAAAATGGTGCAACTTGAACTGTATAAATTGGACTGTAATGAGAGCCATGAGTCCATAATGGCAAAAAGTGAGAAGAGGACAAAAACAATGGAAAGGGGGCGGTGAAAAGACATCTATGAAACGATGCTGATGATGATGATGATGATGATGATGATGATGATGATGATGATGATGACGATGGTGATGACGACGATTTGAGATCAAAGATGATATCAATACACCATGCATGAAATAGTAAAAGTGCACAAAATAGTTGTACTCACTGTCGATCAAGAGGTAAACATAAAACATTGGCCACTCTGACTCAATATTATCAAAATTCTGAAAATATAACAGAAGAGATAAACTTTTTAAGCATTAAAAATCTCCTCTCTTAACCAAACAAAAGGCAATGGCATGGCATATATATAATTGGAGATGCAGTATATAGTGAGCGAGCATCCAATCAAGCTAAGAATTGTTTTTTGTATAGCGAACAATAGCGGATAAGAATGAGTTTGGATGAAAACTTTCAAAAAGTTGAACCTCTGAAGAAATTACGGTCACAAATAAAATCTAAATCAACCCAAAACTAAATATTTCCAACCTTGTTTTGAATAATGCATATAAAATATCACTTTATATTGCTTCAAAATTGATGTAGGTGTTCAATTTAGAAAGAATTTCTAGTATACATAAAACATTTTCAGCAATTTCCTCTTCAAGTTAGTTGTTATAATCTGAAATTAGAGTGGGTTAAAAAATCATTATTTTATTTCTGGCCCCACTAAAAATCTGTTTAGCTGATTAAAACTGTATACTCGTAAATGGCAAATTCATTTACCCATGTTATCAATTCCTCAATATGATCCAGCAGTTTCTTCTAACAAGATGAAGTAAAATATACATTCAAATTATTTATGTTTTACATTTAAAAAATAAAAAAAGACTAACCTTAATTTCAGCTGACTTATAGTACTTCCTGTTTTTGTCTTCCATTGTTGTTTTGTAACCATCTCGCAAAAACCTTTTTATTCCATGATTGCCTTTGAGTTTACGGATGACTTTTTCCACAGTGCGGTTGCGAATTGGTGTCTCATGAATACCAAATGCAGGCCAGCACACAGCAGCTAACAGGGATGCATCAGTGTTCTGTAAGTTTACATTGAAAAAAGGAGATGAAAATGATAATGATAATAATCAGAATCAACTAGAGAAGAAGCGCTGTCTTGTTGTTTTAAGATTGCTATTAATCCATCTCCTGTATTTATTAGGTTGTATGATTCCTAGTATTATTTCTTAAACCTGAGATTTTATAAAGAGCAATATCAACTATATGCCCTCAAAGCACTTTACAAGAGGCCCCAAGCCAACAACAATGCTAAACATATGGATAAAGGTTTTGGTTATTTTGACAAAGACAACATTGTTACTGACCACAGGTGCTCATTTTACATGGGTATGGCCAGAGAATGTGAGTAAAGAGTAACGAGCTTTTCCAAGGACTAACTTTGCACTACCACAGCAGGACTTGCACTATGGACCTATGGGTCAGAAGCCAAATGTTGTACACAAGACCACAAAATTGAACACAAAAACAAAGAATATTCCATTTCCAGGGCAAATAAATATGAATATAAAAAAGCATTTCATTCATCCCATATGTTTTTTAAAAATCTAATAGTATTTGCAAAAAGAAAAGATATGACATACTTAATTCAGGAGTCGCAGATTATAATTTCTTAAAATAGAGTCACTTCTGTAAATGGATGCCAGCTGTTAGAAGGACTGAAACTTGAAATTCAAATGTCAACATGTTGCTCAATTGGAAAAGAGAAAGCGCAAAGTTTAATTGACATGTGCATTGCACTTAATTTGACTACTGCTCACTGAACTAAGGAGATTTCAGGAATTGCAAATCTGCTTCCAGATACAAAACAGATGACAGGGTAATTTTTAGGTACATTTTTCTAGAAAGAATTGATCAATTAATAGACAATATTTTTTTTGGATCAGTGCCTAGAATTTTTTATGAGGATATTTTCGACTAACCTATATCGAAAAACCGGAAATATGACTTAGACCAGAGAACTGGCAACCCTGCTTCTGTACTACCCAAGTAAAAGAGCAAAGGCCATAAGCTTAAGTAGATATTGATTAAAGAAGCAAGTACAGCAAAGCAGTGTTTGAATCTGCTACTCAAACATCGAACAACTCACTTTAGAGTTGGATTCCCGGGGTAGGATTGTCTCGAAGATGGTTCTGTTCCTGTTGTGGGCATCAATATCCACAAATACAACAGACCAAGCAGCTCCATTCTCCCCAAAGAGATTGCATCCATTGACAGCTTCCAATGCTGCCTTGGCCATCCCAAGAGAACTAAATGTGAATATAGAGGTAAAAAAAAAAGATATTGCCCAGTCTTAATCAGATAAATCCTACTAAGAAAGCATAAGAAAAATTTTCTCTTGTTGTAAAGTCGTAAAATCTTGAATAATTTGCATCCATGATCACAAATCAATATCTCTGACATTTAAAATGAAATTAAGAACTTTCATCTCCTACCATGGTTTTATGTTGTAAAACTTATATAAAATATCAGTCATTTGTTTATTTGTTTTGTTTTAACTCTTTAAGATTCAACCCGACAAAAACCGACAACGGCATAATATTCATGGACGGGGTAGCCAAAACTGGCTCAGTAAGTAAAATCCAATCGTTGTGAAGGAAATGACAGGATCTGTCACTGTCGCAGGATGTTTTCAGTTTTGATTTTTATAGATTTGCCGACAGAAAATAAAATGTTGTAGAAATTGCGATTTAAATCCTATTTTATTTGCGGGTGAAAATCATTGACATTGCACTTTATTGGTAAAAATCGGGGGGAAATTACGTCTTTGGTGATGAAAAATGACTTTGATAACAATTTTTGTAAATTTAAAAAAATATTATGAATAATTTATAACTCCCTTATTTGTGGGGTGATTTTGTCATTCGTGGTATCAATTTATTGTAATAAAGAGATAGGAACTTCAGAGTTATTTTTTCTGATGCGAAATTATTACTTTGTAATTTTAGCACGAAGAAAAGTACTTGGTAAATAAATTTGTTACACCTCTTTGATCAACCGCCACCGTCATTCGTGTAGAATTGTGAGTCACAGGCTATCTATCCAGATGGCCGAAACGACACTTCTCGCCGTCCATGTATTACGCTATTGTTATGCAAGGAATATAGCACCTTTTTGAGTAGGCCTAAAAGCTAAGATCTAAAAGTAAAAAATATAATTCTGAGGAATTTGAAAGTCACATTGTTGAAATCTGCTTGCAAAAAGAAGAACATTGGTCCTTATTTCAGAAAAATCGGTTGAAAACCAACTGTTTTGCGAATAAATTTGATTTTAAAAATTGCTTTTGTTTATTTTAGCTTTTTTTAGCAACTTTTTTATTTATCGGCCGATTTTCTTGATTTTTATATCATTGTTTATATCTCAATGAGACGAGATCAGTGATATACTTTGTTTGTTTCAAATGTAACAAGAACATAATTTGGCTTTTTTACCTATCAACCATTCCTGGATAATTTATTCAACAACGTGGTGATTGTGACGCAACTATGCGATGAGCGTCTTCCACTGTTTCAGCGATGACTCAATGTATTGTTGACGGCTGTTGACACGTGAGCTGTCAGATAGACCAATCGATGCTCAATAGCCATTCGTTCTTCAATCAAAAAACTTAAGAGCTCACAAGAACAAAAGTCTGAAATGTGGTGATGGACGGACCTATGAAATCATTTCTGGGTGGAGTTTAGTCATGAGTGACCGTAGAAAACGAAAAGGCGACTGCAGATATCAAAGGGTAGGCTTATATCATCAAAGGATGTCTACATGATTGACATGGCCATATAGGGAACTCATTATCTACTCCCCCAAAAAGAATCTGAATACGAGAGGGTTAAAATAGTAAAACAGCACTTGTAACACTTAAAGGCCATATTAGCGTCTACTTATCTGTCTTATTATTTTGCCCTAAGGTAAATACCAATTTTGAAATTATTTTGTTTAAAGGGGGGAAGGTAGGAATGGAATTGAAAATCAACTTTCTTATCGCTTGCAATACCAGTCAACTTGAGATTATGCCAACAGTGACATGTTAATATTGTTCAATAAAGGTTTTAATGAGAGTCAAAGAAAGACGACTCATAAATGTTGAAGACACAAAACAAGTGACGTGTTTATTTTTTTGTTTTCAATGAATCATAATTTCAAGTGGGGAAAACTGTATGAATGTACTATTTCCATCTTTATCTATACAATTTATTTCTTTGAAATGATTCATAATTGATGAAGTATAGTTCAATTTGAAAATTTGTAAATTTCTGAGTAAATAACAACACTGTTATCACTTTGTCCTCTGCAGTTTGAAAATTAGTTTGAAAAGTATGGATGATTATCATTATCAAGTTTATTTTTAAAAGAACTGATTGTATTGCTGACACTAAATGAGTGATTAAATGGTAGTCACCTGGCATGGATTTCAGTGCTGCCATTATTGTACTTGCTGCCTCGCTCCCACATCCCGTAATCCGGTGTCCGGTAGGCTCTCTCTACATAGAACACCAAGTTCTGGACAAAGCTCACTTCATCCGTTGAGTAAATAATCTAGTTTTAGAATTTTTGATAAAGAAAATAATGCAAATGATGCAAAATATTACATGTTTTTGTTTTTGTTTTTAAGGGTTTTACGGCGCTTGCAACACATTTAGGTCATATCAGCGCCAGTAAAAAGGAAGAAAATGGATAGTAAAAAGTTCTAGAATTACAATTAAAGCACCCAAGAAAAAGAAGACAAAGGGGAACTGAGAACAAATAGGGATCAGATGTAGATTCCAAGAGCACACTATCAAAGTACTCAGTTTGAGACGACCTATAAGTCTCATCCAGACACAAGCACAAAATCCAACAAAGAGGAACACACTCAAATGCCTACATTATACATTAAAATAAAAATAATAATACATAACAGAGAGATGATTTACAAGGAAAAAAATATCATCTCCCACAACAATAACTATGCATTTGACTGTTTCCCTCCCAGCTAGGATTCCGGCCAGTGCCAGGACAAAACCAAGTAATCTCATTCCGAGACAAAGACAGAAAGCATGTTGGAAAACAGATATAAGGGGATAGAAGACACAGCAAGTACCTCCCTGCCCGCTATGGGAGGTCAGGATCCCCACCCAGGCAAAATATTACAAAAGACTTTCTAATTCTGATATTCATGTATAAACAATGATGAGAAAAATATTTCGGCTTCAATTCATTAACAGTAACACAGAGAACAGTTTAATATTGTAGATCATTCAAGTTTCCCCTTTATCAACACAACAACAAAAAACACAAAGGTAGTTAATTCAGATATTTGCCCACGCACACAAAAATTGTATTAAATTTTAAAATAAACAATAATAATAGAAATAATAAAATAATGATACTACTACTAATAATAATAATATTATTATAATAATAAGAAGAATAATGATAAGAATAATTTAAAAAATAAAAAAATCAATGCTCATTATTACCTGTAGACCAGAAGAGATCATCTGTACCAAGTATAATAGAAATAGGGCCACAGCATCGATCTGAAACAACAGATAAAAAGAATAGCACAAAGTTATGACATGTTAATTTTACGCATTAATAATTCAAAAATATCATGCACTAGATGGAACGTATTTGGCAAAAAATAGGAGTTAGATTATTGTCAACATTTGATAGAGGGATATTTAAAATAAACTGCCCAGTTTATCCTTTATTTGGCGTCAGCAGATATTGGTCTATAAGTATTTCTAACAGAGCCATTCAATCTTTTGTACAGAGTTGTTATTTTGCCCTATGAAAGAGCAATCATTTGAAACGTGCCTCACTGCAATCCTTCTCAAACTGAACAACTTTGGTAGAGTATTGGTTTAACTACTGGTGAGAGACCCCCGAACCCTCTCACCCTCTTACTCCTCCTCCTTAACATCAATCAACTCTACACATTACGGAGGATATTTCATCATAACTTAATACCTTATCCCCATTATCCCTTAAACTTTTCTCAGCTCATGCATGCTTCAGATTACTTTCACTATGGTATTTTAGAAAATGAGATTTTTTCATAAAGAAATCCATTAAGAGTAAAGGATCTTGTCACTATGCCTTTAATTGAAATTGCATGCAAAATTGACCTTTTATTAGGGTTATCGGTGAAACCAAAAAGTTAAATCAACTTTACCTGTAAATGTTCGTACTCATCATCTCTATATGTAGGATCACCAGTCAAAAGGTCAAAGGTCGAATGCAAAGCATGAGATGGGTTCTGATTGCTTTTAAATTTTTCAACCTGAACAAAATAGATATATATGTTTTAATAGTGGTAGCAGCAGTAGAAATGTTGTGGTGGTTGTTGTAATAGTAGCAGTAATAGAAATAGTCTGTTCCAAGTACATGTCACAAATTCCTCCAAAGTTGCAAAATGTGGCGCCATGATTTTTTGCATGCAGGCTTATATTTTAAGTGACATTATCAATTTTGAGTACCGATAGTGATAGACCAAACAGTTTTCTCACAAAACTGAATTCATTTGATCTTTTCATCGCTTGCAATAAAATATGACTCAAACTTTAAAATGTTTACACTAATGGTGTGTTGATTCTCTTTCTTATGGGGAAAATAATCACAACAAAGTTGCATTCAGTAGCGAAGATTAGCAAATAATTTTGGGTTGTTTGAAATAGTGTAACAATAGATATCATTTAAATAGTATTTAACATTTGTTCAAAAACCTCATAGAGTTCGTAATTTACTCTTCTATGGTGGACAACAGACATGTAATATATTAGAAGACATAAGCAGCCCATTAGGTGCTTATACATTTTTGGACAAAGACATTGATGTAAAAAAAAAAAAAATAGGCGGGTCCTCCGCATTTTTACGCTCGTTTTCGAAAGGACAAGGAGAAATGCCTTTCAAAAAGACATCCCCGACCAACTGTTAGGCAAGACAACTCATAAAGGTCACAAATGCTAATCAAGTCCATGCAAAAGGAGTTTATACCAGTTTCTATAGCATGAAATAAACAGTCGTTATAACTTTGCATCAAGAAGGAAGTTTGTATACGCAGTTTGTGGCATTGTTCTGATGGAAATGGTTCACACAAAAAAATTAATTAATAAATAAATTAAATAAAATATCAAAGAAGTATGAAAAAAGTATTGGGAAACCTAAAGAAAATTCTTAACAAAACAACACCTCCATACCTTTTCTGCCTGCCTGATCCAGCAGAGAAGAATGCCACGCATACTTTTAACAGCAGCTTGACCCAGTTCATGGGCTCTTCCATGATCATGGTCAATCTTTCTGTAATTAAGAAAAATATAGTCAACATATTCTCAGAAATTTTATAATATATTATAAGTATTGAGATGATAAACTCACAGTGGTTTACCAGCGGATCACTTAGTTGAGATGCTAGGTCAAGAGGTCACTACTCTCCTTCTCTTTACCTGCGCTCTGGTATGGCACGTGCCTGCAGTCAGTGAAGCGAGTAGTCTAATTGGTCTGATAAATAATGGCATAGCCAAGCCACAATTATCTCAAATGTAAATCTATATCACTCATGTTATAGATTGAAATCCCCCTCACACAGTGGACTAAATATCATAGATATCATCAGTATATTTCTTTCTCAGGAAGACAGCAAAGTAGACTCACATTTTCACTACATTTATCATTTAAATCAAATGTTTCTGGAATCCCTACAACAACAATCAGACGTTGCAGTTTATTATTATTCACACTAGTACATAGTACAAACTGTCTACTTTCTGTTGCACTCATGTTAAATCAGTTCAACAAATATGTAACAAGTGTAGGGGTGGGGTATCAAATTTCACTGGGAATATCTAGCAGTCTATGAGATGTCTAGGCTATCGTGGGTGATGAATTTGGACCAGTTACACAATGTAAACAATGTCATAATCATTTCCTGGACTCCCTACTGACCATGGAACACTTTACTACACTGATTCTACAGTTTTATCATTAAAAGTTCCCACGAATATGGTAAAGGAGTGAAGAAGTCATACTTATTGTAGTACAGGAACGTGCATATATATATATATATATATATATATATATATATATATATATATATATATATATTATATATATATATATATATATATATACATAAACACTCTCTCTCTTTGCAAGTAGCCCTACAATAATAGTTCTTGAAAGACATCTGTTACTGATTTAAGAAATATGAAATGAATGGGTTTGTTTCAGTCATGTCTCTGTTGATTGGTGTGGGAAGGTTTTATTCACCAGCTGCACTACTTGTACATTGTGAATATTGAGAATAATGTCTGAATTCTGTTAATTCCTAGGAGGTGCCACTATTATTTTCTCTATCTTGGCTATGTTTGAGTACTCCCCCCCCCCCCCCCCCCCCCCCCCCAACCACTCCCCCTCTTTTTATTTTCCCCAGTCAAACTTGCCTTTGTGGAATACTATCTGTACTAACTGTTGATGTTATATCGTTGTTGTCAGTGATATGAATTAGGTGTAGTGTGAATGTGATGCATTTCTCTTAGCCTGTCTTTTACGTTTGTGTGTGTGTATATGCAGGATGTAGGTGTATATGCATGCATGTGTGTGTGTGTGAGAGAGAGAGAGAGAGAGAGAGAGAGAGAGAGAGAGAGAGAGAGAGAGAGAGAGAGAGAGAGAGAGAGAGAGAGAGAGAGAGAGAGAGAGAGAGAGAGAGAGAGAGAGGAATGCCCTTTTCTGCCATATTAATTGCTTGTATTATCTACTACGCCACTGTGATGGTGTTGTTGTTTGGCGTAATGACGATGGTTTTGTCTCTATTTGGAATAGTGAAGTAAAATCTACACACACAATATATTGCTTTATATGTTCTTTAGGGGTGTGTTAAATTGTTTAATCCACTTATCTCCCTATCTTTTAAATACAATACAAAATACAAATGAAGAGAACATACCTTATGTCCAGCCCATTACATTTATGACCATTAAGAACGTAGTTAAAATGTGTTGAATCAGAAAATGAATGTTTTACTTTGTGTAAAAATATTATGACTGGACAAAGCATTAATTAGTTTCGGAATCCAACGTCTGATTTTAAAGATTTGAATTTTTTATTGTCCGCACAACAACAAAAATATTTAAAAATAGTAGGGATTTTAAATTGCTGATAAAACCTATAAGAATAATCACAATAAAACGAAAAAAGAACCAATATAACAAGTGAAAGTAGTACTGTCTGTTCCATAAGTTAATATTATTGTAATGTAAGTGGTCATCTAGATATGGTGTTATATTACATCACGAAAATGCAATACTTTGCGTCTTAACCCTCAAAGAGGGGAATCCCCGTCCAGGTAGCCAATTTTACAGCATGCAGCTGCTGTTGTCAGTCACTTGCTGGGTTCCAGCAGTATAACTAAGTGATCCGATTTTATGAAGAAATAAACAGCAGTGAACTATTCACGGACTAATGAGGTAAAAATAATATTTAAAACACGAAATAAAAGTGACTCATTGAATAGGGGTGGCTAAGAAAGAATGAAAAATATGTTCTAAAATGTGAGTGTGAATGAAAGAAAACGGTGGGAAAAAGGAGGGAATAAAATGATATGATATGGATCTAACTGATAGAGTCATCCATTAATCGACCAGAGAGAGAAGTTTTTTTAAAAACTATTATTTGTTTCATAAATTCAAATATACTTGCAAAACAATCATTTTATATTTTAAATTCTAATAAAGCTGGACATTTTCTAAATAAGCATTATATATCAATTTATCTTATAATTCCCTCCCATGTTTCCTGTGAACATACTTGTAAGCCTGATGCAAGGCCCAGGTGGCTGCAGCACAATACACTGTGTCTCTTACATGGGCAATGTTGTTGGTGTTACTGGGAGATCCAATGGAAGGGAAAAGACCAATTGTGGGACTCTGGTATTGCAGGATTTGACGCTTCACTGGTGTGAAAAAAGTTGCTAGTTACAGTTATGAGAATATGCTGTTTTGTTTGTTTTTTTAACAACTGGTTCCCAAGACAACGCATTACAAAATATTTCAAGTCTATATAATTTGTCTATGATGGAAAATACTGTTTCAAAAATTGTAATATTTGTATAAAAAGACTTGAAATACATGAAATATTATTTTTATATATATATATATATATATATATATATATATATATATATATATATATATATATATATATATATATATATATATATATATATATATATATATATATAAATTATCAATCACTTATCACAAATAAATCATATTAATAAATCTTTAGTAGTGAAAAAGAATTGTTGATGAACTCTGTTTTTCTGTGTTTCAATTTTGATGAGGAAATGTTTCAGATTTAATTTTTGTGAGGAATTGATGAAAGTGTTGAGTAGGTGAGCATTGAACAAAAACGAACATAAGTTTTAAAAACTAGCAATGTACATAAAAAGGATGGACCATCATTGAGTCATTAATTACCACTATCTCAATTCAACCCTTAAGCAATCACATGGTTTCAGTAATTTCTCTAGCTATAGTTTTAACTAAAGACAGAACTGTTTTCACTACATGAAAGAAGTAACATGAAAGCGACTTCGTCATATTGCTCTTACTGCTCTCTTGTTGAAAGTCATATCAAACTGGCAGTCTATGAAGTGATATAGTGGGTTAGTCTGATGTTTGATTTTATCATCATTATTGTTATTGTTGTTTTTTGTAGCCAATTACTTTTATCATCTTTCTATTTAGCCAAACCTACGCTGTTTATAATATGAATCCAATTTGACACTGACAACATGAGGCTCCTTATCTTTCAATGTGTGGATGCCAGGCAAAGCCCCGAGGCGGCTATCTGCAAGCAACTTATCCATTGCGTCACAGACTGAGACAGGAATATCAAACGTTAGGATTTCATCTGTAGATAATCAAATACACATTCATTGTTGTTACTTAATTTTTAAGGGTTTTACCGGTCTTGCGACACTTTAAAAGTCTTTACAACACTAGTAAAAAGTAAGAACATTAGATAGTAATAAAAAGTCTAGATTTATAATAAAATTAAAGCACCCGGGAAAAGGGAATGGTTCGAATAGGAAAAAGATGAAGAATCAAAGATCAAACTATCACTATCAATATGCTTTGTTTAAGATCACCTAAAAGTCCTAAACACAAGCACTGAATCTCACCAAGATGAATAGACAAAATATAATGTTCAAAACAAAAACATAACAGTACATAACAAGGAGATGATTTACAAGGGGAAAAAATATCATCTCCCAAAACCAAAACTAATACTATGCATTTGACTGTTTTAGTCAAGGGCCAGAACAAAAACAAGTAATCCCATTCCAAAACAAAGACAGAAAGCAACTCAAAACAGATGGGGATAGAAAACACAGCAAGTGATCTCCTGCCCACAATGGGAAGTCAGTACCTCACCCAGAAATACACATTCATAATCGAATTGTACATCACACTATTTGATCAAGCTAGTATTATTATTATTCTTATCAGAATGAAAGAGATGTCAAAAGTTAAAAATAATGGTATAGTAACTGAATAAGGATCTATCAACAGGTGGTCTAAGCCCACTTCTTTTGACGTGAAAGACAAAATCATTTATCAATCTGAAGTCCAGTTAGCTAGACATAAAGAAGAAAAACCTTCAAGGAGAACAAAAGTTAAAATACCTGTGGTCTTAAGGAAAAGCTTCGGGAGGCCTCCCGAAAGCTCCACGTTCTAAGGGAAAAAACCCAAATATTCCCTAAACTAACTACTAAATCCTAAGAAAAAATAAAACCTAAGTATCTTGATATGTCTAGATAGATACCAACATCTACAATAGAAACAGATCATAATCATACGTGTATTTATTTGGAATTATGAGTTGATTTAACACTGTTGTAAGGCACAATATTTTACCCTGGATTGAGAGTATTTCAATTACAACAATGAGTCCATTACAATTTGATTATCGTCGTAAGCCCTTGGAGTTGGAGTTGGAGCTGAGAAGCCTTGAGTGCCTTGAGCATAACTTTTCATTTTCTTATGGTTATAGATTATAGGCTAGAGAAGAAAAACACAGAAGCGTGCACAAATGAATGAAAAATTTTGGATAGTTTCAAATGACGTTGCTTATTGATCATTTTCATATGGACAGACCTCATAGCTACCATTTATTGCTAATAAACTGAGGACTTGGCATTTTGTGAACTCCAGTGGTTGATGGTTGTACTTCAAGAAATAAATAGCAAGTGGCAAGGCCAAGGTCGCTGGTCGCTCTCAGATTTTTTACAAGGCCAGATATTTTTGCTATGGCATTGTCAAACAATTTATTATGAATGAATTTCCAATGTGGACGCTCTACGAAAGAGGGGAGAGAGAGAGAGAGAGAGAGAGAGAGAGAGAGAGAGAGAGAGAGAGAGAGAGTGAGAGAGAGAGAGAGAGAGAGGCGCAACTTGAACAAACTTCAATAGAAGGGAGGGAGGGGGGTGCGCAATTTGATCAAAGAAGGGGAACATTTAGGCCTATTTCTAATTTTAGCGAACTTAAAATAAAATTTATTTAATAGAACGAAGATGACGTCACTCAAGCCTTTGTTATTATATTTTGCCATCCGCGTATGTGAGTGATTCTCACTAAACTGTATTACCAGACTATAGATAGTTCGAAGATGACGTCACTCAGGTCTTTGTTATTGTTTTTTGCCATCCGCGTTTATGAGTAATGCTCACTGAACTGTATCAACTTGACTATAAACGTTCATGGATACACACAGTTTTGTGTGTTGGTCCGTTATACTTCGGATGGCAATGTTATGAGCTTCTTAGCCAAGCGCATACTATCTATAAAAATTAATGGTAACACATAGTTTTGTTTGTTGGTCTGTTATACTTCCGGATGGCAATGTTGTGAACTTCTAAGCCAAGCGCATACTATCTATACATAAGTGATAGATAAAATAAATGATTTTCTTTCAGTTGATTAAATATACTGCTAAGTAGCACCTCTACGTTTTGGGGGGCTTTTTATTTTCCTCTTTTTTTTTTTCGTTGTTGTTTTCTCTTTTGGTGAATTTTCAATGACACATTTCTTGAGCTGAAGCTGAAATGTAATAGAAAGCTTGATGGGGGGGGGGGGGGGGGGGGGCGCAAAAATTCTTGGAGAAAAAAATAGACCTTAGGCAACACAAAGGATTTGGTAGCCTATGTCTCCAAGGATGCTTACTGCAAGATTTAACTTCGGTGAAATTTAGCTGATAACATCTTAAATTTGATTCTTCGGATTATTCGCGCAATGATTCATTTCGATGTGTTTCAGATGTTTCGTGAACAGTGACATCTACTATAAGTAGACTGATCGTGAATCACCATGCACTCAACAATGCACAAAGCATGATACCCTCCTGCTAATAATGAAGAAGGGACATGCTATGAGAAGGGACATTCGTTTTCTTCTCTTGAAGGTGTGGAGAGTCATACTGGGCCAAAATTAAACAAAATTACTGTTTTTATACATTTGAACCACGAGTTAACTGAAACGACCCAAAGAGGAGGTACAAAATAAAGGAAGCATTCTTTATCGTTTGTTGTTTATGATTTTTGAGAGAGAGAGAGAGAGAGAGAGAGAGAGAGAGAGAGAGAGAGAGAGAGAGAGAGTTGTCTTTGTGTGTGTGTGTGTTTTGTATTATGTATGAGTTTGTGTATGCGTTTCAATTTTAGTACACATTCTGCTCGTTACTTCTACCAGTTATTATAATATGTAAAGTCTGTTTTATTTCTATAGTAGTAATTATGACATTAATATTGTCTTTTACAAAGTCATATAATTTGTAATTTATCAATAACTGCCATGTGACATATTATTTAACTTAGTTATAAATGCATTTTTATATTATGCTATTCTTGATCTGCAAGGTCTGGGCCGGACGTCCCGCTTGCCGAAAGGATATTGATGTGCATTTCGAACCCAACACCTCTCATTTCCAGGTGCATTGATCGCCGCGTAGTCCTATCTGGCAGAGATTATTGCATATGGCCTCTCGTGCGTTATTGTGTCCATAACAGCACCTTCCCGTGGTGTTCCCTGTTTCTACTGAGTTTGTTATGGGCGCGACCGAGTCCCCGGCGGTATAACCGGATTAGGGAGTAGGTGGGACCCCTTCCATTTAAGGTGCAGGAGACAGAACCCACCAGTGAGTGGTACACGCTCTGCTCCTCACCCACCCACCTCACACTCTTTCTGTAGTGTGGTGTCTTCTGTATGTCCTTACTTTCCTTAATCTGCCCCTATAACTCATACTTACCCCAGCCATCGATGTATGGCTCCGCTGCCTTATGGATACCTTCGGGAGGAGGAAAGGCTAAGGAGTAAACCTTACAGAAATCTGCATCCAAACTGATGCCAAACGTATCGCTGTGCGATTCTTTGGACCACACCAGGGAGGAAGAGAGGGAGGTTCTGGTTACTGAGCAGCCCAGGATCTCCACATTACTTTGTCTAGGCCGCGCCCTGGAGAGGACACTCCAGTCTCACCTTCACCGGTGAAGAGTAACAATACGGAAGACAGCAGTCTACGAGTGATAAGTCCTTGCTCGATTATCGATTGGCGTAGAGTTGGACGCCACGGGTTGTCTTCGACGGTGGGAGGGATCATCGTAATCCTACTGGTCAGCTACCACCCGCCCCAAGCTGCGCAGCCCCCAGCCAGAAAGGTGTTGACCCGCCACGATCTGCCTGCTTCAGAGGGTGCCTGGAGCTTAGAGCTTGCAAGCTTGACAAGTGGATCGTTAAACTGTGTACCAGGCAAGCAAAGGAAAAAGAAAACGAAGTCCCCAGCTCTTCGATTAGCAAGCTGGAATGTAAGAACCATGTGCTCATGACTGACAGATGACCTTCAGGCCATGGGCGATGCTTGAACAACAGCAGTGATTGATCGTGAACTGAACAGATTGAACATCGACATAGCAGCCTTGCAGGAAACGCGACTCCCAGAGAGGGGATCCCTGAAGGAGGAACACTATACATTCTTCTGGCAAGGAAAAGGCACAGAAGAAGTGAGGGAGCACGGTGTTGGATTTGCAGTACGCCATACACTGCTTTGCATGATCGGACCGCCAACAGGCGGCACAGAGAGAATTTTAAAGCTGCGCCTGTCATCCATGCAGAGCTCGGTGAACCTTGTTTGCGTCTATGCCCCAACACTGCAAGCTTCGGTTGAGATAAAAGACCAATTTTATGAGTCATTAGACGCCATTGTCAACAAGATCCCAGAAGTGGAGCACATCTACCTTCTTGGCGACTTCAACGCGCGAGTTGGTGCCGACAGAGAATCATGGCCAACCGTTTTGGGGTACCACGGCATAGGAAAGATGAATGAGAACGGTCAGGGGCTTCTTGAACTCTGCTGCTATCGCAAACTATGCGTGACGAACACCTACTTTCAGAACAAGGCATGTCACAAAGTGCCATGGAGACATCCAAGGTCAAAACACTGGCATCAGCCGGACATGATCATCACTAAGCGTGATTCTCTAAACAATGTTTGCAACACCAGGTCCTATCAAAGCGCTGATTGCGACACCGATCACTCCTTGGTTGCCACAAGGGTGAAACTGACACCAAAAAAACTTCATCACTCAAAGAGAAAGGGCCAGCCCAGGATCAACATCAGGAACCTGCAGGCGTTGCGAGCTGCACGCAGCAAAGCACAGCAAACAGCACGACGTTGCGCCAACGACTACTGGCTTCAGTTGTCGGACAACATCCAGCAAGCGTCGGACAGTGGCAACATTAGGGCTATGTATGAGGGCATCAAACAGGCGACAGGCAAATCTACAAAGAAAACTGCGCCTATTAAATCAAAGACAGGGGAAGCCATCACAGACAAGGACAAGCAGATGGGAAGATGGGTAGAGCACTACTTGGAACTCTACGCCAGAGAAAACTCTGTCACCCAAAAAGCGTTAGACGCAATTGAAGAACTGCCGGTGCTGGGAGAGTTAGGCGCAGAACCGATTATGGAGGAGCTCAGCAAAGCAATCGATGCTCTGTCCTGTGGCACAGCACCCGGTAAAAATAGCATTCCACCCGAAATCATCAAATGTGGAAAGCCAGCCCTCTTGGAACCACTACATAAACTCCTGTGTCTTTGCTGGAGAGAAGGCAAGGTACCCCAGGATATATGCGACGCCAAGATTATCACCCTATACAAAAACAAGGGAGACCGTAGTGACTGTAATAACTATAGGGGAATCTCTCTTCTGAGCATTGTGGGTAAAGTCTTTGCGCGCGTTGTCCTCGCTCGACTGCATGTCCTCGCCGAACGTATCTACCCAGAGTCGCAGTGTGGCTTCAGAGCCAAGAGGTTGACAGTGGACATGATCTTCTCAGTACGTCTGCTTCAATAGAAATGCAGAGAACAGCAGATGCCCCTCTACATTGCATTTATTGACCTGACAAAGGCATTTGACCTTGTTAGCAGGAAGGGCCTTTTCCAGCTGCTAAAGAAGATTGGCTGTCCTCCACAGCAGCTTAGCATCATTGCCTCCTTCCACAACGACATGAAGGGCACAATCAGCTACGACGGTGGAGCCTCTGTACCCTTCCCCATTCGCAGCGGCGTGAAACAGGGCTGTGTCCTTGTACCGACTTTGTTTGGTATATTTTTCTCCTTACTGCTGAAGTTTGCATTCAAAGAATCCCCAGAAGGAGTCCACTTACACACCAGAAGTGATGGAAAGCTGTTCAATCTGGCACGGCTGAGAGCAAAGACCGAGGTCCGCACAGTCCTTATAAAGGAAATGCTATTTGCAGATGATGCAGCTCTATGCGCACAT
>NC_088366.1:34768964-34818964 GCF_034508935.2 Berghia stephanieae
TAACTCTGGTGGTGACATATTTTGATACAATACAAGACAGAGAGATAGAAAAATGGGAGGAAAGAAAAAAAGAAGAAAAAATACAGGGAAACTTGTTTAAATGTTAGACCCATAGAATTCCTTGGTTAGACCTATGCAAGGAATTTACCCAATGGAAACCGTACGGTGCTCTTATTGGCTAACCAACCAGCGGCCTCGATGAGAAAAATATCCGCCATTGAGACGTTGGCTGGGAATCGCGTTACTATAGTAAACAAGCGCTGATCGGCCGTTCATGAAATCTAAGAAAATAACTTCCTGATCGCTCGTTTAACTCAAAATTATTCAAAACGATGTCTCTAAAATGATATAAATGTGACTTCTTAAGGTTTTCTTCACGGTCAAAACCACACAACATTCTATTAATGATTACGTCCGAGGCAAAAGGAATATTGACAGGTCGACCGAGAGTTGAACTCGTGAGACGACAAACATCAATGCGAAGTGTAGCGAGAGTCAAGCTATTGTTTGTCTTGTCCTGTTCTATATAGAGAAAGGGATAAATAGTATAGCTTCGTGTGTGAGTGGTTGCGTGTCATAGTCATGCTTTTAAATTGTTTCTGTTGTTTATGTGTGTAGTGATGACTCTCTCACACTCAATTTCAATGCCGAAAGAGGAATTCCCGCACACAAGAAAGGGGAATTAGGGTGGTATTTGGCATACATATTGTATAGTATCTAGTTCTAAATAGATAACTGATTAGAATTATATTATGATATATAAACACAATGCCAAATACAATTCCGAAGTTTCCTTATTTCAAATGAAGTAAAGCTCCAAAACCTAATGGTAGTGATTATAGTACTGGTGTTAGTGAGGTGATGTGGTGTTGGTGGTGGTTGTAGTTGTAGTAGTAATAGTGATGATGATGTGGTGGTGGTGATGATTGTAGTTGTAGTAGTAGTGGTAGTGATGATGATGTGGTGGTGGTTGTAGTTGTAGTAGTAGTGGTAATGGTAATGATATGGTGGTGGTGGTGGTTGTAGTAGTAGTGGTCGTGATGATGATGTGGTGGTGGTGTTTGTAGTAGTAGTGGTAATGATGCGGCTATGTGGTCTAGTAGTATGACACTCGCTTTCGGATCGGAAGGTCCTGGGCTCGAGCCTCGCGCTCGGCGCATAGTTGAGTCCTTGGAAAAGGCTCTTTACTCACATTCTCTCACCGTACTCAGGTGTAAAATGAGTACCTGGCCGTTAACAGAGTTGTCTTTGTCCGAAAAATTGTAATATCGCCTAACAGGCGTCATGTCCCGTCCTACATGTTAAATGTTGACCAGGGACCCCTTGTAAAGCGCTTTGAGCACATTTAGTAGATATTGCACTATATAAAGCTCAATTTAAAAAAAAAATAATATTTCAATGATGATGATATGGTGGTGGTGGTTGCAGTAGTAGTAGTGGTAGTGATGATGATGTGGTTGTGGTGGTTGTAGTAGTAGTTGTAATGGTGATGATATGGTGGTAGTGGTGGTTGCAGTAGTAGTGGTAGTGATGACGATGTGGTTGTGGTGGTTGTAGTAGTAGTGGTAATGGTAATGATATGGTGGTAGTGGTGGTTGTAGTAGTAGTGGTAATGGTAATGATATGGTGGTGGTTGTAGTAGTAGTGGTCGTGATGACGATGTGGTTGTGGTGGTTGTAGTAGTAGTGGTAGTGATGATTATGTGCTGGTGGTGGTGCAGTAGTGGTAGTGATAATGATGTGGTGCTGGTGGTTGTGGTAGTAGTGGTAGTGATGCTATTGTGGTGGTGGTGGTTGTAGTAGTTGAGGTAGTGATGATGTGGTGGTGGTTGTAGTAGTAGTGGTGGTGGTTGTGGTAGTAGTGGTAATGATGATGATATGGTGGTGGTTGCAGTAGTAGTGGTAGTGATGACGATGTGGTTGTGGTGATTGTAGTAGTAGTGGTAGTGATGATGATGTGCTGGTGGTGGTGTAGTAGTAGTGGTAGTGATAATGATGTGGGGCTGGTGGTTGTAGTAGTAGTGTTAGTGATGATATTGTGGTGGTGGTTGTAGTAGTAGATGATGTGGTGGTTCGAAAACAAATTACAGGTTATTATAATACATGATTACACACATTCTCTAACTTCATTTTTTGACAGCTTCATTGTGCCATAAATATACGCAACAGTTCTGAAACATTTTATTGTGGATTTTGATATTGTTTGTTGTTTTTCTTGTGTCGTTATGTTGACATAGAGACCGAATGAATGGTACTGACTCATGGCGTACTAATGGCGTACATTATTATTATTATAGTAGGGCTATGTACTGACTACATTCTCAGCCAACAATAAAATGGCGCTGCAGGGTTGCCAGTTTGGCATTTTAAATGCCAGATTCCAAAAATCTGGCATTTTTGAAAACCGTTTGGCATTAGAAAAATCATTTGGCATTTGGCATTTTCATTTGGCATTTTCTTTTCTTGTGTATTATACTTCAAATGACACCTTTTCTCAACCGTGGTGTAGTGGTTTAGCACTCCACTTAGTAGTCAGTAGGTAAAAAATTACCTCAACAGGAAATTTAGTATAATTCAAAAAAAAAAAAAAAGAAAAGAAAAGAAAACACGCAAGCCACCAGGATATGATAGTAAATTGTTTATCAAAAGTGAGTAGTTTTCTTAGTCTTAGTGGGGATGGGAGTCAACAGACTTTGGCATTTTTTGGAGTGTTTTGGCATTTTTTGAGTCTTCCACTGGCATTTTGTTGAAAAATAATCTGGCAACCCTGTGGCGCTGAATGCTTTCATTGGTGGACACTTTTTAGGCTTCGTACGTATTCTCATTCGTTTAATTCTATGGACCTATGTCACACCAAATAATACAACGAAATTCGATTTTACTGATTACGGTCTCGTCGCTCTTCTTTTGAAAAAATTAATTTGTAAGAAATGATACATGATGATACCATATTGCACTAACTTCAACTTGAAATGAGAAAAAAAAGCTAACTTCAACTTGAAATCTGAACAGAATATAATGTACCTACTAAAAAGCAAACATTATACACCAGATACAGTAGATGAAGATGGTAATTTGCTTGCATCCTATTTTCCAAACGCCAAATACTGTATTTTTATATAGTATGATGCACATAATTTTTAAATGGCAAGATCATTTTAAATTTATCAGGCAATCTTGTCGACCAACAACAGAAACCCAAATTGAAACTGGAAAATAAAGAACTTTTTCTAGTTATCTTTGTTCAAAATGATGGTAATTTACTTTTCTGCTTTCAGTGAGGCATTCCTGTACTCATGCATATATTTACAACAAGCATATAGTTCACCGTGTTTGTTGTTGATTGATCTTAGTTAGATTTCCCGTCACAATTAGGCAGTGCAGCAGCAGTGGCAGTCAAAAATTGTGACCCAACTCGCCCATAGGACTAATAGGAATAGGAAAGTTGTGACTGGAAATTGCCGTTCGCCTTTTGGGGGGGTTCAATTAAAGATGTATAACTTCGTTATAAAGAAGAATATCGCAGATATTTTGGTATCATTGTCATTATGTTCGTCTTTCATTATCTTTCAATTTCCTCTAGAAAAAAATTCAAATTGGATTGAGCTCAATGAAACTGAAACCTATTATAAAGTGCTTTCAATACGATTCTACTGATATCAAATTTGTGAAAATCAGATAAGCAGAAGAAAAGTTATGTTAATTTAAAGTCTGAAAAATGGTCTTCTATTTGCCTTTGTTATTTACTGACGGACTTTGTGACCTGAAAATTGTTGCATTTCTGGTAGTGGTAGTAACCACCATTTGGATTTCAAAACTGGCCTAAAATGGCCGCTAAGATTTGAGTAAGGATTTTGCTGGAACGAATTTGATGGATGCGGTATACAGCTTTGCCCTGAATTTAATTTTATAAAAAAGTTAAGATGTTAAATAAATGTGCCATCATAAAATTTTGATTTACCAAGTTCTAATTTTTTAAGTATCCAAAGCTAAATTATACCCTATTTTATCCATAATCAAAAGTTATACTAAATTGTCATTGATTTTAAAATGAACTATACCAAACGATAGAGTAATTACTCCTGAAGAAAATAAGACAAATCATTAAAATCCATCCATAAACAAAAAAATATATGGAATTTTTTCTGAGACCCATCACTCAAAAGTCAAAAAAATCGGGTCACAGCCACTAGGCTATTTATCGACTCCCTGCTGGAGGGCCAAATGGACGTTTACCAAAGTACCTACTTTTACTTTTACTTTTAAATGGTGCCAATTAAGTCACAATAACAGGCAATGGAGTTTTTTGTTTTGTCTACACATGCGTTCTAACCTCACCTTTCTTTCCTCTTTTCTTTCTCCTCATGCATGATGTAACGATTTGAGGGTGGGATGTGTCGCAGCACGGTGTTGATGTGTTGTAATTAGTCTTATCAGTTGCTGGTCTTAACAATTTCAGTGTAGCGTTGTCATACACATACCTTGGCATTGTTGGGTGAGTCGTGTTCCCTCATCCGTGTCGGCAAGAGGTAACGATGGCAGGTTCTTTGGCCGTTGTGATTGTGGGAAGTTGCCCCATTAAAATAAGTCCAAAGGAAAGTATGGCACTTGATGATTACATTGTTACGTTAATTTTAACAAACACAATTATATCCACGAAAAAGATGAAATTAACCAAGAGCATTGCATTGAAAAACAAGTCCTCGGCATAGGAACAGCGCTGACTGATGAAATGGTGCCAAGTAACGAACAATCCATCAAAAATTTCAGGAGTTATATGAAGTTTAAATTTGGCAGTTTTCAAATGCGTTTATTTTTTTATTTACAGCGTGTTTTTAAAATAAAGACACTTATTTTTAGAATAACATCCAAACTTTATCCATGCCAAATTTCAGGGCGCTATATCTATGCACAGACACTTTTAACTCTGCGTGAAATGCCATGTTTTCATTATCTTCTCATCATGGCTGCCCGATGATATCGATATTCAGATCGATATCTGTTAATTTAGTTATTTATTATTTTAAATTTAGTCCATAATAATTTCAGTACTATTATTATTTTGAATACATACTTTCCAACTTTTTTAATGGGCATTTTATAGTTTTTATTTAAAAAGTTCGTATATTTCTTTTCTATGTAAAATCAGATATTAATAATATCAATATTTAAAAAATGCCAATTGCTTTAATTTTATTTCATTTTGTCATCAAGTTTCTTTCCCATATGTTTAGATATATTTGTTATCATTTGTATTCACATTCTAAAGGTCTTAATAATTATGCTAAGAAGTTCTATTAGCTATAAACAATAAATCTTGACAACCCACACATTGAGAGAGAAGGGGGGGGGGTTGATAAAATTATATTGTCAGTCCAAATGCTGTAATAGTAATAGCAATAAAACCAAAGTGGTTTAGCAGAATTTTTAAAAGCCAGAACTTTCCTTCCAATTGAAATAGACAAACTGCCTTTGTGTGAATCCTTTTCAATTTATTTTAACTTTTTCATTCTGCCATTTTATTTATGCAATTAAATTGCCAGAGGTAAAAATAAACTCATTATTAAACCCAAGATTATCTTTCATTTAAATTCTGTCTCAAACCCTTCTTTATTCTATGTATTAAATTGAAGAGGGGAATTATTTGCAATTGTTTCAGTGAGATATTGGGGATAAATCCAAAGTGATATAACAAATTATGTTTCTTATGTCTAGCCGATTTTTTAATTATGTAACATTTGCGTCATATTATGTGTTATTTTTAAATTTGTATCTTCCTCTTTATTAATGTAAATTCATTGTCCTCGATAAGACGGACATTTTGGTATACAATCTGTTAATAAGATCTCCATATTGACTGTTTTAACCATTTAAAAAAAATATACGGCACATTTATTTCGGTCACAACTTTCCAATGGTAATTTTGGGGTAAAAATCAATCTGAAATTTCAGACTTTGAACTACAATACTACATTTCTAATCAAGATAGAAACAGAATTCAAACTGTTTTGTAATCAGTGTTGCCAGCTCTTTCAACATTGGTTTCAAGTGTGTGAGTTACATTTAGAATTTTGTTAAAACTCCCGGGTGAGAATTAGGTGTGGTGAGAGTGGCGTGGGTTTGTGAGTAGAGAGTCCCTAGGGTGTTATCGAAGAGATAAGGCTAGGTCAGTTGGGAACTTTCTAGAAAATAATGGAAGATAAAAGACATACTAGAAATGTAATAGTGGTAGTGATAAGTAGTAGTAGCAGTAGTAAGTGGTAGAGTAGAAAGTTGTGGAACAGTTTGTTTTTTTTGTGTTTTTTTTTTGGGGGGGGGGGAGTCCCTGGTGGGTGGTTGGGATGGGCAAGGTATTTGTGCGGCAGAACTTCGCGAAGAAAAAAACAGTCGGGTAATGATGCTGGAGGAAAGTTGAGTAGATAGATGGATATCAATATGTCTTTACTTTAAACGGAAATCTGAGAAATCGTTTTGCAAAGCCTACTTATATTTATAACTCTTCATTTCTTCATAATGTATTCAACTTCTATGGTAATCCATTACAATGTATTAGTATCAGAATAAGAATTATATTTCAAATGAAACTTAAACCGTAAATTAAAAAATAAATTTCTTCTTTGAGGAATGTTCTTCACTATTTTATTTCTGATGAAAATCATAAAAAGTTGCCAGACTGTTCTCCAATATAAATCCAGTCTAGCTCACCACAGCATTGGAGAAAGTAAAAGAATGAAAAAAAGAAAAGAGTACCACCCCATCCATTGCTGAGGATAGAATTGATAAAACTCATTTTCTCCTTCATCCTTTTTTAATGTTCATATTTAAGCACCATCCCTTTTGGACAGTGTCTCAAACCATTCATACAATCTCCACATTGATTCCACAGAGACAAGTACCCTTCGTCAAAAACTGAACCCAACTTCAGTATGAATCTTGATTATCTCCTGATCTCAGAGTCACAGGTTGATTGGTATGATGGTAAGTCCATAGATTTACTGAAGGAGAGTGATATTTCTGACATTCACTGAAAACATAAATATTTATCATTACTTCAAATCATTGATTGATTAGGTTAACTACCAAGTTATCATTTATTTATAAACTAAGAGTTCAGAAAGGTATTGAAAAATATTTTTTTTAATAACAACAAAAAATTTCATACTTTCCTGATCATAAGGGTCTTTACCACATTTTCAATATCATGATATCAGTTAATGTGAGGAGAAAATGATTAAAGATTATATTTAAAAATGGAGGGACTGATAGAAATACAAAGTTGATAGCGGCATCCGTAAGATAGCTGCTGACATGTAAATCTGTAAATAAAATGCATTCAGATGATTTCTTCCGTTTTCTCCACAGGATACATCAAAGAAACCTCTACGAAAGCAGATTTCTCTAACTCCATATCCAAGTTTATTGCAGAGATGGGAGACTCAGATCTTGATGACAGTACTTTAGAAGGTAGGAAAATATACATATTTTTATTTATTGTGACTGAGAAAAAAAATTGAAATGAGAAAGTGAAGAAAATATATGAATAAAATCAAAGAACACATTGCTTACTTCTATAAATTTGTTTCATGCCATTCTTATGAGTTATGGCAAATACTGAATGGAACATGATATGTGGTACTACTGTTTTCCACTGATCTTGTCAATGATTGCTCACTTAATGGCGTCGTGAAACAAACTTGTAAACGTAAATACAATTTTTTTATTTTTTTTATTTAAATTGTATTCACCCCTTTAAATTTATGTTTTAAACTGGGCACTCTTCATTTATGGTTCACTATTGATATATATATACATACATACATACACTCCAGCAAGGAAATCTGAAACAAGTCGGGACTGGGCCTATTTCGAGATTACTGTGTTAAATTTGGTTTATCTTAATCTATTTTGACTCACTGAGATTTTTTAGATTTCAGTTATTTTTTAAAGTGATGCATTCAATTTTTTTAATTCAGCAAGTTTTTGTTAATGTATGTTTGCACAACCAGTGTTGTTGATATGATATCTAAATCTCAGTTGTTGGTTTTTTAAATACCCCTTTCACAGGTAACCATCATTTGGATATGACCAATATTCAACGGGTGAATATTTCCTCAGCAGGTTACAAATCCCAATTTTTTCCCGGATCACCCTCTTTGATCATGGAGGACTCAACCCCTGAGGGTAACAACATAAAGATTGTTGATTATGATATGTCTCTGCTATTTAAGAGAGAGAGAGAGTGTGTGTTTGTGTGTGTGTGTGTGTGTGTGTGTGTGTGTATCGTCTATCTGAAGAAAATATTATTTAAAAAATCAATAGTAAAAAGTTAATAAATGGAAAGGCTTTGAAATGAAATAATCCAAAAAATAACTTACAGTGGAACCTCCCGATAACGACATGCCACGGGTCCAAGTTTTTATGTCGTTATCCGGAGGTGTCGTTATTTAGAGGTTTCCAAGATGGCGGACAAAGTGGGCGTGGTAAGGCCCGCGGGACCAGTTTTTATTAACATTGACAAAACAAACAAAACATTGTAGTGGATTCCTCTTCTTGTGCGTGTGTCTGGATGAGACTTAGGTGATCTGAACTGAGTACACTGATAGTGTGCTCCTGGAATCTACATCTGTTCCCTATTTAAACAATTCCCCTTTGTCTTACTTTTTCTTATGTCATTTCAATTGTAAATCTAGAATGTTTTTTACTATCCAATTTTCTTCCTTTTTACTGGCGCTGATATGACATAGATGTGTCACAAGCGCCGTAAAACCCTTTAAAACAAACAAAAACAGGTACTTCGGATGCTGCGAGTTAGATAAAATTCCTCCTCCTCCCACAAAAACACTACTACTACTACTATTACTACTACTACTACTACTACTACTACTACTACTACTACTACTACTACTACTACTACTACTTCTATCACCACATAATATCACATTTTCCAAGATTTTGTGTTTACTTGCTTACACTTACATGATACCTTGGTTTTTATTAATGCATATCAGCCAAGATTCGTCAAAAAAAGCTGCGTTCTCATTGGTTTCAAAAGCTGCGTTCTCATTGGTTCAAGCGGGAATCGTTTTTATAAACTTTGAGTACTCATACTCAGTATTTTTAGTATCAGATATCTACGAAAACTGCCGAAAATCGCCAAAATTAGGTCGTTATTCGGAGGTTTTATCAAAAAGTGCGTCGTTATTTGGAGGGTTTTTTAATGATCTTAAATAGAAAAAAAATCGGGACCACGGGTCAATGTCGTTATCAGGAGGTTGTCGCTATTCGGAGGTGTCGTAATCGGGAGGTTCCACTGTAGTTAGTTTACCATTTCTATTTTCACTAAATATATAAATAAGTAGAATTCATTCATCCATATGAGAATTGAATTTACAAACATGAAATGCAAAAATGAATAGGTATTATTGTAAAATAGTATTGGAATTGTATCATAAATCTATTAAACAATGTGTGGAAAAAAAATCAATTTTAAATCAATAATATGTCACACAAACCTCCTCCTCCTCTCCCTTGACTTGAAGTGGTATTATGTAGGGATTTGTAAAACGAAGCAAATCAATTTTAAAGTAAAATGGTCAAAATTATGGAATATGAGCATTTGGCAGTTTCAGAAAGTTTCTTTCTTGAAACATATTGATTTAACATATATGTTGTGCAAATGTTGCAAAAATCACAAGTTTTAAAAAGCAACTCATTAAGACATTCAAAACAACCAATAAGTTTTCACTTGTGACATATATTTTCCATTGCTCACTAAAACTCACTCACTTTTTCAAACAATGCATATCAGATATCAGTGTAAAGGGTTTAACTTTTTTTTTTAATTGGAAGTTCAAGAGGTTGCAATATGTGTCATTGCACGACATAACCAGTCGGAATGTGAAAATTTTGGATTTGCACTTTCTTGCATTTTCTGAAAGAATATGCTCACCAGAGCATTTTAATCTTTATTTGAAGTAAATCAGGTGATTTTTCATGAAGTTATCAGATATATGGGAAAAGTATCCAGCAACTTTTCTCAAATTTCATACTTTTTCATCTTGACTAGCTGTAAAAAATATTTAGAAGTCAAATGAGGTTTCGATATTTCCCGAAGATGTACAAAAAGGGTTAATTTAATCATTTATGACAAGAACTCATTTTGAATAAAAAATTGACCTTCTAACTAAACTTGGCAATATCTCGGTTCACACCTTTTACCATCCAACTGATTATGTCATTCACTGTAACATAAACTCAAGATTATCTATCTGTAACCATTAGCTTTTATGTTAATATTGGGTTATGCTGTGGTCACATGGTGTCACTGAAGGTAGCTTGTCCGAAAAAAATATAGCTTACTCGATAGGTAGTAAGTTGTGAAAACCAATCATTGTTTTGGGTTGGGAAACAAACAATCCCCCCCCCCCCCCCCACCACCACCACCACTTGCTGCCTAAAAAACAAAGAGGAACAACCAAAGAAACAAACACAAGTGTATTAATGTAATACATTTTATACACCTACATACTCTTGTTTTCATTGTCATGTAAGCCATACAAGCCATTACCATTACCAAGGGATTAAAGAAGATTGGGAAAACCACCCATACCAACAATTATATTGTCAAATGTACAATCAATATGAGACAAAATAGACGAGATAAGCACACTGTGCTCGTGACTATAAGTACGCCAGTATTTTATGCTTTACAGAGACTTGGCTATCAGAATATGATACAGACAAAAGTATATGTTAGACCATTTTACAAGTTATAGACGTGTCAGAGACTGTTCTATATTTGGGAAGCAAAAAGGTGGGGGAGTGTGTTTGTTTATCAACAATTGGTGCAACAAAAACAACTGCACATAGTGAACTCAATTTGTAATAAAGACATTGCAATACTTGCTTTTTTTTCCCCGAGCCCCCATTACCTACCAAGTATTACTTGACATTCCACCCAACACAAACACAAACATTGCATTCACATATCTGAAAAAATACACAGATGTCCCGACTGACAATTTTGCCTGTGTGTGTGTGTGTGTGAGAGAGAGAGAGAGAGAGAGAGAGAGAGAGAGAGAGAGAGAGAGAGAGAGAGAGAGAGAGAGAGAATGTCTTGGTAGATAGTTGGCCTTGTAATTGATTTAGCAATGCAGTGGAACCAAACATGAATTGCCATTTATGAACAATAAAGATCATATTATTATTATAGAAAAATACCAACCACTAATTATCCATCTTTATATTTTACAGATTCATTTTTATCAGCCAGGAAGATCACGTCTCCATCAACTAAAACAATAACACCAGAAACTGCTACGGATAAAGTCTCTTCCAAGAAAACTAGACATAGTCACTCAAATTTTGTTCAATTTCATTCACCATCTCTATTCTCAGATTCAGAGAGTGAAGTAGTCAACTCTTCTAGACAAGAGATAGATCTTCCACAATTTGTCTTGGACTGCCCAAAGAAGCCGATATTAAAGCCCTTTGGAAGAAAAAATGATGAAAATAGAAATATCATGATCTTTGAGGAGAGCTCATCCCTTTCTCCTTCTCCCTTATTGCTTGTATCAACAGATAATGAAACAAACATGAACACTATATTGAGTCTATCTCAAGATAAAGGCAGCCCTAGCGGTGATAGAGTTTTAGACACTAAGAAGAGTAAATTAAAGCTAAATAAAGGAAAAAACTCACCCATCAAACAGGAGTGTGAAAGGAATAAAATGGGAAAGTGTTCAATCAAATTAGAAAATATTGTAACACAGAATTCAACGCCACTAAGAAAACAAATACCCAGCGGTAATGACTTACTTCAATATGATTTCTCTCCTTTAGATCAGAAAGCCCAGAAAAAGTTTGATATTATCGATAAGTGTCTACTTTCATCATTAGCACCAGTTTTGCACGCAACTGATTCAAAGAAAATTAGTTTATGTGACATTATGAAAAATGTCTCAAAATTTCCCCAACTATCAAAGAGAAATCTTTTTCCTGATAATCACAATTCATCTAGTAACTCTACTTGTAATATTCCACAACACGATGAAAATATTTCCTCCAAAGACTGTGAAAATAATTTCTACACAGTTCTCGCTCCTTCAGAAAAAGATAAAAAAATATCAACGTGTTATAACATTGGTTCTAGGAAAAAATATGTTTGCATTAAAGTGACTTCATTAGAATGTGAAAATATTCAAGAAATCAGACAAGCAAAGAATTTGGTGAATAATTATTTTTCTCTAGAAACTGCTTTAATTAAGCCTGGTTTGTCTGACAATGGTGTTCAGAATAGAAAGCGTGGTAAAAGGAAAACAAAAGTTAACAATACTGACAACAGTCATAGTTCCTTGTCATTTACTGAACCTGAGATCAACCAGCTGAATCGCAATTCACATTCTGTGTTGCAGACTAGACCCAACACTCGTCAAGCTACCAAGCTAAAGTCCAAAAATCGTCATCATAAAAAAAGCAAAATTAATGTTCAAAATGATCCCATCTCTGCAGCTGCAATCCAGATACTATCAACTGGGACAGACTCCATTAACCATCAAAATATGCTTACAAATATCGACACTCGTCAGTCCAATAAAGTTAAAGATAAATCTGGTCATCCTGTAAACAAACAAAATTCCCACACCATTTCTCATTCAATTGCCAAAATTCAACCAGATACATCGCTTGAAAAGAGAGTTCCCCTCATTTCTTCACCTCAAGAGTGCTCACAAGTTACCAATATTCATTCTATTCAAAGGAGCACATCTGACAGTAAATCTCCACAATTAAACACCCATCAGTGCCTTGGATCAAATAAACAAAGGATAACTCATGACCAGTCCATGAAACAGTTGACTGAATCTCAACCCATTGAGAGCCAAGGTTTTGTGCCTTGTCTGTTATCACCAGATATTTCTACAGAAAGTATAGATTATACAGATCCTGTGAAACCGAACAGTACTCTTCTAAACTGTACTGAGCCTTTCACACCAACTTTAAGTGATTCATTTTGATTTCGAGAGTTTTGAATGTATAATTTAGTCTACAATGTACTATATATATATATATATATATATATATATATATATATATATATATATATATATATATATATATATATATATATATATATATATATATATATATATATATATATATATATATATACTGTGGTTTAACTTCATGTAAAAAATGCAAATTTTTAATTATATATTATTATGTTATATCAATATATTGTTATTTTTTATTTAAGCATTTTCAACCATCATACACCCTTTTAGTGTACTTAAACACTTTAATCTGTTTATTGATCCAGAATTTCATATATGGAGTTCAATATGATATTACCTGGCTTGGTCATATTAGATTTATATAAGGATTTTGGAAGTGAATACTATTTATATAGTCTATAGACATAGTGCAACCCCTGGATATCAAAATCGCCCGGGACATGAAAATGATGTTCTTATCCAGGGATGTCGTTATTCTGGGGTTTTCAAGACGGTGGAAAAGGGGGTGTGGTGAGACCCCCATGGACCAGTGCTGAAGAGAAGACTCGTCTCAACAACATTATTATCCTATTTACACAGGGTATTCCAGTTACGCTTTTTCTCTCTAATCTGTATTGTCATTGTTTTCATTGTAAACAGTGCTCGAATGCCTTTTAACAAACCTAAGAATGAATCAAGAAAATCAAGTGCCAATATGATAATACTGCACAAGAACGCAGATGCACAAATCTCGTTTTGATTTTACTTAAAATCATACAGCTTCCCCCACATCCTACCATGATATCCCGCATGCTGTGTTGTATGGCATGGTGGTGTGTGTTTTGTTTTTCTAAGTGAGTAACTCGGGAGTGAATGAAATTCATTATTATGCCAACAAAAACCTATGAATCTACAAGACCAGGATGCGCAAATGTTGAGGTCATATAGAACGAACGAAATTGATGTCATTCAGCTCTTTGTTTTTTGTATTTTTGCCAGCCATTTTAATGAGTAGTTTCCCACTATATTGTATCAATCAGATTATAAACGTTTATGGTTACCCATAGTTTTGTGCGTTTGTTCCGGCTGACGGATGTTATGAGTATTTTAACTAAGTGCATAGCATCAATACTTGTACAGTACGCTACATCACAGTTTCTGTCTCTTGTCTTAGGGACCGTTCTTTAATTATCAGCTTTTTTCAGCTGATTTTTTACCCCCTCCCCCCTGTCAGCCTATAGTCAGCTTTCTCTTGACCCCCCCCCCCCCCCCCCCGTCCTGGCTGACATCAGTTCTGAGATATCAAATATTTTAACGCATTGCACATTTTAAGCTGGGCATTGACTTTAAGATTTTATGTTATTGATATTGATATAGCTCCTTTCATGGTTTGACACCATCCTATTTAAATGAACTTGTGTCTCATTACAGGTAGATCGCTAAGATCAAATGATAAGTGTCACAGTAAAGATTGTTCACAATTATCTTATTCAATTTTATTTTATTAAGAACTGAATTCATCTCACTCCAGTTATATTTCGGTAGGCTTAGATAAACTTTACCTTCTAATATTAGATCGTCTTTCCTTTTATAGCCTTCCCTCGAATTAATTTCTAATTAGTGAATACTTTTCGTTCTACATTCTGTCACGTAGCCACTTATTATAAAAGCTGATAGGTCTAACATTCGACACTCACTTTCTCTCCACAATCTATGCCGGACGGCCAGTCGCTCTATTCCTATATATATACTGGAAGATTTTTATCTTTTGGGACTTTGTAGATATTATATCTACACCATTAAGACGCCGGAGCTTTTAACTTTGACTGTATAATCTTCAAGGATCAAACCCAAGCCCGCTGTCAGAGGACTTCACAATAACTTCTTACCAATTGCCTGGAAGTGGAATTTTACGAGTCCAATCCTATTATCAGAGGAATAGATCATCCAAGCCCATCAACTGCCTGGAAACGTAAACTTACGAACCTGACATATTATCATAAGTTACGTAAAATATTCATATCTCTATTTGTAACTGCCACGATCACTGTTTATCTCTTTTAATTAAATTTCATCATTATTTTTATTTCATTGTAAACAAATCGTTAATTGTTTTTCATTTATAGTAACTAGTAAATTCTGGGGCCTCATTCTACATATATCTTTATGCATAGTCGAGTAGCTCTTTACTCACTTGAGACCATGACATTTTGGAGGGGACACATATAAAGAATTGAATTTATTTAGTTACTTATATCTATTTCATCTAACTTTAAAGTTTAAATTGTAAAACTCTTAATTGCCCCACTTGATCATATTTTAATTGAACTCCCTATTTACAGGATTAATTTTTTTTCTTTTTCATTTCTTCATTTAAATGGAATAGCAATTTATCCATTCATTCTTTCATTCAAATTGAATAGCATTTTATTGATTCATTCCTTCATTCATTTATTCATTTATAAATTATTCATTCATTCATTGTTCATTCATTTATTTATTCATTCATTCATTCATTCATCCATTCATCCATTCATCCGTTTATTCACTCATTTATCCAATCATTCATACATTTATTCCTCCCTTCATTCTTTCATTCATACATTATCCATTCATTCATTCATCTATTCACTCAGTTTTTCATTCATTCATTCATTCCTTGTCCACTTTGTTATTATATCACTCATTTCATTTTGTTGTTTGCCTCATTCATGAATTGTTTTCAATATGTTTACATTCCATAACGATTCATTCACCTATCATCCAATCACTCAGTGTTGTGAACACATTTTATAACTATTGTAAATCTTACGATATTTTATTGTTTTGTATTTCAGACATCACTGTTAAACACTCTTCAATGCCTAATTACAATTGTTGAACAACCATTGAACAAGAGAGAGGTCCCAGCCACGAACTGAGTTGGTAAATATATCCTTCATTATTCTCTTTTACATGAGTTGGGCATCACATAGTAACTATAGACATCGTGATTTGTTTTGCATAGTGATTTGTTTTAAATGCATTTTTGGCATACTACTGTTACCGAAAACCACTTATATATTATGTTCTGAAAAGTGAGTCTTTAAAAACTAAATAATAATAAAAGGAGTCTACTAGCCGTCGTGTTATATTTTAGTGATAGATAACTTGGGATTATTTTGGCATCCTATTATTGTTATCACACTCTAGTATATTAGCGTCATTGCGAATAATTGTACACAAACTAACGACGAGTCACACACATTGGTGATACATTTTTCGTAGTAACATAGTTTAGAGTACACGCGATTGACACATTGTTATTGACACAAGTCATAATAACTCCGCATTGTATTGACACATTGCTTTATAAGATATAACGATAAAAGGCATCAAATTCAACATACATAATAAGTTGAAATAAGAGAGAGAGATTTCTAAAAATAGAACAGTTCATTCCAGTAAGTGTAAATAAATAAAACAGTCAGTAACAGTATCCTGTCAATATAATATATATAAAATATCGTAACTAATTTATTGCAACATGGAAGCATATAAAAGATACTTAAGTCTCGCAAAGGACTTAGAAATACCCCAGGAAAGAATATTTTCATGGTGCGAAGAGAAAGTAAAAGAAGAAAAAGAACATGAAGAAAGAATTCGTAGAGAAGAAAATGAAGAAAGAATTCGTAGAGAAGAAAATGAAGAAAGAATTCGTAGAGAAGAAAATGAAGAAAGAATTCGTAGAGAAGAAAATGAAGAAAGAATTCGTAGAGAAGAAAAAGAACACGAAGAAAGAATACGTAGAGAAGAACGAGAAGAAAGAGTCCAAGAAAGGGAACTAAAAAGACAAATAGCATTAGCAGAAGAAGAAACCAAAAGGACCCAAATGATGCTGGAAATTGAAAAAACAAAAACCGGTCATGAAAGAAAACATAATAATAGTGATGAATTTTTCGTGAAACTTCCACGCATGCCAACATACGATGAACGCTCAGACTGTTTAGAATCCTTCTTACACCGATTCGAAGTTCAGGCTAAAGGTTATCGTTGGCCAGAAAGCAAATGGGCCACAGCCTTGATTAACTGCTTATCTGGAGAACCGCTAAAAGTTTTCTATACCTTAACAACTGAAGATGCAGATGACTATGGAAAAATTAAAGACGCTCTACTAAAAAGATTTAGATTAACGGAAGATGGTTACCAGGAAAGGTTTCACACTGCAAAACCGGAAAATGGAGAAGACTTTAATACATTCGTGAACCGAATTACTCAATTTCTAAATCGGTGGCTTGAGTTGGCAAACGTAAAACAAGACGACTTTGCAGGCCTTTACTATCTCACGCTGAAGAATCGAATCTATCAAGCTTGCAACCCAGATTTAGTCGCATTCTTTAAAGAGAGAAAGCCAGAAAACTTGGACAAATTAAAAATCTACGCAGAAAACTTTAACAGCGCACATCCATTGACACCCCTTAGCAGAACATTGAAGGAACCATACTACGCTGCTGCTGCTCAGAGTCCAGGTACACCTAAAGTTCAGTACTCAAATAGAACGAGCCGATCAATCACTCGGAACACGCAAGTGAAACAGGAGGATCATAGTAACAAACCATGGAACAAACAGTTCAATAGAGACCATAGCCGACCCTATCAAAACAAAACAAGAAATAGCACTGACAATAATACTGAGTATAAGAAAACCAACAAACCTATAATTAAATGTCAATATTGTGGAATGAAAGGCCACACAGCAGACAAATGTTACAAAATCGTGGGATATCCGAAAGAAACTGCAAATGCATCACTCCAAACCAGTGTAAATAATCAGACACGAATAATGTCAGGAGAAAATATAAATGTGTATTGCGTGAAAGGTATGTCACTTTTAACACAAACTCACAAATCAGGATCGCTATTTTTTTGTGAAGGCAAAGCTAATGGAACTGATTGCAAAATATTGAGAGACACAGGATGCAGTACAGTAGGAATAAAAGCATCTTTGATCAATGACGAAGACAAAACTGGAAAAACGGTACAATGCATCACATTCAGTGGCACAGTCGAAACCTTTGAAACAGCTAATGTGTATATAGAAACACCATACTATACAGGAATAGTGGAATGCTGTATACTTCCCAACCCCGTCGCTGATGTTATTGTTGGCAATATAAAAGGTCTTAAAGACAACCCAAAAGATGTAAAAGAATGGTCATTAACCCAAGAAACAGCTTGTCTAGCAGAAACAAGAAAGATGACTAAGACAACAGAGAAGCCAATGACTATTTCTCTAGAACCACAACAATTTGACAGGAACAGGTTCATTGAAGAACAGAAAAAGGACCCGACTTTAACTTCATATTTCAATATCGCAAAC
Organism: Berghia stephanieae; assembly: GCF_034508935.2. NCBI lineage: Eukaryota > Metazoa > Mollusca > Gastropoda > Nudibranchia > Aeolidiidae > Berghia > Berghia stephanieae. The sequence goes on from NC_088366.1 coordinate 34,787,312, forward strand.
AAAGGGACGAAATCAAAAGTTGAATACATCATTGAAAAAGATATTCTGTTCAGGTTACATAGGAAAAGAAACAAAATAGCTAAACAACTGGTCACGCCGAGTATTTACAGAAACAAAATCCTTGGAATAGCGCACGATTCAATAACTTCTGGACATCTTGGGAGCTCTTCCACATTGAAGAGAATATCCGAGAATTTCACATGGCCTGGAATTACTAAAGACGTCCGAGAATATGTGAAATCTTGTGACACATGCCAAAGAAGAGTTGCAAAAGGCAGAATACCGAGATTGCCATTAGAGACAACCCCAGTTATTGAAAAAGTTTTTCAAAAAGTTGCAATTGACATTATAGGCCCTTTAACAAAATCAGATAGAAACCATACACACATACTAACACTAGTCGATTACGCAACCAGGTGGCCAGAAGCGATAGCATTGAAATCAACTACATCGGATCACATAGCTGAAGCATTGATGACAATTTTTACTAGAATAGGCATACCAAATGAGATACTGTCGGACAATGGACCCCAATTTACATCACATATGATGCATGAAACCATGAAACTCATGGGAATCCAACACTCATTCACAACTCCCTACCACCCCCAAGCAAATGGTCTTTGTGAAAGATTTAATGGCACTCTAAAGAATATGTTAAGAAAAGTGTCAGCAGAAAAACCAGATGATTGGGACAGATACTTACCAGCAATCCTATTTGCATATAGAGAAATACCCCAAGAATCTACAGGCTACTCCCCATTTGAGTTGATGTATGGACGATCACCTCGCGGCCCGATCAATATAGTAGCCGACATTTGTAAAGGGAATGAGGAAGACAATAACGAAATTATGTTTGCTTACGAATATGTAAGAAACCTAAAAGACAGAATAGAGGACACGTGTAAGCTAGCACAGGAATCCGTCACCAAAAAAGCAGAGAAATACAAGGAATACTCTGATCGCAAAAGCAAATCAAGAAAATTTGAGATTGGTGACAAAGTACTAATACTCTTACCCGATGACTCGAGTAAACTTTTAGCTACATGGAAAGGACCATTCAAAATAACAGCAGTAAAATCTAATGTTAATTACGAGATTAAAATTTACAACACAACAAAGACATTCCATGCAAATATGCTAAAAAAGTATTTTGATAGAGACACAGTGTCGCAACCTATGTTTACTAATATCGAAGCTTCAAATGCAGGATTAATCATACCGTTGGTCATGGGACACAGACACCCGAGACAGAAAAACAAACAAAAATCGCACAATTGCAACCACCTAAGACAAAAAAAGAAGTACGCAAAGTACTTGGGCTCCTAAATTTTTACAGGAAATACATTTACAACTTCGCGCACATCGCGACACCGCTAACAAATCTGACAAAGAATGGGTCACCGAACAAAATTGTTTGGACAGAAGCGTGTCAGAATAGCTTTAACCAATTAAAGGCATTACTCTGTTCAGAACCAATTCTTAAATTACCCGACATGTCAAAAGAATTTGTTGTAAGAACTGACGCGTCTGATAAGGGCATCGCAGGTGTACTATTACAGGAACATGAGGGAACTCTAATGCCTTGCTTATATGCAAGCAGAAAATTATTGGACAGAGAATCACGATACTCTGTAATAGAGCGTGAAGGACTGGCCATCGTCTTTGCTTTAAAGACATTCAGCAGATATCTACTGCTAAAAGAGTTTGTGGTCGAAACGGACCATAAACCACTCACGTACATAAGAAATAACAAAATGAATAATAGTAGAGTACTAAGGTGGAGTCTATTTTTGCAAAATTACACTTTCAGTATCTCTCACATACCAGGCTGTGAAAATATTCACGCCGACCTACTTTCTCGATTAGTATAAACACGTGAGAAGGGTATAACTTAACCTCCCATGCATACTGTTAGTTACCTCGCAAACTATGCCAAATCAGAACGCACAATTTCGATAATTTTATTTGTAAACATGATGACCCAACTTAATGTAACATTGAGTATTGTTTGGATATATATACCATACCCATTCATGATTTGGGAAATCTTCTCTTTATCTATTATTGTTATGAATTTTCACTCATTTATGATTAATAATTGAAATGTCAATATTTCATTTACATTTTCATTCATTTCATTTAGTAAATTACCTTCATATCATCGACTTTAATCATGCTTCATTGCCATCATTATTGTTTATCACAATGATTTGTAATCACATTGCCATCATATTGTTTATCACAATGATTTGTAATCACAATCTTTCATTGTTATTGTCACCCATTCATATACCTACGTTAATATAAACATTTCCATGTCTAGTTAATAAATAATTTAATTGTAGCACAAATCATAACAATGGATTAATGCTAGAGTATCATGATAGTAAATTTACTTCCGTTTGTAAAATCTATCTTTCCCATAATGGTTAAAGAGTATATTTTAAACGTGGGTGGGGGGTGTCACAGTAAAGATTGTTCACAATTATCTTATTCAATTTTATTTTATTAAGAACTGAATTCATCTCTCTCCAGTTATATTTCGGTAGGCTTAGATAAACTTTACCTTCTAATATTAGATCGTCTTTCCTTTTATAGCCTTCCCTCGAATTAATTTCTAATTAGTGAATACTTTTCGTTCTACATTCTGTCACGTAGCCACTTATTATAAAAGCTGATAGGTCTAACATTCGACACTCACTTTCTCTCCACAATCTATGCCGGACGGCCAGTCGCTCTATTCCTATATATATACTGGAAGATTTTTATCTTTTGGGACTTTGTAGATATTATATCTACACCATTAAGACGCCGGAGCTTTTAACTTTGACTGTATAATCTTCAAGGATCAAACCCAAGCCCGCTGTCAGAGGACTTTACAATAACTTCTTACCAATTGCCTGGAAGTGGAATTTTACGAGTCCAATCCTATTATCAGAGGAATAGATCATCCAAGCCCATCAACTGCCTGGAAACGTAAACTTACGAACCTGACATATTATCATAAGTTACGTAAAATATTCATATCTCTATTTGTAACTGCCACGATCACTGTTTATCTCTTTTAATTAAATTTCATCATTATTTTTATTTCATTGTAAACAAATCGTTAATTGTTTTTCATTTATAGTAACTAGTAAATTCTGGGGCCTCATTCTACATATATCTTTATGCATAGTCGAGTAGCTCTTTACTCACTTGAGACCATGACAATAAGCATCTTATGACAGATGTACCCTCTAGTAGTAGTAGCGTATGGCTACACCTCCAGATTATGTTTGTCGATCCATGATGTCAGGTCATCTCCGGCTTCAAAGATCGTTTCATACCCCCCTTCTAATTTTATTGTTACTGGGCATTGCAGGACCAGATGATCGATGGTTTGATGGTTTGGCGTGCTCCTTTGCAGTATTGGCAGATTGGTGAGTCAATGAGTCTCCATCGATAGAGGCTTTCTTTACTGCGGCCATGGTTGGTTCTAAGTCGGTTCATGGTGACCCAGTGTTTTCTTTTTGCTGTTTTAAAATCAGGAAGGCGCAGAGTGGGGTTGGTAATGAATTGTCCATTTTTTGGCATGTTTAATTGCCATTTATTGGTCCAGGCAGTGGTGATGTCAAGGTTTTCTATTCCGGATTTGTGGAAGGGTCTTCTGGACTTAAGTCGATTTGTTTGTAAGGCGTCTTTTACTATTTTTGCCAGGGGGTATTTATTGCCAATATTGAGTGGGCCTTTTTTTGATTTGACAGTGCTCTTCTTAGGTGTGGAGGGGCTATTGCGCTGGTAACTGGGAGCCATTGTGTTGGTGTGGTTTTTATACAGCCGCCTATTACTCGCATGGTGTCTCTTAATTTGGTGTCAAGTTTGTTTGTATGTGAGCTCCTTGTCCATACTGGGGCACAATACTCAGCCGCACTATAGCAGAGTCCAAGCGCTGTTGTCCTCAAGAGGTACCCTCTAAGTCTTCGTTTCACAACTAATCTTTCAGAGTAACAGCGTCTAAGTTGTGGAATTTCTATTCAAACAATACTAAAAACAGTGAAAATTTAGATACGTCTAAAAACAAACTGAAAACTGAATTATTTAGAAGAGCATTATTTTGATAATCAATGTGTTTATATGTTTTAAATCAGGGTAAATGGTATAGTATTTTGAATGTAAAGAGTTTGTGTGTGTGTGTGTGTGTGTGTGTGTATGCAGAGTTTTCGTATGTGGGTTTGAGTGTATAGGTGTATGTGTGTTCGCATGTTAGTGTGCATGGTAGTTTGTATAGTCTAAGTGATTGTCAAGCGCCATAGAGCTTTTGTCAGTAGATTAATGGGTGCTAAGTAAGTATATTATATCGAACTTAGGACCTTCCGAATCTGAGGTCAGCTTTTCCCTAACCTCCTCCCCCCACCTGAGAGTCATCTTTGGGTCAGCTGGCCTCAAGACCCCCCCCCCCCCCCCCCCCCCCCCCCCCCTCTTAAGCTGACGCAATTAAAGAACGGTCCCTTACATGTTCATGTATTCATTGAAAAACTGATTCAACAAACTGTTCCTTGTAGATCGTCAAATGCGTGTTGCACGGTAGCAACATAAAAAATCGGGACCAGAGGTCAATGTCGCTATCCAGGTGTATTATTATTCAGGGGTGTCATTTTGCGTTGACGTTTCTGTAGCATGCAGACTTGTTAACATGGCTGGGTTGCTAAACACGCACATAGCCTTCCTCCTTTATCCAGGCTTAGGACCAGCAAGAGACACTAATTGTAGTTCTCTAGGCTGAGTTATCACATATTAATAATCAATCTATTCTTTTTTAGAAATAGGGTAAGGGGTCAAAATTGTTATGTTCTTTTAAATAGAGGGGCCTAAATGAGTCAATAAATGGAGATAAAGATAAAGGGAGTTAATCTGACTCATAATAATGAAATTTATTTATATTGCGCCCACTCCTCTATACAATAAAGCTCTAGGCGCATAACAATAACTTCAATCCATTCAAATTTCTCTCTCTCTCTCTCTCTCTCTCTCTCTCGCTCTCTCTCTCTCTCTCTCTCTCTCTCTCTCTTCTCTCTCTTTCTCTCTTTATTTTCTATCTATCTATCTATCTATCTATCTATCTATCTATCTATCTATCTCACTCCCAGTTTCTCTCGCTCTCTAACTCTCTCTCTCTCTCTCTCTCTCTCTCTCTCTCTCTCTCTCTCTCTCTCTCTCTCTCTCTCTCTCTCTCTCTCTTACACAAACCTTCCACCATCCAACTATTTAACATATTTAAAAAATAAAGTAATATATATATACATATCCTGTGATCATCTTCTGCTCAAATAAAATAACTAATAAATTCAGAATTCTCGAAATAGATAAGTTTTTAAGTGTTTCCTGAAAGCGAGTTCAGTAGGGAAGTCGCAAAGAGATAAGGGGAGATTGTTCCAGACAGTCGTTGCAAAGTGACTAAAGGATCTGTCAGAGAGTTTTTTACCCTTTTTTGGCACTTTAAGTAGACGATGATCACCTGATCTCAATGCACGGGGCGGAACGTATGGTTCGACAAGATCATCGAGATAAGCAGGGGCGCTTCCATGAAAACATTTAAAACACATGACTCCAACCTTAAAGAGCACCCTGGCCCTAATGGGAAGTCAGTGTAAAGTCAAAAGCATTGGAGTCGTGTGTTCTCTCTTATTTCTTCTTAAAAGTAATCTAGCAGCTTGATTTTTAAACCGCCGCAGTTTATCATTTAAGAAACCTGGGGAATTAGATAGGAGTGAATTACAATAGTCTAAACGAGTAAAAACAAAAGCAGACACTAGAGTCTTTAAGGAATTTTGATTTAAAAATGCCGAAAGTTGGCCAATACGGCGAATTTCACAATAACAGTACTTTGCAAAGTTGTGTCGCATGATATTCCATGGACAGGTCACTGCTGAAATAAATTCCCAGGTTTCTGGCGTTTTCAGAAAACGTTATTTTCACATCATCGATACAAATCAAAAGGTCTTGTTCACAAATTTTATTTTTAGGATTACATAATAGGAGTTCTGTTTTCTCATTGTTCATTTTCAGTTTATTAGCTACCATCCAGTTCTTCACATCTTCAATGCAGTTCTCCATCGATTTCAGTAACCCTTTAATTTCGCTTGGTTTTACGGATTGGTAGAGCTGGGTGTCATCAGCGTAAATATGGTATGTGACGTGGTGACTTATAACACCTCCCAATGGTTGTGTGTAGAAAGTGTAGAGAATGGGACTCAGAACAGATCTCTGGGGCACACCAAAGTCAACCTTAAAAATATCTGATTTTATTCCCTTTACTTGAATTGTTTGTGTGCAGCCGATAAGGTAGGACTCGAACCATTTTAACACTATTCCAGACGATCCAAACGTTTTGGAGAGACGCTCGACTAGAATCGAATGGTCTATCGTGTCGAACGCCGCACTTAGATCTAGGAGGGCCAGAACCGAAACTTCACCCATGTCAGCCTCACACAAAAGGTTTTGAATTTTTAGTAAGGCAGTTTCAGTGCTGTGATGTTGCCTATAAGCTGATTGATTTTTTTCATATAAGTTGTAGTTTGCCAAATGATCGTTCAGTTGGGCTGCAACAGCCTTTTCCAAGATTTTCGAAATAAACGGTAAATTGGAAACTGGTCTGAAGTTTTTAAGATTCTCTGGTGACAGATTCGCCTTTTTCAGAAGAGGATGGCGTGCTTGAAAGGATCGGGGACTTCCCGATTGTAAAGAGTCGTTGATTATGTTAGTGATAGTGAGGATGAGCGTATCCATATATTCAAGTAATAGTGAGGTGGGGATTGGGTCGAGGCAACATGTTTTAGGGAGAGAAGATATTATGATTTTCCTGATTTCTTCTTCAGTCACTGGGGTAAATTTGTTAAACGAATCCTTGCCATTGTATGATTCAAATTTTGGCGGAGACGCGGAACTTTGGTCAAGGTGATGTCTTAATTTGGACACTTTGTTTTGGAAATAGGAACCAAATTCATTTGGAAGATCTTTTTCTGGGATAGTATTAGGGAAAACGCAATCAATCTTTTTTCCAGTCATTGATTTTGTTATACAGTATAATATCTTTGTTGTTGGACAATTGGAGATTTTATCATTCAAATAAACATGCTTTGCATTGGTAATCAGCATGCGTATTTTTTGACTTGATTCCCTTGTATGGAAAGACCGGTTGATCTCCATCGTCGTTCTGCACGTCTTCTCTGGGATTTGGCCTCTTTTATAGCAATTGTCATCCACGGGGCCGATGGTCGATTCGTGACTGTCCTTGTTGTTGTTGGAGCATGGCGCTCTAAGAGCTCAGAGAGCTTCTCATCATATTGGATTGCAGTCTGGTTTTTGGTATCTGTAAAACACTCTGATATTTCTCTCTCCAGACTGTCCTTGTCAATGTTTCTAAAATTTCTAGATGTAATCTTTCGTCTTATAGAGAGTGGGAGTGTCAAATTGACAACGAAAGCGATGACGTAATGATCTGACAGGCATTGATCCGTTACGTGGATATTTGATATTTTTATTTGTCATTTGTGACAAGCCAGTCAAGAATGTGGTTTCGTCGATGCGTTGGTTTGTCAATCAGTTGGTGAAGGCAGTGTGAAGCCAATAATGATGTAATTGTTTTCACTTCGGGACTTGATTGTTTGTCGTAGTGCATGTTGAAATATTATTGGTACTGTGGGGTTCCTTATTTGTACATATAATAAGTTAGTCATTTCTGTTATGAATTCATTTGTTTTATTTTTCTTATTAGGCGGTGGACGGTATATGCAGATGAAATTGCAGTTTTGCTGTCTAGTCTTGATGTTAACTTCACAGCATTCAAAAGTTTTGTAATTGTATTGGACTTTCATCGCCACCTTCAAGTCTTCTTTGTGGAGGATAAAAATTCCCCCGCCCCTTCCACTCCTACGGCAAGCAGAAAAATGCTTAGATCCCGGAGGGGTTAAATTTGAGATTATGACTTCATCTCCACTCTCGCGCAGCCGTGACTCCGTAAAAAACGCTATATCAGTCTTGGACTCTGTCACCATGTCGTTCAATATTGTTGTCTTGTTTCGAACTGACTGTGCGTTCAATAGCATGACTTTCATATATTTGTTGTTAGGGTTGGTGTTTGATTTATTATTTCAGAGTTTCCTATTATTAGTTTCGGTGACTGAAATTTGTGGGGGGTCAACCAATGATTTGTTTTTCTTGGTCGTTGTGTTTAAAATAGCGTTCACCTCAGCTGTCGGCATTGGTGGTGGAGGGGGGTTAAAATGGGGATGGGATAAAAAGTGCTCAGTAATGTTAGATTGTTTCGAAATGGGGATGCTGGCCAGTGTTTGAGGGGGGCAGGCTAATTGAATTTTGATTAAGGTTTGGCTGGGGCTTGAACAGTGTTGATGGGGTGGTCGATGGCCAATTTGAACTTTAATTTTCTTTTGGTTTCTTTGACCTCCTCTACTGCCTCGCCTTTTGTTGTTATTGTTGTTGTTATAATAATGGTGGTGAGGTAGGGAAAGCACATTGACTACAATTATGGCGATAAGATAAAACACATTAAAAGCTGGTGGTTGACTATACATGATGAAAATATTTGTAGATTGCTTAAAAATTCTCTGTTAAAACTGTCTAAAATTAATTTTAAAATATGCAGCACATGATCACAGTCACAATGATGTAAAAATCCAAATAAGAAAGTTCCTGGAATCAGGTTAAAATATTGATAAACTGAAGAGCACAGAAACACAGCTGCCTGCAAGGCGCACTACACATCATGATACACGAATGAACAACACAAAACAAACACTTGTTTACTTGAAAAGGCCAAGGGCCGAAACGTCGTTTGTTTTGTGTTGTTCATTCATGAGTCAGATTTACTCCCTTTATCTTTATCTCCATTATGTACTTTTACTTTACTTACTTGACCTTTTGCCTCTACATGGGCATAATAGGGCAGCAATGAAGGTCCTCCATTTTATAAAGTCCTGCACCTTCACATCCAATCCTCTCCATGTCTTTCCAGAAAGCAAAGTGTCTGCTTCTACATCTCTTCTCCTGGTGTTCTTTGGTCGGCTCTTTTTCTTTTTGTGGCGAGTAATGCTTGTCGGTTTTATAAGAGTGTGACCAATCCATTTCCATTTCTTTTTCAATTGGTTGTTGCTTTGTTTTCTACCACAGCTCGATGTTCTCCCATAGTGGGCAGGGAGGTACTTGCTGTGTCTATTATCCCCCTGTGTCTGTTTTCCAATTGCTTTCTGTCTTTGTCTTGGAATGAGATTACTTATTTTTTTCCTGACCCAGTCGGAGTTGACTGGGAGGGGAACAGTCAAATGTATAGTTATAGTTTTTGGAGATGATTTTTTTATCCTTGTAAATCATCTCTCTGTTATGTACTGTTATTATTTTCATTTTTATACATGATTTGTAAACATTTGAGTGTATTCCTCTTTTTTGAGTCTTTTTCTGGTGTCTGGGTGAGACTTTTAGGTGATCTTAACCTAAGTACACAGATAGTGTGCTCTTGGAATCCACATCTGTTCCCTACTTGAACCATACCCCTTTTTCTTACTTTTTTCTCATGTCCTTATAATTGTACATCTAGAATATTTTTACTTTCCAATTTTCTTACTTTTTACTGGTGCTGATATGACCTAAATGTATTGCAAGGCCCGTAAAACCCTTTAAAACAAACAGCTCGATGTTGTTAATTTTTTTCTTGCCAATGAACTTTTAAAATCTTTCACAGATGAGTTGACAAATGTTTGGATTTTAGTTATGATTGTTTTGGTCATCCTCTGTGTTTCCGAGCCATACATCAAAAACTGCTTTGACATTTAAATTGAACAGACTTTTGTGTAAGTTGTAATGATGTTAGATTTCCAAAAGTTTTACAAAATGTTAAAAGTGGCCCATGCTTTTCTGATACATGCCTTTATATCTCAGTGCGTCCATTAACACTGATAACACTTCCAAGGTATGTCCACCTCCCCCAGTACTGTTCCATTTAGTTAAATAGAGTCTTTGTTATCTGTGTGAACTTCTAATATTTGTGTCTTCTTTGGGTGAATGTCGAGGCCAAATCTTGAATAGATGTTTTTGGATTGCATCTGCTCATGGCTTTGGCCGAGAAGTGCAAGACACTGTGTCTTGTTTTTTAGTCTCAGTGATAGTCGTGTTGAATGGATTCAGGCACTCAGCCGTATCCCCATTTTCATGGTCGTGTTCACTGAAATGTGTTTATAGTGATAAACCCATCAGTGTAAGTATGAATGATATGGGATTATCACACATAATTAACAGTATTTTCATTAAAGTTTCAATTTGCCACCCATCAATGATGGAATTCCCTACCAGCATCCCTTTGGTCATCCTCATCCCTTCAGGTTTTTAAAACTCAACAAAAAACTCATTTGTTCCAAATGTAATTAATTGATGATCTGTTTGTGTATTTGTATATTTCAATTGATGTCAATGTAAAGCGCTCGGTCCTGTTTAGACAGGTAAAGCGCTACTATAATAAAAGTGCTAGAATAAGAGATATTTATCATTTTTATTATTAACATGAGAATTTAGTTTTGTTACCAGCTACAACTTTGACTTGTCTTTTTTATATTGTAGAAAATCTGATGTTTCTATGATATTTCACTCATGAGACATGGTGCAGTTTTGAGTCTGTTCTTTTAAAACAAGTAATGTAAGCTCAATATACAACTATGATTATTATTTCTCTCTCTCTCTCTCTCTCTCTCTCTCTCTCTCTCTCTCTCTCTCTCTCTCTCTCTCTCTCTCTCTCTCTCTCTCTCTCTCTCTATCTCTCTCTCTTTCTTTCTCCCTCTCTTCCATTGCACACACACATACACACACACATTTACAAATTTTCGCCTATATTATTATTATGACAATCTAATATATATATATATATATATATATATATATATATATATATATATATATATATATATATATATATATATATATATATATATATATATATATATATATGTATTATGTGTTTACTTGATAAAGGCCAAGGGCCGAAACATCGTTTGTTTTGTGTTGTTCATTTAATTTATGAGTCAGATTTACTCCCTTTATCTTTATCTCCATGGAGAGGAGAAGGGTCACAAAGTGAGTATTGAATTAAAAAATACATCAGAGAACTTTATAGGGGGAAAAACCAGATAAGTTTTAACAGTCTGACAGAATATTACTGAAGACTTATGGGCGATGAATCAAATAAAAGGTATTTACCCTGATTTTATTGATAAACCTCATTAAAAAAAATACTACTCAAAGAAATTAACTAGGTGGGGTTCCTGACCTCCCATAGTGGGCACGGAGGTACTTACTGCGTCTTCTATCCCCCTATATCTGTTTTCCAACTTGCTTTCTGTCTTTATCTTGGAATGAGATTACTTGGTTTTGTCCTGGTCCTGGCCAGGTGCCCTGGCTGAGAGGGAAACAGTCAAATGTATAGTTAGTTTTGGGAGATGATATTTTTTTCCTTGTAAATCATCTCTCTGTTATGTGCTGTATTATGTTTCTTTATATTATATACGATTTGTAAAACTTTTGAGTGTATTCCTCTTAGTGGGGCCTGTGCTTGTGTCTGGATGAGACTTTTATGTGATCTCAAACTAAGTACACTGATAGTGAGCTCTTGGAATCTACATCTGTTTCCTATTTGAACCATTCCCCTTTGTCTTACCATTTCGTGGGTGCATTAATTGTAATTCTAGAACTTTTTGCTATCCCATTTTCTTCCTTTTACTGGCGCTGATATGACCTTAATGTGTTGCAAGCGCCGTAAAACCCTTAAAAACAAACAAAAGAAATTAAATTTTCACAGGAAGAACATGGCCTTTTTGAAACAGAAATCAAGAATTTGTTATGAAAGAAGGTAGTAGTGAAAGGCTACACCTCCAAATTCATTTCGTTTCATAGCCACCTGCAAGTTTAGTTACTAGACAGTGAAGGACGATGTAATCGCTAGTATCTGGAGCTGCCTGACACTTCCGGCGTCACGGTTCCCAAGTTTCCATTTGCACATATTTGATGCAGTTCTGCCATGTTCTGTTAAGAGACGATTTGAGGAAACCCAGTAATTCCTAGCATTGTGGAATGCAGGCATTCTTTTGGTAGGGTCTTTTATGACGTTTCCTCCTCTTGGTGTTTCCTTGTTCCACATTTCTCTCCAGTTCTCTTCCACATTGAAGTCTACCATTTTTGTTCAGTGGAATGGTCTTCTCCATTTGAGCTTTGTTGTCGAAGGTGCTCCCTTTATGATTATTTAATAGGAGTGTATCTGTGGCTTCATCAATTCATGTATTTCATGCATCCTTTGATTGGCGTCTTGCCGTCTAAGACTTGGCGGTGCGATGCCGCTCAGTGTTGGGAGCCACTGAGTAGGAGTTTACTTGAGACATCCTGTTATTATTCTCATTGATTCTCATAATCGGATGTCCATGCGGTTTACATGTGGGCTCCTCACCAAACAGGGGTGCAGTATTCTCCCTAACTGTAGCACAGTGCCAAAGCAGACATTCTCAGTACCTATGATGAGGCTCTCCAGGTGATACTTGCAAATTTCCTCCTGCGAAGGATCATCACATTGCCATTGCACAGGAGCTTGCAATCTGCCATGACCCTGAAGGTGATACCAACCTTGCTGGAACAGCTGAAGACGAGGAGCCAGACCAAGAATGATTCAAATCGGCGTCCAGACAAGGTTCTTCCTTCTCCTGGCCCACACCTCCAACTCAATTTAAAAAAAAAAAAAGAAAGAAGGTGATTCAATCAGTTTAAATCAGGAAAGACATGAACATAATTAGTATGGGCTACACTGACTTCTCCATGATCGGTCATCTTTAAACTAAAGTACAGGACAAGGACACCTTCTTCAAAGCCATACCAAATCTGGTTAGACTGGCGGGTCTGCTTCACCTCTCCGGTTTGTGCCATCTGCTTACACCTCAGCAGTGTCTGTTTGACTGTGACTAGGTGGGATGGGATTCCTTACCTCCCATAGTGGGCAGGGAGGCACTTACTGTGTCTTCTATCCCCTTATATCTTTTTTCCAACATGCTTTCTGTCTTTGTCTTTGAATGAGATTACTTGGTTTTGTCCAGGCCCTGACCGGATACCCTGGCTGGGAGGCAAACAGTCAAATGTATAGTTAGAGTTTTGGGAGATGATATTTTTTGTCTTGTAAATCATCTTTCTGTAATGCACTTTATTGTTTTGTTTACATGTTATATGTTATTTGTAAACATTTGAGTTTGTCCCTTTTACTTGGGACTTGTGCTCGAGTCTGGATGAGACTTTTAGGTGATCTCAAACTAAGTACTTTGATGGTGTGCTCTTGGAATCGACATCTATTTCCTATTTGAACAAATTCCGCGTTGTCTTACCTTTTCTTGGGTGCTTTAATTGTTTTATTGTCCCATTTTCTTCCTTTTTACTGGCACTGATATAACCTTAATTTACTGGGTGGGGATCCCTACCTCCCATAGCGGGCAGGGAGGTACATACTGTGTCTTCTACCCCCTTATATCTGTTTTCCAACTTGATTTCTGTCTTTGTCTTGGAATGAGAATACTTGTTTTTTTTCCTGACCCTGGTCGGAGTCCTGGCTGGGAGGGAAACAGTCAAATGCATAGTTATTGTTTTGGGAGATGATATTTTTTTCCTTGTAAATCATCTCTCTGTTATTTATTATTATATTTATTATTTTTAATGTATAATGTAAGCATTTGACTCTGTTCCTCTTTGTTGGATTTTGTTCTTGTGTCCGGATGAGACTTATAGGTGATCTCAAACTAAGTACATTGGTGGTATGCTCTTGGAATCTACATCTGATCCCTATTTGTTCCCAGTTCCCCTTTGTCTTACGTTCTCTTGGGTGCTTCAATTGTAATTCTAGAACTTTTTACTATCCCATTTTCTTCCTTTTTACTGGCGCTGATATAACCTAAATGTGTTGCAAGCGCCGTAAAACCCTTTTTTAAAAATATAATAATTTGACTGTGACATCGATATTTGACGCAATCGGCGTCATCAATGGCTTCTATCCCTTTTTGTGCGCAGTTGACCTCGTCTCCTCACTTCACTTACATCGATCCTGAACATTTAGTTTTGGGCTTTTTCCCTACAATCACATCATACAACGTGTTGTCCATCTGCATCGCTGAGACCAGTCCATCGTAGTTTGGGCATCTCAATTCTGCTTCTACCACAGTAGTTGTTGCAATGCTACCATCTGCAAGCAGCGGCGTAACTAAGGAAAATTGGACATGGGGATGATCAAAAATCATTTGTGGCCCATTGACTCAACATGGTTTTTGCTGGTTTAAACCGTGTGATTCTTTGATGACAATTGAATTGAAGTCTGATTCTGGTTGGGGTTCCTAACCTTCCATAATGCGCAGGAAGGCACTTACTGTGTCTTCTATCCCCTTATATCTGTTTTACAATATGCTTTCTGTCTTTGTCTTGGGATGAGATTACTTTATTTTGTCCTGGCCCTGATCGGATACCTTAGCTGGGAGGGAAACAGTTAAATGTTAGAGTTTTGGGAGATGATATTTTTTGTCTTGTAAATCATCTCTGTTATACACTGCATTATTTTTGATTTACATATATATTATTTGTAAACATTTGAGTGTGATCCTCTTAGTGGGGACCTGTGCTTGTGTCAGGATGAGGCATTTAGGTGATCTCAAACTGAGTACACTAATAGTGTGCGCTTGGAATCTACATCTATTCCCTATTTGTTCTAATTCCCCTTTGTCTTCCTTTTTCTTTGGTACTTTAATTGTAATTCTAGAACGTTTTACTATCTCATTTTCTTCCTTTTAACTGGCGCTGATAGTATCCAAATGTGTCACTTGCACTGTAAAACCCTTAAAAACAAACATCAAAATATGTGTCCACACTGCAGATAAAAGCAATGTCTCAACTTGAGTACGGGGTAGAGGAGTGATTAAATTCTTGGATAGCTCATTGGATGACACGGTAACTTTCTTTCAAAGTTTTCCAAGCTAAGCGCATTTTTTGCATGCATGATAATCCAAATTGTTTTGTTATTGTTGTAATGGAAATACTCTCAAACCAACCCAAAATATTCTCCATTACAATGCAGATTTGTTAACCAGTATGAAATTATTTTTATTTTAATAGAATGCAATTTTGTCCAAAGTATGAGAAGATTTAGAAGAATATTGAAAAAAATAAAATTGAACAAAAAGTGGCCTTATTTATTAAACTTGTTTGAATTGTTTTATTTTGCCTCTTTTTGTTTTTGTTACGTCTTGTATTCTGAAACACACAAGAGCTTAAGAATGTTTTATATTTTTACAACAAAACAAGTATAGAGTTGTGAAGGGGTATTTATGCTCTTTGCATTTCCAATCTATTCCTGAAGTAACATTTATTTGCAAATTAAGGAGCAGACACTGGGTGGGATTCCTGACTCCCATCGTGGGCAGGGAGGCACTTACTGTGTTTTCTGTCCCCCTATATCTGTTATCTGTTTTCCAACATGCTTCTGTCTTTGTCTTGGAATGAAATTACTTGATCTTGTCCAGGCCCTGGTTGGATACTTTAGCTGGGAGGGAAACAGTCAAATGTATAGTTAAGTTAGAGTTTCGGGAGATGATATTTTTTGTCTTGTAAATCATCTCTCTATTATGCACTTTATTATGTTTTGTTCACATATTATATATGATTTGTAAAATTTGAATGTATTCCTCTTAGTGGGAACTTGTGCTTGTGTCTGAATGAGACTATTAGGTGATATCAAACTAAGTACTTTGATGTTGCGCTCTTGGAATCTGTTGTGAATGAAATTTATTGTATTCAAGTATCGTCCATCTGATGTAGTATCGTTCACAGCTAGCGTCTGTTCTAGTAACTGCCTTGTTGAGAGTCACTCTGTATCCAACCGTCATCCTGTACACATGTATCTTATGTTATGTTGTTTAATAAATGTTCTTTACTGTAACAAGTTGGTTTGTTGATTCTTGGAATACAATGTCTTATTAATTAATGATCCAAGAACACAACACAATCTACGTATATTTCCTATTTGAACCAATTCCCCTTTGTCTTACCTTTTCTTTGGTGCTCTAATTGTAATTCTAGAACTTTTTACTAACCCATTTTCTTCCTTTTTACTGGCGCTGATATGACCTTAATGTGTTGCAAGCGCCGTAAAACCCTTAAAAACAAAAAACAAAAACAGGGAGCAGATACCGGAAACAGATAAAAACCTGAAGAGGTGTTTATGAAACTGCCAGCAAAAGCAGATAGAGAAGTACAATTGAAAAAAAACAAAAACAAACCCAGCCTGCCTATACTGGTGATCGAACCTCAGACTTTCTGATTACTGATTAGAAGTGCTACCATTACAACAAAGGGGTTACTCAATAGTTGTGACGATTTGATGCTTCTCCTCGTCTCAAGGGTATGCCTTTCCACTGTCAATCCTCACCGACATCATAATAAATAAATAGATTTAAGAAAAAATGTCCCTGTATTCATCCCCAAGGGGAGATTTGTCTTTAGGGTCTATTCTAAAGGAAGACGGATGACCCAGTCGTCAGCCGCAGTGCAGCGCCGCAAAGTGCTCAAGGCCACATAACGAGGTGGGTAGTCGAACTCAGTACCTTTTGGGTACGAAGCAAAGACCGTACCGCCGAACCACGCAATAGATATTGAACACTAATAGACAAGGACAACGACACGTGTGTAGCTCCATTTTTATTTTGAAATTATCGAAGTGAAGTGACAAGTTAGGGAGCAGGCACTGTTGTAAAATATAAATCTGGAAAGGTGTGTATGAAACAGTACCAGAGGTCTGATGTTAAATCCCCCGTCAAGGTAGGGTGATTTAAAAAAAAAAATCTTTTTTTCTTTTCTTTTTTTTTTTGGGGGGGGGGGGGGGGGATTTCCTTTATTTTTCTTTGTGTTATTTTTTTTTCTTGTAATAAAGGTAAAAAAATGGGTATTGTGCATATTGCACTGTATGTCTGACTTCTTTTTGTCATTTAAATGAAAAAAAAAGTGGTTCTTCATAGACATGTAATATGCATATATTAAAGGCCCAATTTTGAAAGCCAGTAAACATCGCACAACTCGATGTATCTTCTATCCGCTATAGTTTTCTCACAACATTGTCGCAATGATCCCCATGATGTGGCCTTCTCTTACTGTCGCACTTGCACCTATCCACTTTTGTTTTCACTCGACAGCATCGCGACAAGGCAACAATAAAGTAAATGTTGCTGCTCGAAGCTCGAAGAAATAATGTGAAATAGAATGTAAGCTTCAATTTAATATACGAAAACAGGTAAAATGGACGTTTCAGGGTCCCCCTTTATCAACAAAATAGGATGAATGAAACACTACAGGCGAATGAGTGAGGTAGTGGCGTTGTTAAGAATAATAGTAGGCCCCCAAAGGCAGGTAGGTCCGCACCTGTCAATCACAAAGGCAGGCAGACTGATCAAAATATGGTAGGTCTGCTACGAGAACAGCACCCAAAGTTTATCCTGCCTGGCTTCTGTTTGGATCCATAGCCATCGTTTTGTTTGGTTTTGCTTTTTCAAGATGCACATCAGCAGCGATACTCTGATACGAAGTTTGTTGGTTTATATGAAAAAGAAAAAAAGAGGAAGAACAGCAACATCAACAACAAAAAAGATTAGAAGAACAAGGCCAGAAAGCTGAAAATTTGGAAAGGGATAAAAGAAACCATACCAAGCCTAAATAAATGCCTGTGAACATAAGAAAAAGGGATTTTAGACCCTACCAACCACCAGTTCCCGAACAAAAATGTACCATCTCGTCTCCACTCATACATAGTAGCATCCAAAATATGCAGTGTGCCTTTGAAGTCTTATAGTGTGACACTCGCCATTGGACCAATAATTCCCTGTTCTAGTCATGACATTGAGCTGTGCAAAGTTGTATACCTGTCGAAAAAAAAAAAATTGCACTAGCACCGGTGTTATGTCTCATCCTACATGTTACGTGTTGCTGTTGGCTTCAGATATCTTGTAACACGCTTTGAGCACATTTACTGAATAATGGACTATATAAAAGATCAAGCTCAAGCTTAACAAGTAATAAATTGAACCACACAGAAATTATTATTTCAAAAATGTTTATTGTTTACATGCAAATAGATAACGTCATTGTTGCAATAATTATATAATAATGTATGACAATAACATATTATTACACTGAAGTCAAAATCAAACCATCCATTCAATAATTGTACTGTTCATTAGGCTGCTATTATAAGAAGTCATATTTTGTTTTGAACGAACAGATGTTTGAGGAAATATTTTTCCTTTAAATTTCACAATCATACCTAATATTTTGTTTCTGTTTTCATTTAAACTTATCATTAGTCGCTGTTATTTTGGAACTTTGAAAAAAATACACTCCATGTCCCAATTATAAGATAAAGAATGTATCAGGACACATGTCAGCATTATCGATGTAGACACCATGAACAAGGGATTGATGTTCTGCAGTGCCATGAAAAAAAAACACATTTCAAAATTTTGGCCAAAAAACTTTTACAATATCTATAACTATAGACTTGTCAAAAAGTCTGTGATCTGAGATTTCCATATGTCTCAGTAAGGTCTCTTTGAAAAAGATGAAGATCGTCCTGATCTATTGATACATTGGAATCCCGATAAAGCCAACAAGGCAGAAAGATTGGTTGACTTTAAGCAAGGTTGACTTTATCCATTATCAATGGGACACTCCTCGATAAAGAATAGAAAATTTGGGATCGTAAGAGTGTTGACTTTATGCAGATTCCATTGTATATGAAGTAAATGTAAAAGTTTTCTGACCAAAATCTAAATGGTTTTTTTTTGTCATTATACAGCAGTATAAAACGATTTGCGGACAAAGGGACAGCATAGCTCAGCGGTAAGGTCTTTGCTTCGTACCTGGGTTATTCCAGTCTTCCTTTGGAATAGACTGTAGGGACAAATTTACCCTATAGATTGAATAAAGGGAATTTTATTTATTTATTTAGATCAAACCTAAAATACCCTTAAAACAAAATTAGAAGTTACAGATAAGTTCTCACAATTCTTATGTCAAACGTTATCTGTATAAAATATATTAACAAGACTTTCAAATCTATAATATTATTTATCAATATACACGCAAGCACGGAAATCTCGAACAAGTCGGTACTGGGCCTAGCTGTTCGAGATTTCCGTGTTTTAAAGTTTTCCGTGTTGAGTATTTTACAGAGGATATGAGGAAGAATATGAGGGAGGTAAATGTGAGTGGTCTTGATAAAAGTCATATTATAATGATAACTCTCAGTTATTGTAAATTCTGTCAAGAGTCGATAGTGAGACAATTCAATTACCTTTTCTCGCCATCTTTTACAAAATTATGAAGAGAGTTTTCACTGGTGTTGCGTTTAGTGCGTCTTGTCTTGTTTAATTTGATAAAAAGACTAAGCCAGCATATCGCATTGTGGATTACACACTCAGCATGCAACATCATTACCTACTAATCAGGTACCTAAAATCACTACTATCACTATCACTCCTCACTTAACACCCTCATGCTCTTCCATCTTACCCACAGCAAGCTAAAGGGCATTGCTCTCACCCCACCTTCCCCATCCCTAATTGTTTGTATCATTTTAATACGTAACAGTTAATGCCAAAGGCAATCACTGCCTTGTTAGTCTCCTGCTGCCTAACGATATTGGTCATTTTGCTATGGTACTGGCACCTCAGATTAATACCATAACGTGAGATAACGATGGAGTGATGGGTGGTGTGCGTAAGACGCTGGTCAAACATGCTTCGCAATTCCCCCTCAGTTCAGCATATGCACACACACACATAATATATGCCGCACACACGCACTTGTAACACATTAACTGACACTTAGAGCTACGGGGAGAGCAATGGCATCTTTTGTTTCTGTTCAACACAAACAATTCGAAAGAAGAAAAAATTTCAACGAACCGCAAAGGAATGTCCAGTTTATTCGATATTTCCATGTTGGCCCGGGAAGTGTTAGAGATTTTCAGGTTGCCAATACTAACAAAATAGAGGGATTAAAATGGGGACTTGCACCAAGTTTGAGATTTCCGTGTCGAGTGTATGTGGAAAAGGTACGTACAATAGTAGTGACAGACAAAGTATAAAAAACAAAATCACTGTAGTTGTCATTCTCGTATTACAAATAAGAAAGTCTTTTGGGTCTTTTTTTCTAACCACAAGATAAACCAATGACTTTAACGCAGGTCTGATCAATAACATTGCTAATTTTCTATACCTTTAAATTCCCATTCTTTCACGAACATGGATGCAAAATAAAATGCATATTCAAGGCCTCGATAACATTCCGAAGTGTAGAATGATGGTGAAAATGATGATGATGATGATGATGATGATGATGGAATAAACTTTATATACATTTTGTATTCAAAAATGGGTTGAAGTAGAAAACTCAAATATGCTTGTTGATTGCATATTATGAATAATAAGTAAGTAACCAATGAATAATTGTGTCGTTTGTGCTCGACTCCAGTAGCCTGAAATACTTTAAAGTTAGAGCAATACTATGAAAAAGGAAAATAACGGAGCAATCAAAAGGTTATTCTGGATCTAGAACAAGATGACTCCCACTTCACTAAATCACAACATTTCATTGATGACCATGTCATTAAAGCTGTCTTATTGCTTGTGGTGAAATACAAAAGATATAGAGTCAGAATAAAATAAAATTGGACACCATCTAGGGAGGGTTAAGAATGACAAAAAATTGAGTGGAAATCGAATAAGAAATGCATCTCCGCATTAGATTATGTCATTATTATGATTATTATGAGCAATTCCACGTACAATATAGTTATCGAATTTGCTCTCTTCACTACTTGAGAAATTCTGACAGTTATAAGAAATATACTTTGTCAACATGAAAACAGTTCTGTCACAGGAGGACATAATGAATGTGATACAGAGCCATAACTTATCATCATCCCAACCCACACAAATGTTGCGTCCATCTTCAGTGTTGAAGTTGCAACAGTATGGATCAGATTGGAAATCCTAGGATTTGTAAAAAAAAACCACAAAATTTATAATTCAATTCAAATTACTCTAAATTACCCTCATAATTAATATTCATGGGGGGATCAAGTTCAGTCTCTTTATGCTTTCTTTAAAACAACAAACAATGCAAATTAAATCAAAACACTGGAATGTTTGAAATTGTCTTCTTATATAACAAAAGAATAGTAATAATAAAAGTAACGGTATACATCAAATACTTCATCATTTCATACTTTCCTGAAAAAGAGCAACTTTTACCAGGACACTTCTTATCTCAACACCAAACTGTATTGGAGACCAAGATGGCTCACAAAAGTAGAGGTGATAAGATGACTAAATTGCTTATCATTCATTGTTAATTGTTGGATGAATTAAGATTTGCTTTCTTTTCTTCAAAAAGGAGAGAGAATTGAAAGCAGGGGTATATTATATGAAAGAAAAATCAAGAATTTAAATTATGATCTCATCTTTATCTTTGTGCGGCTATGTGGTCTTGTGGTATGATACTCGCCTTCAGTCCGGAAGATGCAGGGTTCAAGTCATGCACTGAGTGGCGCATAGTTGAGTCCTTGGAAACAGCTCTTAACTCACATTCTCATGGTTGACTGGGTTCATTTAAAATGTGTAATGCAGCAAAGGAAAACCATGACAAAAGACATTTTTTTTCCAAGTGCATAGATATTGGTATTGTTTTTACACTATTTTTTATTTCAAAGCTGATAAGGAGACTTTAAAAATTAGGATTAATCTTAATTGGTGAGGAAATAATAATTTGAGTGACAGAAACATGATAAGATACCAACTTCATACTAAGGCCGTTTACTCATTTGAAGAGTGCACTTTGTCATGATTTTCCTGTATTACATTGTATTTATGTTCAACAGAATGGGAGCAGCATTCAATTGCTTTTCAATGATAGGAGATAAAATAGTTGTGTGATCGAGAATACATGTTGAATAAAATAATGGTGCAAAATGTGTAATGTTGTATAGTTACAAAATGCATGTAGATGTGTATAGAGAAAAACCAAGGCTTTGTTGCATATATTTCAATCAGTCATTATATTTATATATACTGTTCATATAAAATTAAATACAGCATTAAAGTCCAACCTTTGGTATTTACCGGGCTGCCAATGCTCAGTAAAGGAGAGACATTTACAAATTCTTAAAAATTATAATCAAATTATGAAATAGTGAACATTCAGAACGATCAATGCAATAAAAAAAAATTATAGACTTTTCCATAATGATTTAAAAAGTTCCTCAGAACATTCTGTAACAAGAGTGGTTTGCAAAATTGTGGGGAAAAAAAGAAGGAAAAGACTGCTAATGAATAACAAAAGGCAAGATAATGCACAAAATTCATGACATCTTTCAATGGTTTATATGTCAAAACGATTAATAAATTGTAGCCAATTGCACAATTTGAAATCTGTGCATTTCTTACATTTACATTCATAATGGAGCACTCGAGAAATTCCTTATATGGAATTATGACAAGTAAATATTTTTCTTTTCATTTAGATCAAAAGCATAAGAGGCTGGGACAAAAAGTCATATTTTCCGACATAGGTGACAAAACTGCAAATCACTTTGAATATTTATGAAAACAATGCTAAAATACCTTGTTTTTG
Organism: Berghia stephanieae; assembly: GCF_034508935.2. Classification (NCBI taxonomy): domain Eukaryota; kingdom Metazoa; phylum Mollusca; class Gastropoda; order Nudibranchia; family Aeolidiidae; genus Berghia; species Berghia stephanieae. The sequence continues at coordinate 34,810,049 of NC_088366.1, forward strand.
TCGTCAAATTTCATAAATATAAATATCGACAAATGACACATAAAGGGAGAGCCTGACACCAAATGCATAAAACTGGGAGGTTCCTAAAACAATAACAAATACAGTGGACAAAGTTGATTGAGTATGACAAAGGAAATGTTCTGAAAGGAGAAACACCTTGAAACATGGTGACATAAACACTCCAAAATTATATCCTTGTGATTCCAATCAATTAGTTCATGTAGAATAAATTTATTTAAAAACCATTGTAATTATTTGTCCTTTCATCACCTACAACCAACAACAATATTTTACCATAGCCTGAAACAAGCTCTCTTATATATAAGTCTAAAAAAGTAAAGATGACTAAATGGGATGAAAAGAATTGATGATTAATGAGTAGAATTATATTCAACGAAGTCAACAAGTTATCAAATCTGGAAATGTAATTGTTAATAAAATATATCACATATTATGATTTTCATGGACTGACCATCTGCGTGTCTTGTATACCACTAGTATCCATTGATTTTCTTTGAGCTAAAGAGTGCAAGGGGGGTGGGGGGGGGGGGGGGCATGGGGGCAGAATTATGCATATTCTAACTACAGTATGCGGTGATGTCTTTTCACTGAGGGGCTAAATATAGGTAAATTGGTTGTATGCATTTTGTGGGATAAGAAAAATGAATATTGATTTTTAAAACCCAATGCTATTTGTGTTAGGAAATGAGTATAATAATTACAATTTCCAAATAAATGCACTATTGTAATCTCTATACTTTATAATTGTATGTGTATTTACAAAGAGTGTTATGATCAAAAGGCAATTTAGTCTTGGATAGAAAAGGAAAAAAAATCTGTTGTTTTACAACTCATTGGTTATTTCATTTTATACCTTTGGTAAATTAGCTAAGTGAGTTTTATACTCAAAACAAGATTTAAATTATATATATATATTCCACAGCTAAAAGCATATACATTGAAATGGTTCAACTGTTATCCTACTATATAGATAGTTGAATGACTGGATCGCCTAATGGCCGTCTATTTCCATCACTATGTTTTAACTTTGCTGGCTCTAGAATTGTCCCATTCTTCTAATCTGACAAGTTGTCTCATTCGTTTCAAAGAAATCTCCTATTCCACATTAGAACAGTTATTAATAACATTTAAAATCAATAACTCAAAATAGATGTTTAACCGACTTACTACTTGTGAAGTCTACTTGCATAACTTGCTGAGTTAAGTTGATTCTGTTTTTGGTTTTAAAAATCCCCTCCCCCTCGCACCCCCACCCCCCTCCCCTAATTGATTGAGTTTCATTTTTTAAATTAAATTTTAATGTATGACTTAGATTTTCAAATTTGAGCTCTTAGGCAAACATGCAAAAGTAACCAATTAAGATAGAAAGAATATATCTTTTTTGTTCTATCTAAATTTGACTAAGCAGGCTTTGCAAGTAGGTCCTCATTCTATTGGAATAACAAAATTGTTAATATTGGTGTTAAAGTATAAAATAAATTAGAGTTGATAAGCAAAAGTAAAGTTGGCAGGAGGAGGTGGAATAATAGGTGCTTCTGCTGGAATAGGCACACCTTCGGTCTCTAACATCCTCATCTTTATTTCCATGGCAAGAAGAGTATCCAAGTCTTTATTCACCTGACCACTGGTCATCTGTATGATGATTAAATATGAGAATGATTTCAATAAGATTTTATTAATATTACAAGTAATCTAATATTAAGACCGTAAATAAGTTAAAGATTTCAATGTTAATGATGTATCTGCTGTAATACAAAACAAGTTTCCTCTGTTTTCTAAGATGCATATCAATATTTCGAGTTCCAAACCTCCTGAAATAAATGGTTCATCAATGTGTTCTCCCTGCACTGACATTTGGATTTCAAACCCTAACTAAATCACTTGTGAATAAGCTGATAACAAGCCATGGGGAAATGGAAAGATAACTGCTTGAAATCAAATTGAAAGATCATATAGAAACTGTAGATATTAGAAAAAAAATAACGCCATAATCTCTGTATGTTCCGAAATGGAAATGGCCGAATGACTTACAATAGACAGATAAAGATTTTCTGAATGACAGCCACAGACAGGAAGACAGAGGAGGGAAAGATGACAACTAGCAAAACACTTATAAAGCGAATAAGATCTGTATAAATGCTACAGATTGCTGCAAATTAAGAAGTCAGATGGAGAGCTAATTCCTGCACTGGAAGGATACAGTTTTGATAGCAAAGTAATCCCATCACAACATTTTAAGTGCTTTACTTTTTTTAACAAAGACTTAGATCGAGGTAAGAAATTCAAGGGTCCAAATCCCCTGGGAGAAATAATTCTGCTCCATAAATTCAACTTTGAGTTGGACTCTCAATGCACCCTGATTAAAAATTATCTGAAAGTTTGTTTTAAATGACCTATTATTAATCTTTACACCGTCATCAGCCCGTCACCTGCACAATTTACAAATTTACTTGTACACTAGAATCCATAACATCAAGTTATTGTTAAACACTTCCAGCAAATTTGCAATATTTATATTTCTGTTATTATCTAAATCAAACTCAAATATCTTACAGGATTTCCGAGCAAGCAATTCAATCCATCAATCCACATGTCATATTCGTTCTCTGACCCGGCCACAAAACACATTGCATCTGCATCATTCTCAAGCCGGAAGGAAAATGCTAGATTGGAATGGAGGTTCTACAAAGAAAGAAACAAACAAATGATTCTTACGTGGTTGATTTGGTGGTTAGTTGAAAAAAAGGGTAAGTGATTTATAATGATAAAAGGTGTAGAAATTTACATGAACAAAAAGAAAAAAAAAAAAGACTGAAAGAGGGAATAAGTCAAATCCTGGACCATGACAGATCAACACCCTCCATCTGGCACGATCCCCCGTATGTTTTACTCTGAGAGAGAATAAATGATAGAAATGCTGTCTTTTCTCTCAACCTCTATCTGTTTTTATCACTTGCTCCATCAAAACATTTTTCAAAATTCTTAAGGGTACATAAAACTCTTCATTTCCAAGGGGATTAAATGCTAAACTAAACCACTTTATGTCAAACACAGTAATTTCTATAAAATTGAAATGTAACCATCCATGCCATTTCAACACAATTGAATCATCTTGAAATCTTTTTTGTACTTATTTCCAACAACAGACCTTTCTGTAATGGCCAATGACAAGTGCCCCCCCCCCCCCCAAATGCCAACAAATCATATAGATAGGCTTTGACAATATGATATAGACACCGTATTGACTGAGCTCATTTTGATGATCGTATCTTTAGTCTTTGTACGGAGCATCCTTGGGCCTATCACAGCCCCGACTTGAAGCCTCTGGATGTTTTCTTTGTATTTAAAAGAAAAAAGGTCAGGTGCAAGATTCCAGAGTCTTCATGAAATGAGACATCAAGTTGAACAACTAGTAAATATTATTGACACACAGCTTTGTGAGAGCCACACATCATTTCATCATGACAGTACGCAAATGTGTGCGACACAAAAGAGGTAATTTCGAGCATCTCCTTTAATAAATTCACCATATACTAGTGAATTTTCATTTTCTGTTAAAACATATGTAACTTTTTCTGAATGGTTCCAAAATGTTATTTGCTAAATAAATGTATTTTATGTTCACCGAATTTTGTGATCTTCGATATATCCAAAAGGACATTAAGTTTGAAACACCCGGTATTTGTATGCATGATTAGAGATCAGAGATAATGATAGCTGGTTGATAGTGTATGCGCAGTATTTTATAATTGAGGCATACTCCGCTGATGTGGAGCGTTTACTACCTGGCAACGGTGGTCAACCAGCTTTTGAGTGCCTGTGCAATGCACCAAGTAAGCTAGGTTTTTGTCTTGCATTGCCTCTGTTATCGAAAATGCCCAAGTCAACTGACCCATAGGGGACTGTATATCATTGGTTGGAAAACGTTTTCATTTGTCCAGAAACTTTACCTTGACTGTCGATTTGAATTTGGTGAATACTGCCATATCACTATTGCTATAAATGGTTTTTACTCAAATTTATGTCATTCAGGTGAGTTTTTAAAAAATTACAAATGACATATAAGAAAATAATTGGGACTTGAACTCCATGTTGCTATAGAGAGGATGTCACTATAATGGATGTTGTTATAAGTGGGCTGCCCTATAAATATTCTTATGACTATCCTCTTTTTTGTGCCCACCTAATGCTGATCCCTATGTATAGACCTATGAATACAATTCCTAAGAAAATTGATGGTCACCCATGTCAACCAAACCCTGCAGCCGAGAAATACAATATGTGGGCATGGCAGTGCTCACTCATCCATTTGCTTGATTTATCATAAAGAGCATTGTTGAATGGCATGACATTACCACCAATCCAGGTAGATATTGTATGCAGTGAAAAACAAACAAAAAAAACTATATCAGAACTCTCTTGATAAACATTTTATTTCCTAAATCTGAACATGAAGAAAGATTTTAAAATAATCCTTGAAAACTCAAGGCACATGCCATACCATTAGATTAAAAAATACACTGGTGACAACTCTAAATATTGGAGAGAAAAAATTGGAGACTTCCAAAATTATACTTTTCTCAAACTTACTTTAGTTTTGCCCTTGTCTTTGGCAGCAATATGAGGACAGTCTCTTCCTACTTGAACTTTTTCTATATTTGATAAAGGTACTGAAATAAAAAAGCATTAAATGGATATGACATTTTTATAAGGAACTGAAGGAGATAGTTCATAAATGCTTCTCGATATTATAATCAAACAATTGTTGTAAATTTGGAAATAAGTCTTGCCATTTGTTTTGTTTTTTAACATCATTTTAATCACCTCTTTTGAGGTGAAGGGGAATGGATTACCATTTAATCTTCTATTTCCTTTTCAACCCACTTCGAAAAAACGGTGATCACAAACAGCCTTAGTGGTGATCAGTTCTCACCAAATTCTCTCCAACTAAAGTTACACATATTATGTTTGTATATTGGTTACAATGGCTTTGGCATGTAGAACAGCCAAGCTTTATACTTATGCGCATGTGATCCATGAATGTACTTATACATTACAATCTCAATCATGCCATGTCTTTAGCCTACTACCAGACATCAAATCACAGAAAGCTGTTGCCACATATGACACAGGTTTAAATCCAATCAATGTCAATAATCCCTCTCTTTTCCGTCTTATTATCATTTACTTTTAATCTCTTCAATGCCATCCATATAAACTTGGAATGGCAAAACGGATTAGTTTCTCATATTCATGAGCAATAGAAAATATTGGTCATATCTTTCCTCTTCTTTTTATCTACTAAAATTTTTTCCCCTTAAAATCACCTCCAGAATTTCTCCCAATGTTTTTTTATCTCACCCTAAATGAATGCCAAAGCTTCCCCATCAAGAGAGGAGTAACTAGAATCTCCCATAACAAACACTGCTCTCTTAATGAATTGATTACAGTAATTTTAAACCCCACCTATCAAGGGTTAAACTGTGAGGGTCCAACAAGACTGATGGGAGATCACATGAGCAACAAAGTGAAAAAATAAATAACAAATACAATAAAACTTTACATTTATTGGTGAGGTCCTCCATGCTTGGCGTGTCTGACTCCCCGCAGTCAACGTAAAGGAGGGCTTTGTGGTTTGGGGAGAGTCGCCAGAACCAAAATTTGTCTGCAATAGACAGGGGAAAATATAAACATATAAAATATGGACGACAACTGATCCCAAAGAGGAAGAGGAGTAAACAGGTCATCCTCTTTATTTATACCATAGAAGTCTGTTGGAGCCATATTGCTCTTACACTTAGGGCCAGAATTAATCTTCTATGAGAGCCTAGGATGCCAAATCTTGCTTTTTTACCCCCCTAGGCCCTTGTTGGATGAAGGGAGTCAGGTGTACTTTATATAACTGAGGAATGCTTTTTTTGTAATTTAAAATACTCTCAGGCAAGTCAAATCAGAAACTTCCAAGGTCCTACAGAAGTTTCAGCTTTAAGACTTTTTGACAAAATGTGGGTCATCTTAAAATTAAATGATGTTTGAAATTTTCCCTTGCTTTCTGGCCAAAATGAAAAACAGTGTTTTGTCAATATATGGCAGAGGATGGCAAAGGAGTCTTAATCGTTGTGCTTTAATTTAATTTTGTACATACTGACATAGAATCTAAAAACCCTTTAAATATCTGAAGTAAAGTTTGTCAGATTTCTGCATCCGTGGAATGATGATTAATTTTACCTCTCATCCTTCCAGAGGGTTTGTATTTGGAAAATCGGGTGCCAGACATTAAGTAGTTGATTCGCTGCTGCTTGATCAGCTCTGTGATTTCTGGTGTAATCTGTTCCCTAAGTTGTCTGCAAGGTGAAATAGTTAGCACTAATAAGTCAGGAGTGAAAAATGGATTAAGACAAAGAATTCTGATCATGATTCAATTTAGCTTTTTTTTTGGAGACCAAAACTATGGGATATTCTTTTTAAAAATGGAATAGAACAGTGAGGTGTGAGTTTCAAAGTCAAAAAAAGTGATGATAATGAGTTAGAACTTAATAAGGATATAATTCAGTCCCTTATGAATGCTGAAAATTATGGCAATTCTTCCCAAATGGATATTCCCGATTGTGAGAGTGATTTCCATCCTAGTCAGCATGAAAACAAGATTTGGTCCAATCAATGTCAATCACTGTAACACTCGAATGATTTTTTATTTTTTTCTATTTTGGGCATTCTTGTGGTAAATAAATTGTTATTATATTTGAAATTGTGGAAAATTACAAATGGCATGATCAACTGATTCATAAGTTGTGCTCTCAAGTAAAAATTACTTTTATAAAAATTTCAGGTAACTCACATAATAGGCTTTAAATAAGCCCCCTGTCCCTCTTTCTTGACTCGGTCGTCCTCCCAGATTTTGTTGATTTCTGAATATGTTAAGGAATTTATATTGGTACGGAATGATTCAAAGGATGCAAGTTGTTTGTCCAAAGTCCTCGTGATCTGCTCCTTAACTACGTCCAGCACCTGTAAACAAGACAAACATACATTTTGTAACACCCTTGGGAAAGCCTGATGTAGTAGTTTGAAAATTGAAAATTAAAAATAAATCAATAAAACTCTCTATCAGAAGTCCAGGAGAGAATTTTTCTTTAAGGGTCATCATAAAAAAAGACTAAGTCAACCAAGACACATCAATGCAATGCAGGCTGAAAATTGGACAATACGGCAAATAACTTTCTTGCTCAAACAAAAAAACAAAAAAACGATGACGAGGACAAGGGTCGAAACTGAACCATACCAGTGTTAGTCCACTGCCCTATCCACTATACAAATCTAGTAATAAACTAGTGATGCAAAATAGATTGAGCTTATATTTGTCTATCAAAAATTTGAGACGTGAAAAAGCTCATAATTAGGTTGGGGTAAGAGGGGGGGGGGGGGGGGTGTCAAGATTTCCCTCTAACCTGACATCATATCTTATTGTTTTTGCAGAGAGAAGTGGTGACTGTGATGTCACTTGGACTTCATTGAAGCCAATGTGGAATTGCTATTACTGCTCTCTTAGAAAAGACAATTAGGTCTAAAGGTCAACAATGGAAGATAGGATTTGAAAAAAGTTCAAACACACTGTTAAATGATTAACAAAATGATTTTTGCACTCTTGTGTCCAGTGGAGTAATGTGTGTAAAGTTCCTTCTCCAAAGACACATTGCAGGGTCTAAAATATACATGAATTCACAACTTACTGTAATCATTAAAATGATCAATGTTATTTGACTTCTTTTAATGAAGTACACTTTGACATCTAGAAATAAACATGATAATGAGTAACAAACAACAAGAGATATAAATTCTTTTCCCATTCAATCAGCCTTACCTTTCTGAAATCTTGAGCTGTTGCTTTCATCTCTCTCCAAGTTTTATTCAGTAGCTGAATGCATATACAGAAAAACTCCTCAAAAGGTTTGTCGTGGGTGAAGAACATAGAATAAAACGTCTGGCCGTCATCAGTTGCTGTATGAAAATAGCCATGCATGAGGAGAGAAATTTTTACACAGTTGCTATTTTACAATAGTAAATGGCGTGTAAGCAAATATGCGTGTAATAGTTAATGGGGGGGGGGAGACATCTGAGTTTCTTCAATGAGAATTGATAGACAATATTAACAAGTTACATTTTTTTAAAATGATTGATTTCCATAATAAAATTAAATCTTAAAGTATAGAGAAAAAAAATCAAAAGTAAAGGGTGACAACATATGTTTTGTGGCATTGTAATAATCCTCAATCGAAGTTATTTATTTAGCCTCATGACCACCGAAAAACAAGAAAAATAGTAACAAAAAAAAAAATACAACAACAATAGGACGAATCAAATTGCTCATAAAAAATTGTAGGGAAAACAAAACACCAAAAGCAAAGAAAAAAAAAAAAACAAAACTCACGAGGTTCTCCAATATTCAAGACTTCACACAATATTTTGGTCAACATCTTGCTGGCTTGGACAAAAGGGCAATCGTGTTCATCTGCTCTTGTGGAGTTTTCTAATACCACCTGAAACACAGTTACAAAAAGCAATAAATTGAGGTTTCGTTTCTTATCTAATTTTGACACTGTTTAAACATTATTCCATACGCTTCTTCCAGCAAATCATATAGAACAGAATGTTCACTTAATCCAGCACATATCACCATTTAACTTCATCTGCAACTGTTTGTAGCCTGAGGCATGTTCCGTAGGTGAGACAAAAAAACTAGCTTAGCTGGTACTTTGCATTACATAGAATTCACTAGTCAGTCAAGCTAGCATTTTATCTTGCTTTGCCTCATCTACGAAACACACCTACGATTTATAATCACATCTGGTCAAATACCTTACACAATGGGTATTAAAGTTTCCAATTTTGCAACAA
>NC_088366.1:34831464-34938964 GCF_034508935.2 Berghia stephanieae
CGAACCCTGGACCTTCCGATCCGAAGGCGAGTCATACCACTAGACCATGTAGCCAAACAAGGATGGTACTGATCCCCAGTTCAGTAAAGGTTTGTTTTTTTTATTTCGACTACTCTGGTTTCAGTATGGAGGAATGGTCAAATATCGTCATCCATGTGCCCACTGAGTATGAGATGGTATGCAATCACAAGACTAGGCTGACACTGCTCATCTGACCATTATGTATCCTTTAAAAAAATTAGTCCTTTTATTTTATTATCAGTCATGGTGGGTTACAAGTTGTTTTTGTTTTTTTAATTAAGTAATTCATAAATCTCTATCAATCTATATCATGTTCTGGTGAACAGTCTTGGGTTCTACCGTTTTGATTTTTTTTGCTTGTCTTGGGCTCTATATCTAGCCATTGTCAATGTAATCTCCACCAAGCAGTGAATGGGTAGCTGGGTTTGTAAGATTTGACACAATAGATTTTGTGCTATACCAATGTCCTGTCAAAAGGGGTAACAAGCAAATGTTAAGGTCCATTTAACGTTGCAAATACTGAGATAAACTCCAACTCAATTGTCTTATGGCTCGGAAGGGCTATATCTCTGAATATGATCTTAACCGAAAATGTGTTGAAGGGGCCATTCAAAATAAAAAAATTTAATTAAATCATTCCTCCCCATTATAAACCTTTAGTAGCACTTAGCATCTTAGTGTCTTTGCAGGTATAGGCAATAGGATCTGAAACAATTTATAAATTTCCACTTTTGAACAAAGTGGGCTGTGTAAAAACGAATTCCTTGCTGCTCCTTTACCTTAAAGCATATGAGTGAAATTCCTTCGTGATCTTTAGTTGCTATGCCTGTCAAGCTATTGAAATGGATGCATTTTTCTATTATCTTATGATATGAGTCCCAGGTTATTCATTCATCATACAAAGCTTTCACCTTTGTAAATTATGTCAGTTATCATTTATTTTATTAAAAACTAGTCGAATGAACATTTTAGTGCTTCTATTTTTACTAGAATTTTTTTTAAAGTGGTTTTTGCCCCTTTTATCAATCAATGACCATGAAACCGATGACCCATAGCCAATTTAAGTACTTGCCCATTACCCAAGGCAATCAACACCACAAATCCTGAGCATCACTCACAATTTTAATAAAGGTGATTGGAAAATTGCATAGTGACTTCAGGTTTCACAATGCAATTCATACATTGTGGCACTGTCCGATTCAAGCTGCTTGACATTTACTAATGGTAGTTAAGGATCGACTGACCACATAGAGAAATCAACTGCTTGGAATGTATTAAAGAGCATCATAATTACAAAATGTACAACCATCTCAACACAACTCAATGTGAAAAAGGATAAAAAATATTAAGACTAACATCAAAAAGTGCAGCGGTGCAGGTTAGAAAATTGGGGAAATGGAATTTTTTTTATATTTTAGGGAAATGGGGTTTTATGCTTTTCATTACCTTATATTTCTACCATCCCAGTGAATATAAAAATAACAGATTTTAATACTATGATAGAAAACTAAGAATCTTGTCACAAAAAATACAAACAATTACATATGGTTTTGAGGTAAAATACTTTAAAATATATATTTACTCAACATAGAGAAAACCAAAAACATTTTTTTTAATTTTTAAAGTGAGGGGATGCATTTCCAGCATATAACAGCTGGGTAAGACTAATAGAGTCCATCCCAAAGTTATGTGGTAGGCACCAGGACCATCTTTGCAAATGACCTATACAACGTTGCAACAAAGTGGTGAAATTGTTCACAACTATCTATCAAAAGAAAATAGAATTGACATTAAAAAATAAACAATTTAGGGATATTCCTAGAGAAAGGAATTTTTGCTTTGACAAAGAACATCAGGAATACAGTCTGATAAGTTTTGTATCATAGATCATAGGCTGGTCAGTAAGTAGAACTAAAAGATAAAGTATTAACGAGTATACTATAAAAAAGGAGCAACAAAATTTCTAAAAATAGGCACAAACTAATCTTAATAAACTAACGCTATTACAGTGGGCACGGTTTATAAGCACGCCGGCTGCAAGCACGATCCATGCATAAGTAAACTCAGGGTGTGAAACAGAATTGTTACTATAAAAATGTACCCCTTTATAAACTCTTACAATGTGAGGTATGAAAACAAGGTTCATACCTGTACTCTTAGTCTGTGACTCTCTTAATGTCTGTTGACAAATCTATTTTGTGCTACATACCCAGAACCAGGTCACAGAAATAAAGGATCACATAAACAAGGCATCTAATAATCAAAAGTCAAACAAGCTTCTTTACCCCTTGTCCCACACCTATGATGTAATAATGTTGCATAATGTGGCAGAAAATAAAAGGTTTGTTTACCCTGAAGAAAATTAAATGAAAAGGAAATAAAAGCTAAAAATCACTTTTTAATGGACCAATGGCAGTTCCAAGCCTGCAATCTGGTGCATAACATTATGTATGCATTTGGAAACGGAGAGGAAAAAGTTATTTTACTGCAATATAAGCATTGCACATAGACTTAGCAAAAAAATCTGAATCCGCTTATAAGCAAACTGTGCTGTGATTCCTGAGGGCCATGCTTATAAACCAAGACCACTGTCATATTGATAGAGGGACCCAATAGCTCAACGGGTAGAGTACTCGACTAATATGCCTATAGACTGGTTTCATACTTTGATGGTGCAATGGGTTTTTTGTGTGGCTCAGTGGCTCAGTGGTATGGTGACTCATCTTGTCGCAAAAGTAAAGCAATGTTAGACCTGGTCAGTGACCTGATGGGTGACAATGAACGTGGCAAATTCTGGTCCCAACATTGTGTCCTTGGGTAAGGCACTTGAACATTAACCCATTCAACACAGGTGTGAATGGGTACACTTACATAGGCAGTCACAGATACTGTAAGAGTGATAGTACAAAAATAACCCCTAAAAGGCCACTGGTACTGGAAATATGGTTTCATAAGGTCTGCTGGGGGAATAAATGAAATATTGTGAAGTGCACTGAGTAAAGTAAATCTGTGGAAATGCGTTATATAAATTTGTCATATTTATCTTTTTTATTACTTTTTTAAACTCACCCATATATCAGTCTAGCAATGATTGAGCAGCTGGGTCTATTTGGATTGGTGGAAAGTATTTTGCTATAGACCACATTAGGGGATGACCAGTTTGTTAGTGTCCATCAACTGTTACATAGATAAACTCATATTCCATGAGCCCATTGCATCCATACTACTGTATTAAAAAGTTTTATTTATTAAATCTTATACTGTCATGACAAGCCCTTCAATATAGAAGTCTTATAGTTGTGTCTAGCGGCCTGCATGCATTATATTATTTTAACAACATCACTTTGAAAGAAAACAGTTTTAAAGAACAAATTCACAAAAACAACATGCTCCACTTAGCAACACATACGTAGTAAAGCCAATATTAAATGTACTTACAGCAGAGGGAGCCAAAAGTAACACATGTCCATCCCTGATATCTTTCCGATTCTAGCAGACAAAAATAAAAAACAGAAATTGTCAAAGATTGCTCTCATGGGTGCCAGCAGGAAGAAGTGCTGAAACATGAAATTAAAATCTCGACACTTTGCCAAACCTGAAAATGTTCCTACTGAAAATGCGGCCTAAACTTTATTCTTATTTCATCACCGTTTTTATAACATTATTAAATGATTACACAGCAAACATATTGACACAATGAGGAAATTAATTTGATTTTAAAACCAACTTATAATATAGTGAAATACTCACAGTGCAGTTGTCTCTCTCTAGGGGAGCCAAAGAACTGAGAGAGACAGAGAGTACCAAAACCCTGAAACCGGAGGTATTTGACTTCGAGATATCGCGAAACCAGAATTCCGGCATGAACCGGAAAACTGGCACCCATGATGGCTCTTTCAATCCTTTCTTTTAAAAATATAGCCTTATGGAGAACATTGTGCCATTTGAGTCAATAAAAAAAATGATACGGCGCACAACTCTACTGAAAGATTTGAAAATTAGAAATGTATTTTTTCCAGATAGATAAACAGATAACTTGATTTCCTTTTATAATTTAAAGTCAGTTTGAAAGTTTGTTGAGTCAAACAGATATCATAAAAAATGTACCGATGACACTAACACTCTCAAAAACAACCAATCTCGACACTGTAAAAAGTTGTCAGTTTGGCGTTTTTACGTAAATCACTGCATTCGAAATTCGAAATTATTTTCACTTAATTACTTTAAGGATTTCAAATCTACACTAAGTTTTCAACAGTTTTCATCTATTTATGACATCAAGTATTATTATTGCCCCTTTGATGCTTTCAATGGAATGGTTTCGGGTGGATAATACCCAGGTTTAACTTAAGGCCACACCCTCAACTCTATCTGTCCAGTATAAACATCAAGTACAGAAATTCCTGAGCGAGGAGGGGGTGGGGGGGGGGGGGGGGGGAGTGTTTGCTAGGAACTGTCCGATTGGCTTTTTTCAGCAAATCGTGGCATTCATAATGATATTATTCACTTGATCACATTAAGGTATTTGGATTTACAGAAATTTTAAACAAGTTTCATCGATTAACAACATCAACTAATATTACTGCTAATATTACTGTCGTTTTTATGCCATCGATGTGATAAATATTGCCCTGGGAAATATTAAGTTAAACGTTATCAGCAAACTGTCAATTGTATCTGTCTAGCTTCTAGCCCGAACAAACCAAAAGTAGACATATTATGATGGAATACTTGATACTGTTCGCGTCTGCTTCAGATTTTCATTTCACCTCAAGATTAAAGTGGTCAAAACACCCATTTTCTTTCATGTAAGTAAAGATCAGTGTATATTACTTAGTTTTGAATTATGGGCAAACTCTCAATCAAACATGATCACCAAAGTACTGTACTGTAAGGTAAGTTCTCGATCCCAGGATAGTCTTTCAACTCTGCTCACATCTGCTACTTCAGGTATATTTTTGCAGTTGATTTTCTTACCACAACCTGTTTTCACAGACGGACAACTGTATGTTGCTGTGTCACGGGTCAGAGGCTATAGCGGCTTACACTTCATATTGGGCCACACAGAAAAATCAACAGAGGATGTACCAAGTTACACAGACAACGCTGTTTACCAATCTGCCCTCATTAAATGATAGTGAGTACAATATTGAATGAAAATAGTTCTTTCCCTGCAAAAGTGCGGGCTTTTTACTAGTGTCATTAAATTATATTAATCTGTTCACTTTGTCTTTTATCCTAATGAGCTTTCTACACTCTACTTGTTTAGAACATATTCTAAAACTATTTGTTTTTGCAATGGAATAATTGTACGGCTATGTGGTCTACTGGTATGATTATCGCCTTCTGACCAGAAGGTCCAGGGTTCGAGTTTCACTCATTTGTTTAATAAATGTTCTTAACTTTTAACAATTTGGTTTGTTGATTCTTGAATAACATGTCTTATCAGTTAATGATCTAAGAACACAACAGTTGAGTCCCTGGAAAAGGCTCATTACCCAAATTATCTCATCGTACTCAGATGTAAAATGTGTACCTGGCCACAGCATTGTCTCTGTTGGAAAAAAAAAAGTAATATTGTCTGACAGGCCTCATCTAACATAAGTTTTGCTGTTAGCTTGGGACCCTTGTAAAGCGCTTTGAGTGCAATCAGTGGTTATCGCCCTATATAAATCCTTTTTTTTTCCCCTCTCTTAATTCAAAAGTCAGTATCAAAATACATGTGCATAAAATTTAATCGTATTTCTGAAACCAATGATCCTAATCTAAAATTCTACACTAATGAAAATGGCAGTTGCATAAATATGGCATATGAACCGTATTACATATTTCAAATTCAGTACGCCTATTGAAATCTAAGATAGCATCTAAAGAGTAGTGTAATAATTGCATTGCAAAGTTTAAAGAGATCCATATCTAAATTGTGAATGTTGGTTTTACCTTCTCTGTAATATACAACTTCATTGACTGATCATTGAAACGTAGGGCATAGTCAGAGTGATCTTGTAAACTCCATCTGGATTGGACAGGATTGAATGATTTCATAACATTTACAATTAGCTGAAAAACATATATAGACAGCTTGTGGTATGAAAATATACTATATATAGAAAAGGAAAAAATTATTGAGGTGCATAAAACACTTCTTTGACACTTCCTTCCTACAGCAATAACTTTCAAAATGTAATTTTTTCATTAAAAGTAGGAGTCTGCAGTGAAATTTCTGGAAATCCCCTCAAATGCTTGCTCTAATATTTGATTTATTATTGATCAGGATAAAATTAGCACATATATAGAGTATAGGTAGGTTGAGAAAATTTTCTAAAAGAACATGGCATTACCAATTTACAAAATTATATATTAAGTAAAGTGGATGGTGCATTGTCATACAATATTACAATACAATATTATATCTCACTTTGCGCAAATATCAGCAATGATACTGTCCAATGTGCGTTTCTGTAAAGAAAGGAAAAAGAAGAAATGTATGTATATGAAAATTATAGTAGTTTTCAACTACAAAGAACTTTAAATTTCAAAAAATAAAATAATCAAACAAAACAAAACAATTATGTTGTTCTTTCTGTTTTTATGATTTAAGATTTATATTTATAAAATATTGAATCAAAAATAACAAACAACCTTATATTTATTCAGAATGAATGAACAAAGTATCAGTAAACAATTTTAGGCAGGCAAACAATCAGACGTCAATGGTTCTTTAAAAATGTCATTACCTTTATGAGCAGCATGACAAGTTAGTCTGGCTCAGATTTATGAAACTTAAAACTTAACTCAGATTTGACTGTTTGGCATGGAAAAATGGACTAGAAACTGTTTTAAACAACGTGTGAGACGTGGAATTTATTATTTTTTTAAATACTACATTTGATGCAATGCACTGATCAGAGTCTCGTTGTTCATCACATCACTTCCACTCATTACAGAGTGGAGAGTGGGGGAGACAGAGCATCTTAATGATTATAAAGACTAGAAAGATTTTGCATTACTTTCTCACACAAAAATGTCTTACGTCTGCCTTGGACACATTAGATTCATAGGGGAAAAAATTGAAAACTTCTACCAAACAAAGCAAACAAATAACAGAATATTGATATAAATGTCTATCAGGACAGCAGTCTATTTATAAAAAGGAGAAAAAATACAAACAAAAATTATATGGGCCCTACCTGTTCCAGACTTCAATTTATGTTTGATCTTTAAAATTCATAATGTACAAATTCCACTGAACTTCCATCATCATCATTGCCTTTTTCACCCTGGGTCAGGGTATAGGCCACAGACAAACAGTTTCCATCCTTCTCTATCCTGAGCCAACTTTTTTATCTCATTCCAGGTCTTACCACTTCTCTGTATATCAGCTTCTTTAATTCTTCTCCATGTTCCTCGTGGCCTTCCCCTTGATCTTCTGCCCTGAGGGTTCCAGTCCAATACTTTCTTTGTTATAGTTGAGTCATTCTTTCTAAGCGTGTGTCCAATCCACCTCCATCGTCTTCTTCCTATATCCTCTCCTACTGGTTTCTGCTGTGTTCTTTTCCATACTTCTTCATTTTTTATTCTATCCATCCATTTTATCTGAGTAGCTTACGCATGCACCTGTTTACAAAAATCTGTACCCTCCTTATACATGCCTGTGATGCGTTCCAAGTTTCACATCCATACAGTAGGACAGACTTCACGTTTGAGTTGAAAAGTCTTAGCTTTAGTTGAAGGGAGATATCTTTAGTTCTCCAAACTCTGTTCAAAGATGTGAATGCAGCCTGTGCCTTTCCTATTCGTGCTTTCACCTCTGCTTCCGTGCCTCCATCCTTGTCAATTATACTTCCGAGATAGCAGAAAGTGTCTATATCTTCGAGTTCCTGATCTTTTACTTTGATCTGCTCCCTTTGACGCGTACCTATCCTCAGGACCTTTGACTTTACAGGGTGTATTCTTAGACCAATTGATTCCGAGAGGCTGTTTATAATTGTGGTTTTTGCTTGCATCTGGTCCTGGGTGTGGGACAAAAGAGCCAGATCATCTGCAAAATCCAGATCATCCAACTGTGTCCAGGGGGTCCACTGTATCCCATTTCTTCTCCCTTTGGAGGTTTCCTTCATTAGCCAATCAATGGCAAGGATGAACAGGAATGGAGAGAGCAAGCATCCCTGCTTGACACCAGTCTTAATTT
This sequence comes from Berghia stephanieae, assembly GCF_034508935.2. Classification (NCBI taxonomy): domain Eukaryota; kingdom Metazoa; phylum Mollusca; class Gastropoda; order Nudibranchia; family Aeolidiidae; genus Berghia; species Berghia stephanieae. The sequence continues at coordinate 34,839,677 of NC_088366.1, forward strand.
CAAAGCTGTCAGTCAGCTGATCTTCATGTACAACCCTGCAACTTGATCCTTCATACATTTCCTTAATGAGGTTTACTATCTTTTCAGGGAGTCCATAATGTGCCAGAATTTTCCACAATGTTGCTCTGTCAATACTGTCGAAAGCCTTCTCGTAATCCAGAAAGTTGACAATAAGAGGAGAGTTCCATTCTATAGACTGTTCCACTATGACTCGCAGAGAGGCAATCTGGTCGGTGGTTGAACGGTTTTTTCCGAAAACCTGCCTGTTCGTCCCGCAGTTTAGCATCTGTTGCATTCTTAATTCTCTCTAAAATAATACGGTTGAAAACCTTTCCTGGGATAGAAAGAAGAGTGATGCCTCGATAATTATTACAGTTACTGAGGTCCCCTTTCTTTGGAAGCTTGATAAGATGTCCTTCCTTCCAATCCTTTGGGAATATCCCGTCATTCCAGATTCTCTCAAATAGTGGGTGCAGGGCCTCAGCATTTCTTTCCGCATCAACTTTTAGAGCCTCCGGTGGAATCTGGTCTGGTCCAGCAGCTTTCCCCCTTTTCATCTTGTTAATGGCACCCACAATCTCTGCTATCGATGGTGGATCACAGCTAATTGGTAGCTCATTCCTTGCAGGCAAAATTTCTGGCTGGTTGTCTGGTGGTGGTCTGTTCAGAAGGCAGTTGAAATGTTCCCTCCATCGTTCAGATTGAGCCTCTTTTCCAAAAATAGTTTTCCCATCTTTGTCTTTGACTGGTACCTCTGGTTTCCCATATTTTCCAGCAAGTGTCTTGGTAGTTTGATAAAGGATCCTCATGTGTCCTCCAGTCGCTGCTGCTTCTGCTTTCTCTGCAAATCTGTTCATGAATGCTTCCTTGTCTTTCTTCACAGATCTTTTGACTTCCTTAGCTATGGCTCGATACTGCTCTTGTGCATCCAGTCTTGAAGCCCTTGTTCGGCTTGCATTCACTTGTTCCTTCCTTGTTCTCCTCTTTTCAATAAGGTCCAAGGTGGTTGGACTTATCCATTCTTTATGTTCCGATTTCTTTACCCCCAATACCTCGTGGCAAGTTGTTATGTAAACTTCCTTGATCTTTGCCCAATGTGACTCTACATCTATGTCCTCCTCGAGCTCAGTAAGAGGTTGGAATCTATTACTCAATTATAGTTTGAATTCCTCATTCTTTTCCCCATCAAGTGCATTCACCTCGAATTTTCTTCTTGTATGTGATCTGGCCCCGTGTTTTCTGAGTCGGAGCTTAAGCTTTGCCAATAGCAGGTGGTGGTCTGATCCAACATCTGCCCCTCTCCGCACTGTCACATCTTCCAATGAACGTCTGAATCTACGAGAGATACAAAAATGATCAATCTGATTCTCTGTCACACCATCTGGTGAGACCCAAGTTGCTTTGTGGATCCTCTTATGGGGGAACACTGATCCTCCAATCACCAAACTGTTGAATGCACAGAAATTTGCAAATCTCTCACCATTATCATTCATTTCTCCCATGCCATGACGTCCCATGATACCTTCATAGCCTACGTTATCCTGTCCCACTTTTGCATTAGCATCTCCCATCAATATGTTGATGTCTTTCCTTGGCAACTTGTCAATGACTTGTTGTAGCAGACCATAAAATGTATCTTTGTCCTCATCTGTTGCATCATTTGTTGGGGCATAGATCTGTACAATGTTCATGCTGATCTTCTTACTCCGTGTTGTAAAGGACGCCATGATGATCCTTTCTCCGCATTGTTCCCATCCTCTCAGTGACTTCTGGGCAAACTTGCTTAGAATTATTCCTACTCCCTGTGTATGAATCCCGTCCCCTCTCCCTGAATATAAAATCTTCTCCCCAGACTTGAGGTGTTTCTGTCCGGATTGTATCCAGTGGGTTTCGCTTACTCCAAGTATATGCAGCCTGTATCTTCTCATCTCAGTCACAACTTGAGAGCTTTTTCCTGCTTCATACATGGTGCGAACGTTCCACGACGCAATTCGAAGCTGCTTGTTTGGCGAAGACGTCATCGGGTCAGCAGAGTCCTTTCGGCTTTGTCTGTTGTCCTTCATAAATTCTGTAATTCCAGAAACTCTTTCGGTCGCCCAAGCTAAAAAAAGGATTTGGTTTGTCTGTCTGTGTTTCTGTAACGGTTTGAGTTTAACGGAAAGGGGTGTTAACCCTTTGCCAACCCCCAACCTGGAGGACCAGGTGACTCAAAGATGGGGGAATCACACACCATTAGTCGCCTTTTACGACACGCTGGCTTGGCGTTGGGCTATTCTTGACCCTCTCAGTTGAGGGACCCCGGACACCACACGGGGAACTGAACTTCCAACCTTGATTAAATATAAAATTAAAACAAGATTGAACAACTATCCTGCCCTGCTACTCAACTGACAGTGTAACTTGATATGTGGTATGGTATAATACACCAGACCACAAGTCGGAATTTCAGTAAATTTTATTTCAAGGCCTTCAAGTTTTACCGGGTCCATTTGAAAGGAGAAGATAAGACATTTAAAAGAGAAAAGAGCGGTATAACCTTCATTTCCTAAGTAATTAAAGTTTAATATCTTTAATGAAAAGAAAAATATTTTTACTTGATCAAATTCGAAGAGCTGCCCATCTTTATTGCTGTCTGCCAAAGTGACAGCCACTTTCTTGACATTTGCATCAAGATTTCTGAAATTTCTTGGTGTAGTGGGAAGTGTGCGGGCAACAACGGCACCTACAATACTGTTGGATCTGTCCCCTAAAGGCATGATGAGGACTCAAATGTTTTAAATATTAAATAACCACAGATGAAAAATTTAACTCAGGCCCTTCACATCAGCAGTATCGTTTATAAATCAAAAACTAAGCAGTCTGTTCCTTATTATCACAAATTATTAACTCATAGCAGTAGCAGTCAGCATATTCTTAGACTTTCTGTAACAGTTCCATCATATCTAATGTTATAGCTTGTCAAATTTTATCTGAAAATGAAAATGAAAAAAGGAAATTAAAATGAAATTATGAATTATAACTAATACATATATAAAATGACGTTATAAGGATTTAGTTTTGATTAGTTTCTTTTGGTCAAATAATAAAGAATAATCTTAAAATCAATGGTATAGCACAAACTAATTGCTGGGATAGCTTCCAATGTCAAAAAAAGTTTGGAAAGAGTTTTAACATTGTCCACATTCTTTTTCATCACTTTGAGAAGTCATTTCTTTTCTTTTTGTTCAGGGTGGCCTCGCAGTTTTCAGTCACTGTCAATTTTTTACCAACAGAAACTGATAAAACCAAGGTCATTTTATAACATAATTACCTTTTTGAATTAATTAATATCAATGTCTTTTTGCACGAAACTGTTATGAAAATGAACTTTTAACAAAGTCCCATATATATTTTGTTTTTTTTATTCAACATTTCTACATTGTCACGTAGATCTAATGCCATCTGAGTTCAGAAATGCATAAATGCAGGAAAAGAAATTGTCATCGATAAGTTTTTACACCATGTTCACGATGAGGAAAAATGAAAGAAAAAGTCTCTACTGAAGTGGGCATTCTCCAAATTATACAAATAGGTGGTTTTAAATGCAATAACGGCATCTCCAGAATAGTCCCGTGAATAGAAAACAAAGTTAACAATGAACAGATTAGCAATAAATAATCTATCATTTTTTAAATAAGGATTGTTTATTGATGTTTACTTTGTAATAAATATCCATATGAATCAAGTGGTGAGAAGTAAGAGTCTAGAGAATGAATGCTAACAGGTTTTAGTTTTATACCTATTGTCACAAACTCACAAGAATAAATAACATACATCAGTCAACAAACTCACGGGGCTATCTGGGTTTCCCCAAAACTTTTAAAGATTTGAGATTTGCACCAATTCCAGCATCATTCCTATGCTCTACATCCAACGAAATCGTACAAAAACCCTGTTATAAAGTTATATGTTTGTTGGTGTTGTGCTAAAAATTGACCATCCAACATTACAAATTACAACTAAACTTAAACTAAAACTAAACGGGACTTCCAAAACTAAAACCCTTTTTTAACTTTAACAACTCATATATAACTATAACATTATATATTGCTAAACAACAAACGATAAGACAATGAACAGAGCAATAAATATGTCCCCTGCATAGCAAACAGGTCTGCTGGTTACAAGTAGAAGCTAGACGTCGGGGGAAGTGTTGTTGACAGACAATCTAGAATTCTCTCCTCTGCGTCACGGGAGAGCTAAGTTGTACCTAGATATTACTATTACAAATTACAAGGAATACATTTTATAGTGTAAGTCACATTGTCAAGATTTAATATACAAAAGTTTCTGGTCAGCTTTGATCAATTAATTAATCATAATAATAAGAAAAAAAATCTAGAAGATAAACCCTATCAAACGAACACTGAGTCATTGAGAGCTCAGCAGTGGCATAACTTATGGTTTTTCTTATGCCTTATGCCATAAGAAAAACCACTTCTTGCCACTTCCCAATGATGAATGAAGGCTTCAATTTTCTTTTCTAATTGATAAATAATAATTCCAACATTGAACATTGCTATGGTTATCATTGAGGGAAAATTTGAAGACACAAAATAATTATATTAGAAAACTAAAGTAAATGATACATTGCATTCGTTATTTTCGAAGTAAATACATTTTCCAGTTGTCAACAAGGAAATAGATCGCACAAAGATGTACTCGCATTCGTAACTGCTTAAACTGTATCGTAGCCACGGGGTAAAAATCAGAAGGACTAGAACTTGGACTCCCACAGTAAAGAGTTCCGAAAAAGTGGCCCCTCGCATGGTACGCACAGCCGTGATGAAGAGTTAAGAAAGCAGAGGGCGTGCCCTAGTAGAGAAAAGTGGGTGGAGCAGGCACTTATGTTGGTATGTTGGTAACAACAAGAGATGAAGTGAGTAGAAAAGTGCCGCAAAAAAAATTTATTCTCTATTGTCTTCTGGCACTTTTCTTCTCACTTCATCTCTTGTTGTTACCAACATAAGTGTCTGCTCCACCCACTTTTCTGAATTAAAAATTCACCCCATATACCGGAGCATACTCAATGTCTCAATTGTTTCTATGTTATATGTTTGTGTTGAGAATATTGGCTATTAATTAAGCTTAACTGCTGGCCAGGTAACTTTGCGATGGTTGTGTGTGTGTGTGTGTGTGTGTGTGTGTGTGTGTGTGTGTGTGTGTGTGTACCCGCTACCTCCAGTAGTCGGTGAGAGAAGGCACTAATAATGAATGACCTGAGTTTGATACGAATTAATTTTTTTTGATTCGTGGATAGCTCATACGGTAGAGTCACGCTCTCACCCGCCAGGCGGAGTTGTCGTACCAATAAGATCGCAGGTTCAAACCCCATCACAGCCGAAAAAAAAAATTCTCTATTGTCTTCTGGCACTTTTCTCCTCACTTCATCTCTTGTTGTTACCAACATAAGTGCCTGCTCCACCCACTTTTCTGAAGTAAAAATGTTGCTCTATTGAAGCCACCAAAAGAAAGGCAGTCCGCTATCTTGTTTTGATGAAATATCGTTCGGTTAAACCCATGGCCTACTAAAAGAGTCATATAGATCTAGTACTATAGTTACGTCATGGTTAAACCCAAAAGTTTTTAAACTTCCCTTGTGAGCTGTTTCACGTTTGGTGGGGGGGGGGGGGGGGGGGGGGGGGAGGGGGAAACACCTAACAAAAATAGAAGAAAGAAAAACATCCTCTTCATTTAATATAAATTCATTTGACGTAACGGAACAACAGAGTAGTCCTTTAGAGCTATATATATATAAATATTTATATATATATATAAATATATATATATATATATATATATATATATATATATGTCATATCAAGACAGAGTTTACTCAGTTTCTGTCGCGTTTAGCCGATGATAACTCGATTTCGGTCCTGGGTTCGAGCCTCGCTCGGCGCATAGTTCAGTCATTGGAAAAGGCTCTTTACTCATATTCTCTCATCGTACTCGGGTGTAATATGAGTACCTGGCGTTAACAGCGTTGTCTCTGTCGGAAAAAATTGTAGGCCTACATGTTACGTGTTGCTGTTGGTCAAAGACCTTTGTAAAATGCTTTGAGGATGTTTAGTGGATATTTTTCTATATAAAAGTTCAAGTTTAACAGTCTGGGGCGCGGGTCAATCGCTAACGACTTTCCGTCATATCTTATATTATTCAGCTACCCATCACTGTTCGGTGGACAGAAAGAAAGATAAGATTGCAAAACGGCTCTATTTAAACCGTTTATTTATTTATTGTTGTTGTTGTTGTTGTTATTATTATTATTATTATTATTATTATTATTATTATTATTATTATTATTATTATTATTATTATTATTATATTTCTTACACTCATTAATACTCAAAGCTCCCTGACTTCACTGAGGTCTCAGGTTTGAGAGTTTTTGACAAGATGGGGGGTTATTTTAATCGATTGATATTTGAAGGACAAACGTTCTGGGAAAAATTCTAGATAATATACGTCTTTTGTTTTGTTTTTGTTTTTTTGTTTGTTTGTTTTTTTGTTTTTTTTTGCTTGTTTGTTTGTTTTGTTTGTTTTCTTTTGTTTTTTGTTTTTTTTTATTTGTTATTTTTTTGTATTGTGTGTGTGTGGGGGGGGGGGGGATTTCAGAGTAAAGCAGCACTATGATTATGACGTATTTTCTTGTAAACAAGGGCAGTCTCAAGTTATTTTTGACAAATTACACACAGGCAAGACGATATCGGCTAGTTTGAATACCGTCCGATTCACAGGCTTATGATAGGTCTATGCATTGATATTGACACTATGGTGCCTCGTACATATTCCTAATGCCCGTTTGTTTGTTTGTTTTTTTTAATCATGTTTGTGTCTGTTTTAGGATGTCAAGGAATGTTTGTTGGCTTTTACTTGTTTTTCGTTTTTGTTGTTTTTGTTTGTTTTGTTTTGTTTTTGTTTTGTTTTTGTTTTGTTTTTGTTTTTGTTTTTTGGATTGGGGGGGGGGGTTGCGTTTGTATTTGGTGGTTTTTTTTGTTTTTTTTTTTTGTTTTTTTTTTTTTTAATGTCACCTCTGCTTTCGTCTTATCAGATGTTTCGGACTTTGTGTTATATAGGGTAACTGCATTTTCCGCTTATGACTCTTTTTAAAGAGATTAAAATGGAAAATTGAATACGGGATTTTATAATCAGTGATTTAAAAGCCTACGGGTATTAGTAAATATTAACAATAAGTAGACAACAAGAAAACCAGACTCAGCTGAACATTTACGGGAACACTAGAAGATCTCAACTTTGCAGACGACATTGTACTTCTCGCCCACAATTTCACAGACGTACACTCCAAAACACAAATGGTTGCCAACAATGCTGAGGACAAATTCTAATTGAACATAAAAGCAACTAAGGCAATTGCGGATGTGAATCATTTCACCTATCTAGGCAGCATGATTAGTCAAAATGGAAATTCCGACGACCAAAGAAGACCTTTGGAATGCTCAGAAATATCTGGAAATCAAGGAAAATCACCACCAAAACAAAGCTACGTCTCTTCAAAACAAATGTTCTATCTGTTCTCCTTTGTGGGTCTGAATCAACAAGCTAAATGCATTCCAAAACAAATGTCAAAGAAGGATCCTGAGGATATTCTGGCCAAAAGTAATTTCAAACAAAGAACTGGCTAAATGCACTGAAATTGAACCAGTGTCTGAGACTGTAAAGAGGAGAAGGTGGAAATGGACCGGACATGTCCTCAGAATGGATCCGAGTGCGATTCCCAGGATAGCTCTCAGGTGGTACCCCCCCCCCCCTCCCTCCCGGGAACGAGAAGAAGGGATCGCCCGCTGGAGACGCAGGAGCATCAAAAGAGAAATTAAAGCTTAGTGGTTGGTCTTGGGGACAGTTGACAAAAATGGCCTCCAACCGAAAAAGATGGCGTTCCACCGTGTCAGCCTTATATGCTGATCAATCACCGAGAGGATAAGTAAGTAAAAATATGAACACATACCGCCTAACACAAAAAGGTATAACGGAATGTATGTAAAAATAAGAACATTGTACCTAGTCAATTTGTGACTCAAGGCAGTATCATTTCTGGCTTAAAATAAAATTTTACCCTGAACTTAGATAGGCCTAACAAGGATATCATCGTTGAACAGAGCTAGTATTATTTCATCAACGGACTTTAGTTTCCAAATTCTGATCATTTCGACTTTAAACACAATTTTCTTCGCCCTAATCATTTCGACATATCGAATGGACGCGGCTATGGCCGACTAGAGTAATATAGTTACGTCATGGACGCGGCGAATCACATTCACTATCTCCTTCCCTCCGGGGAGGGGGGGGTGGGGGTGAACCAGATAACGAAAAGTGATAGTTAAAATATTTGAAGATATCATTTTTTTTTAAATTAAAAAAATGATATTCGGTTTTACTGAGGAAACAAAAATCCTTGTCAGAAGTTCCATATTTCTGACTATAGTATCCATACTGACAATCAATCCGTCCCGACATAAAACCGTTTTGAGGTGATGGGTCATATTTAAACTTCCATAAGATAGTCCATAATATTACTTTGTGCGCTTCCCCCAGCGCTCTGGTTCCCCCCCCCACGCTTTTATTAGATACGATTTTATAATTCTACGAAGATTATAAATAGCACGAACATCCGTTACACGGAAGGATCTTGTCAATCCTCCATTCAGAATTGTATTTTTGCAACCAGATTGTTCTTTTCCGGCCAAAGACGCCATTAAAGAGCGACAATTAAAAATAAATAAATTATAACGCAGTGTGAACACATAGGAGATGCCATCTCTAAAAGTGGCCGATAAAAGTAGAAAAAAATAAAAAAATAAAACAACAACAAAGTAACCGGCGAATTTAAAAATGAAATCAATGTCACGGATGGCAATTTAAATTTATCTTCGGAAATAATATTTTGTTTAAGGGGCAAAGGGAAATAATAAAAGAGTATAATTGGAATTACAAGTGAAATTAATCGCTTATTATTTCCTATGTTTTAAGAGAGAGAGAGAGAGAGAGAGAGAGAGAGAGAGAGAGAGAGAGAGAGAGAGAGAGAGAGAGAGAGAGATGATCATCATCATCATTACAACGATGACGACGACGATGACGATATGATAGCTTGTCGCTTCAACACCGAACCCACTCCACAGCATCTGGGGAGCAGACTCTTAAGTCACGGTCAGTGCAGCTGGACCCGTCCTGGCACTCTCAAATGATGTTCTCCATCGTCTGCTCTGGTCATCCACATGTACACAAGCTAGTCTCAGCCAGCCCCCACTTTTTCATGCTTCCAGCTGTTCTCCAGTGTTCTGTTCGGTGTCCCCCCATTCCTTCATGGGGAACTCAGTTCCGTAGGGCAATTCTTCTCTGTGATCTTCAACGGTTTCATTTGCATGATTGTCCCATTACCTCAATGTGGAAAGTCGGTATACAGCTGCATGATCAGGGTTTATGCTTTCTTCCGTCATGAAGCTCTTTCTCGACTTCATTCTATTTGTCGGTGGGTTGTGGTCATGGAGGGGGTGCCTTGGGTCCATTTCTTGTTTATGTTTCTGGGCTTTGGAAGCAGTGGCTCTTCGAATATGGGGAGGTGCAATGTCAGCCAGCTGATGAAGGACTGGATCTGCAGTCGGTTTCAAGTTACCAGTAATGATCCGGCAGGTGTTATGTAGCTCAGGGTAAATATTTTTGGCATGAAAATTTATTTTTCCTATTAGGGTTAGTCAAAGGTAGGCCTACTAGGTTTTATTTTTTTCTTGGGGTTAGTTGAGGGAAAATTATTTGAGTTGTTCCCCTTTGTAGGAGCTTTCGGAAGGCTTCCCTATTTTGCGTTGGTTTAAGACGACGTGAACATATTTGCAGGTCTGATTGTATATTCATTACAACAATGGGATCATGTCAATTTGGGTTATCAGACCTGCAAATAAGTGCACGTCATAATAAGCCAAAACCGTGTTTGTTTTTTTTAAACCCTTTAAATTTATGGTAGCGTTTTATTTTTGCTACTTTTCTATAATAAAGCTGGTAATAAAGCGCATGCGCACACGTCATGAGTAAAGGACGGAACTGATGTTGTCTACTCCCGACTGATGCTCTGCTTGTGATTTTTACTGTACCGCTTGGAAACTGGAACTGACAGAATAGTGAAGATCATTCAGCTCCATAGACATGGCGAGCAAAGATCAAGCATTGATCCTTGAGCCATCAGGAGAATTACGTTTTAAAGGTATGTCCGCATTCGTCTGTCCGCTTTTTTTTTAATCACTGCAACCGATTGTGATGATGAATGACACTGATGACACCCTATATTCCTACTCTCTCATGTCTCATACTCATACCTCGCTTTCTCTTCTCACTTTCTCATCTCATACTCATTCATGTCGCTAGGCTGTTGTTTTATATTGACTTTATCTCCCTTTTACAGACATATTCATAATCAACCTATATCAGGAAGTGAGATGCTTGGTATTAAGATTAAAAGATCACTCGGAGTCGTATTGTCTCCCCCCCCCCCCCCCCTCTCTCTCTTCCCCCCCCTCTCTCTCTCTCTCTCTCTCTCTCTCTCTCTCTCTCTCTCTCTCTCTCTCTCTCTCTCTCTCTCTCTCTCTCTCTCTCTCTCTCTTACTCGCGACTCATCAAACACAGTTGGCATTAGTCTGTAGCTGTAGAGGTGAGAAAATTGGGCTATTGATAAATAATGAATGTTCATTTTGTTTATTTTGGCTGTCCTTAAAAAATATTCTCAGACTCAGACACCTGTCTGGCAATAATAAAAAACATGGACTTTTGATTTTTGGCAGACGCTGTCTGGCAATAACCAAAAGCCAGGTTTTTTCGTTATTGGCAGACATATTTTTATTTTTATCAATGGCCACCTCTTTTCGCAGTAGTACTGCGAATAGTGATTTCCTCTATTCGCAGTAGTACTGCAAATAGTAGATAGTATTCGTTATTCACAGTAGTCTCATGTAGTTCCATATCTGAAGCAGACGTCGGAGGTCATCTTCCGCCAAGCTGATCTATCTCTTGCCAATTCTATTAAAGCAGCGCCACCTTTCTCAGCTTCATCTGTCCAAGTTCTTATCCCTTTCAAATACGTTATTCTTTGTCTTCCTCTTATTCTTTTTCCATTCATCTTTCCAGTCAAGGCGAGTATTTCCAAACCAGGGTGGCGGATAATGTGTCCTAAAAATTCCATTTGGCGTTTGATGATTTTTGTTATCAGTGATCTTTTTCTGTTTGCCATTTCTAAAATTTCTTCATTTCTTTTCCTTTCCATCCATGACACCCTCATCATTCTTCTGTAAAACCACATTTCCACTGCCTCCAGTCTTTTAACCATGGTCTTGTTTATGGTCCAGCTCTCACAACCATATAGCAGCACAGACAGTACATAGCAATCCAGGACTTTGATTTTTGTTTTCATGCTAATATTCCTGTTTTTCATAATTGTATGCAGCTGGTTGAATGCATTCTTCGCCATACCTATTCTTTTCTTTATTTCACAATCTGATTTTCCATTGGATGTTACATTGAAGCCTAAATATTTGAAACATTCAACTTGTTGTATTGTTTGTCCTCTGCTTGTTATTACACAGGCTGGTGGGTTATTATTTTTAGATACCGTCATACATTCTGTTTTAGATATATTCAGTTCCAGTCCCATATTTTCACTACTCCTGACTACAACATCCAGTAATTCTTGTAGTTCATGTTCAGATTCTGCCAGTAGAACCGTATCATCTGCATACCTCAGATTTGTTACATTCTTTCCTCCAATACACACCCCCTTCTTATGTTCGATATCTCTTAATATCATTTCACTATAGAGGTTGAATAAATCTGGAGACAAAACACACCCCTGCCTAACTCCTCTTCTAATAGGTGTAAAACTGCTTAGTTCGTTGTCAACACGCATTGCTGCTTCTTGTTCCCAGTACAAATTCCGTAATATTCTTAAATCTTTACCATCAATGTCCAAGGATGATAGAATTTTGAATAGTTTTTCGTGTTGTACTTTATCAAAGGCTTTTGAATAGTCGATGAAACACATATACAGATCTTTATTTACTTCAATACATCTTTCCATCAGCATTGATAATGTGAATATTCCATTTCTGGTACCCTTGTCCTCAACAAAACCAAATTGCATCTCCCCAATTTCAGGTCGTATTTTATTTCTTATTCTTAGTAAAATTATCTTCAAAAGAATTTTTGTGAGGTGGCTCATTAGGCTAATAGTTCTGTGTTGTTCACAATCAACTGCCCCTGGCTTTTTTGTTATTCACAGTAGTAGGAGTAGATATTCATTCCTTTCAGTTAGGTATTTGCAGTAGAGTACTGCTGGGGGCTGGGCTGAATGGTTTCAGAGTGATGGCATCATATTTTCTAGTCTAAATATATGCTGGTCGTCAATAAAGACCGTCCATCCTCTTTTACGTCCAGCAATCCTTTGTGAGACTCAGCAAGACTTGGAAAAGCCTGATGAGCTTTCAATCAAAATTTAGACCATAGGTCATTTGCATTGTCTGTCTGTGTTACAATATCGTTGTGAAGCCTGGACAATGAATGCGGAACTAGAGAGGCGAATCAATGTGTTCGAGAGCAGAGTTACAGGAAAATCCTATGAGTGTCATAACTGGAACATAAATCATAAAACTAATAAAGAGGTTCTTGAAGATGTGGAAAAGCTAATGGGAAGACAGGAACCATTAAATGATGGAAACTTGCATGGTTAGGACATCTGGTCATGCAAGTTACGGTGGAAGGTCAAATAAGAAGAGGAAGACAAAGGAAAATGTGGCTGGATAACATCAAAGAATGGACAGGATTGATGCTGACAGAGAAAACCAATGACCGAGATTTGTGGCATCATGTTGTGAAGGCTGCATCCTGCAAGTCCCCCCCGACTACCATCCAGTCATGGGAATGAGTGAGTGAGTGAATCCTTAAAATCTGCCTAAACATTGTGCTACTAAAATAGTTGCCGCCTTATGATTCAATATGTAACCTGTTCACTATTAGTCCTCAGAATGCCTGGTTACATACACACTTCCAATGATTTTGGAACCGGAAAAGTTGGAGAGTGTGATGTCATTGCTCTTTCTCTATTGGCCGGCCTGCATTATGATGAACTCTTGTCAAATTCAACAAATGCAAACTAAACAAAATATATCATTCCAATAAAGTGGTCATTTCAACTAAGCAGTCTTCCAATTTTCAGCTTTGATTGTATTGTACAATTTAATGTTGATTGAATGCCTGGGATATTTACCTAGGGTTCACCCCCATTCTCTCTCTCTTTTTTTTTTCTCTCTCTCTCTTTTCTCTCTCTCTCTCTCTCTCTCTCTTTCTCTCTCTCTCTCTCTCTCTCTCTCTCTCTCTCTCTCTCTCTCTCTCTCTCTCTCTCTCTCTCTCTCTCTCTCTCTCTCTTCCAAACATCATTTTACTCAATCTGCATAATTTTTTTTCTTTTTCCCTTTTTTTTTTAAATCACAGGACCTTTCACTGAAGTTGTCACAGCTTATCTCAAGCTAACAAATCCTACTGATAAGAGGATATGTTTCAAAGTAAAAACAACAGCTCCCAAACGTTATTGTGTTCGTCCAAACAGTGGAATACTTGATGCTAAAGGATCAAGTTCTGTAGCAGGTAAATTTTTCTGCTTTTTTTTAAAGCTAAGTAATTGAAATATGACTTGTAGCCCCTGAAAATGTTACTGTGATTAGATATTTATATAAAAATATGAAAGATCTGACAATTTTTTTAACATGATGATATTGAAAACCTTACTTGTCTTAAGAGACTCTATATCTCTGGACATACTACTGATACCAGATTTAATCAGTGTTCAGAGATTTTGAGTTAAAATTGTCTGAATTCAGATTTTTTAGGGGGAAAATATTGCGGTTAAAAGGTTCTTGTAAAATGGATACACAGAATTACTGGAAGAAATTCTACATTTTTGGTTTAATACATGTTTTTAAAATATAAAGATTTTCTGTTACTTCCTTTGTCAGGTCTCGATTTTACACCTACGAAATAAAATATGGTAGCAAAGCTTCAAATTTTAGTATCTGCATTGTTAGAGATTGCCCATATAACCTCATGTCACACATTTTAAATCTAGTACCAGATCATGTTTATTATAGTGGTCCTGTGCATATATACATGGATTTTGATTTTTTCGTTTTCACTGTCTAATCCCTCAAATACAGTAAAAATAACTTCTCCTTTATGTATCCAAGTCTTGTATTCGTATATGACTGGATTTACAAGGTTGCATACTTGGTACTACCGACTACCACTGGTCCATTAAAAGTCTATATATATATATTTTTGAAAAAATTGTCTTATTTTTCATGTAATTTTCTAATTCTACGGAATGGAATTGACATCCATTAAAATCCATTTGTGACACTGCTTCTCATTTGTAATTGGTGACACATTCTTCTCCTCCTCCTACTCCATTTTCTTCTTCTTCCTCCACTTCTTCTTGCTACTTTTTATTTATTTATATATTTTTATTTTGGTGCTTTTTACCTATACTCACTTTTCTTATTTTCCTCTGTCCTCACAAATATTTTATTTTCTATTTAAAAAAAAAAAATGTTGGTTATTTCAGTTATGCTTCAACCTTTTGACTATGATCCAAATGAGAAAAATAGACACAAGTTCATGGTGCAGTCAATGTTTGCTCCTGATGATGTATTTGAAACTCAAGAACTTTTGGTGAGTAACTCAAGAGAAAAATATAAAAAACTGCTTTATGATATACTAGAGGGCAGGAAAATATACGAGAGAGAAAAAACTAAACTAACCTAAATGATGCATGGTTTCATCCCTCCTTGGCTGGTGATAAAATCTGAGGCCCTTTAAATACAGTGCAAGTTGCTTGATTGGTACAGCACCATTACACAGAAATCATTCCAATAAAGCAGCATTCCAATTACCCAATTCTACTTGTGGCTTTCATAATCGAAACAATCTATCAAGACTACATACAAGTTTATTGATCTAATTATAACAATAACAATGTAAAGTCTCCTTTCAGTTCTTTGGCTAAAATTTTAATATCATTTGATATACATGTATTACTTGTGTTGAGGCATGCAGAGCTGCCAACCTACTGCAAAAAATGCGGAATTGTACGCATTTTCAGTGATTCTACACTTGTACACATTTCCCCCAAGATTGTACCCATTTTTAGTGTGCATAGTCACTTCAGTTTTCTTTAGTTGTAATTCATATTATTACTAGCCTATTGAGAAACCTTGGTGACCAAGTGGATATTCATATATTTTTTGACCAATTATGATCTTCATGCTGAGAGGTAGAATTCTGAAAGGATTGGATTATAGTCTTGGGAACATCATTGTTGCTGAAATTGAGCTCGTGTGGTGTGACTTTATGTAATTATACCTTCCTCTTACTTTCACAATGGTTAGTTTCCATCGATTTCAGAATTGTACCCATTTTTATGAAATCTCCCCCATTTTGAGGTCCCATTGTACACATTCTCATCAGATGGGGTTGGCAGTTCTGGGCATGATGGAAGAAGAAGATGAGTGATCATATCTACTGACTACGCATGTTTAGTGAACTGTCAACAGTCCTTTGCCAAAAGGAGACCAAATGAATCGAAGACACGTGAAACCTGTTTCATCATAAATTACAACACATACAATCTCAATCAATGCGGCATTAAAAGAAAATAAACCATTGCATCATTATCCTAGCTCTCATTAATTATATGTTGTTCCCCAAGATGGTCAAAGGATTAAGTATAACATACTACCTTATAAAAGGGAATGGGTCGCAATAGGCGTGATGATGTTTTTGATTAACAGACATATATGTTCATTTGAAGACACTGGATATATTTTGAAATGTTATGTTGCCACCTTTTCTGTAGTAGTTGTAATTCATGACTTGTGTTGTCTTAGATAATCGCAGCAGTTATAGTTATAGCCTCCATTTCATAAATTTCTTGTCAACGTTTTAAAATATGGTCTCTGGTTTTCTTATGATTATTATTTAGGTAGTCCAGTATAGCACAGCTTATCTAGAATACATTGTCCATGGTCAATCACATGTCAATGCCATATTATATCAAGCATTTAAAACAGTTACGCTTTATTTTTACTTTTCTGCCGTGAAATGTGCTCAAGTGGCATGGCGATTAACAGGGTCCCCACCAAGTCGGGAATTTTGGAGAAAAATTCTGGAAAATGCGGTTGAGAGAGAAAAAAATTGTCTTGAATTTTGCAATCAGGTCGGGGGGAAAATGTGACAAATGCTTGATTTTTAAAATCAAACCTTTTCAACAGTCCAGGAGTCTTTTTTTTTTTAATTAAAAAAAAATAAAAAACCCAACTTTCCACTAATGCTTCTACATGTCGCTAGGTGAAGGGGGCTTGTTGGAAGTAAAGGTGCCTCGCCTTGTGACGTTGTAATTATCTTTTCTTGTCTACTAGGTGGCATGATTCTAAGGGAGACTACTACAAGTACAAGAAATCAATTTGTTGAGATGTTTTTATTTTCACATTCGCTTTCCCAAAACTCGAATTTCGGTTGCTACCAGTCTGTACAATTGAAGAAGTGAATGTGTTTGAAATTGTTGACAAGGCTTGTTATTATTAAAGTTCATGAATTCAATTGTAATCGACTAATTTGTAGGTCTGCTGACCCAAATTGTTATGGCCTCTCCTGTCATTGTTGTAATTGTAATGTTAAACTAAAGACTAAACCAATAAAAAATATTGTCTACAATACTTAAATCAAGCCCACAGTTGATTTAGTGTTAGGTCATCAGACCTGCCAGTATCTGCAAATACATTCAGAGGATGCTGATCTCGGACTTAAGTGTTACTCTTCAAGAGTCTTGGCTCACAGAATCTTGTTTTTCAAATTGGCTGCAATACAATGGCAGCACAAAGTAAGGGATGCTTTTTATTCTTCAGGGTTTCAACGCAACCTGGAAAACCGGGAATTTAGATTTTGTTTTTCCAAGCCTTGAAACCCTAGGGAAAAACATGTGTGTTTTGTCCAAAACATTGGAAAAAAATCCTATCTTTGTTGAATTGTAGTACAGATATTCTTTAGAAACCAGTATAATTCACATTTAATGCTTCACTTCTTCTTAATATAGTTCTCTTTGAAAACCTTATCACCTGTTGGAGACTCTTGATGATAATTAAGTGGGAATCCTGTACATTGAGGTCTCATAAGTAAAAATCATATCCTTCTTATCAGAATTTCGAGGGTCCAAAAAGCACCAAATATGCCTTTTGTTTTTGTGTCTGATGATAGTCTAGGAATTCCTGTTTAATTTTTCTACTTATAGGGTAGTCTAGGAATTCCTGTTTAATTTTTCTACTTATAGGGAACATACCATGGAACAATTGCCCATGAAGAGACTGTGATACTTCCCGTTTAAAATGATATAAAATTAAAGTTCTTATTGCAACTCATGAGGTTAAGGTACGCTAGAGAACCGAGCAGCATTCAATCCTTCTGTGATTGATTTTAATTTGCCACACCACCACTTGTCTCTTGGGTCAGTTTGATTCCGTTTACTGTACTTCTAACATTATAATAACTTTTCAGAAAAGGTTCAGAAATTACATAGGTTTTTTATATTTCCCTATTATGTATTTATCGTACTTTTTCTGAACTACTATTTTCCATTTCAGTGGAAAGATGCTCCTCCAGAGAGTTTAATGGACACCAAGTTAAAATGTGTGTTTGAATTACCTGACACTCCTTCCCAGCAGTCAATGGTGTCTGAAAGCAATAAGCCCCTGGAGGGAGCAGCTCATTATGTAAGTTTTCATCATTTTGATTCTACAAGTGCTTTCTACACTTATGAACATGCATGGTAATATTTTCTTGAAAAACTTATTCCAAAAATATGATCATTGTTTTCCTGTTTGGGTGTTTGTTTGTTTTTTTTTTTGTTTTTTTTTTTTGTTTTTTTTTTTTGGGGGGGGGGGCATATCTGAAATTGTGTGGTTAGGTCACCCATCAAGATGGTGTTGGTATCTGTAACACCTTTTTTTTTTACCTTGTTTTTATCTAACAAAATCACATTTTATTTTGGATAATTTCTAGATGTCAGCTGCGGTAAGCTTTCAAAAATTATTCTTTTTTATATTTAAACTTTTTTACAATGTTTGATTTATTGCATTTTTGTCTTTCTTTTTCACAACTCATTGCACAAACCCATAGTAGCTTTAATACACGGTTACCAGCCAAATCAGGGGATCTTCTGGTTTGTGAACATTTATATCAATGTTTTGATACCATGACGATTTACTCTCTCTCTCTCTCTCTCTCTCTCTCTCTCTCTCTCTCTCTCTCTCTCTCTCTCTCTCTCTCTCTCTCTCTCTCTCTCTCTCTCTCTCTCTCTCTCTCTGTTTGTTTGTTTGTTTTTTTCTGTCTCTTTATTTCCGTTATCCATATTTCTTTCTCAATCACTCTTATATCTTTATACAAGTTATCTGAAGCAGGTTATAGAGACAATGTATTGCCATAAGGCAAAGGTGATTGAATTAATTACCTTTGTTAGATGAACTATGTTTTGCAAATTATCAAAAAGCTGCACTAGAAATTGTAGCCTGCTCTGTAAAGTAAAGACTGATACTCTCTGGCCATTTGGCCGAAAATTGTTCATAATTTCTTGATGTTAAAAACTTATGAGTAATATTGTAGGCCCATAAAACTTTTTCTTAGGTACAAATGTAGGTCAAATGTAAGTCACTGCTTTGTTAACAACAAGATATGAAGTGAGTAGAAAAGTGCCAGAAGACAATAGAGAATAAAAATTTTTTTCGCGGCGGTGGTGGGGTTTGAACCTGCGACCTTATTGGTACGACAACTCCGCCTGGCAGGTGAGAGCGTGGCTCTACCGTGTGAGCTATCCACGAACACAAAAATATTCGTTTCAAACCCAAAGTCATTTCTAGATCCCTCTCTCACCCACTTCTTGAGATCGCCGATTCGTTCACCACCATCGCGAAGTAAAATTTTTATTCTCTATTGTCTTCTGGCACTTTTCTACTCACTTCATATCTTGTTGTTACCAACATAAGTGCCTGCTCCACTCACTTTTCTGAATTAAAAATTCACCCCATACACCGGAGCATACTCCATGTCTCAATCGTTTCTATGTTATATGTTTGTGATGAGAATATTGGCTATTAAGCTTAACTGCTGGTCAAAATTACTTCGCGATGGTGGTGAACGAATCGGCGATCTCAAGAAGTGGGTGAGAGAGGGATCTAGAAATGACTTTGGGTTTGAAACGAATATTTTTGTGTTCGTGGATAGCTCACACGGTAGAGCCACGCTCTCACCTGCCAGGCGGAGTTGTCGTACCAATAAGGTCGCAGGTTCAAACCCCACCACCGCCGCGAAAAAAATTTTTATTCTCTATTGTCTTCTGGCACTTTTCTACTCACTTCATATCTTGTTGTTACCAACATAAGTGCCTGCTCCACTCACTTTTCTGAATTAAAAATTCACCCCATACACCGGAGCATACTCCATGTCTCAATCGTTTCTATGTTATATGTTTGTGATGAGAATATTGGCTATTAAGCTTAACTGCTGGTCAAAATTACTTCGCGATGGTGGTGAACGAATCGGCGATCTCAAGAAGTGGGTGAGAGAGGGATCTAGAAATGACTTTGGGTTTGAAACGAATATTTTTGTGTTCGTGGATAGCTCACACGGTAGAGCCACGCTCTCACCTGCCAGGCGGAGTTGTCGTACCAATAAGGTCGCAGGTTCAAACCCCACCACCGCCGCGAAAAAAATTTTTATTCTCTATTGTCTTCTGGCACTTTTCTACTCACTTCATATCTTGTTGTTACCAACATAAGTGCCTGCTCCACTCACTTTTCTGAATTAAAAATTCACTGCTTTGTTGAAATTCCCAATCGCGTCTTCCCCTTTAAATAACAATGTCCTATTACAGTCACTGCCTGCCTCAATTCATTATAAGTTTGCAAAAAGTAAATTTATGTCAAATGATAATAGTGGATGTACAGTACTAGTCGTAGTAAAAGTATTATATAACGTAACTGAGATAGTTAATGTTGTTTTTGTATTTTGTTTGAGTTTGACATGGATCGATATGTCTTACTCCCTTTTGACAGACAGATTGCCATTATCATCACTGAATTGTCCCTTACGAAATAATGTCTTCATAATTCATCGAAATAATTATCAATTATATTTTTTTAAACAGATAATGAAAAAGGAGATGATAATGTTCATCATATTGAATTTAAATGCGATACCTAGCAGGTATCCATCTACTTTCAGGCTGCCAAATATATTTTGATCAGAGCCAAATTTCTTTAACCCTTTTCCCCTTTTCGTTACATTAAAATAACTGCAGGCTTTTTAAAAAAAATTTGTCTAGAATCACTCAAGTCTGCAGACTTTTTGAGATTTTTTGCTCCCACACATGATAACATAATATTCAATAATTACCATCGCTGTAGGACTGACAAATTTAGCCGGTTGGCAGGTATTCAGGGAAGATACATGTACAATCCTAATTCATTTTCGAAGTAAATGGTTCAGTTGGATTGTTTTTTGCTTGCCATATACATCATGGGTTATGAGGCAATGCATTTTGGTAAACTACTCACAACATCCACCAGCCGATTTGAACACAAACCTGTTAACCTTTAATGTTTATTGTCTGGTCAATATAATAACTATTCACTAGCAGGCTGTTGTAAATATACAGATTGCTTACCAGTAGATATTTGTCCAATCAAAATACATGATGAGTGACACCCTCTCAAGCTCGCTCAGACAACTAAAGCTTGTTGTTTACTATAAGAAAACAAATGATGTTCATGTTTCTTTGTTCTGTAAGGCGTGTGTTTACATCAAAGAAGTAGGGGTTTTGCTAGTTTAAAATTTAATAAAATAAACAAAAACATAATAATGCAGAAAATTTTGCAGGTATAAATTAAATTTCTCAAGCTGAGATCAAACCTCCACAAATTTTGTTTGCTTTCACATTGATGTGAGAGTTAACTCAACCATTATTTTTAATTGGTTCAGAGAAGTTGCATTTTATTTTTAGAGCAGAGACTAAACTACGCTTTCATTGTACACATTATTTTGGGAACAAAGATGCCCAGTTTCTTATATTTTGACCAAACTTTTAGAAATGATTAAGGAAATGACTATATTTGTTTGAAGAAAAAACAACTATACCATGTCTTCTCTTAAACATTTAAAAGTGGCAGTTAAAACAAACTGGAAATCCTACATTTTGGTTGATATATATTGTTTACTTCAAATGTGGATTTTCTCTTCCCCCCCCCCCCCCCCCCCCCCCCCCCTTTTTTTTTTTCCAAAAATATATAGATATTTAATATTTGGTTAATTCCCTGGCTGTGGCAGTTGTTTTTTTTTTTTAGGTGACGTCCACTATACATTTTACATTTGAATTGAAATTATTGTATTTTATTGCACAATACTTTTTATTTTTCAATTTAATGGGAATTCCCTGAAAGTGTTTAATTGTGCAAGTGGTGCCAAGTTTGAAAACAAGTTGGATTTGCTATTGCATCTCTGTTGGAGGTCAGGCGTTGTTTATAAACAATGAGAGGCATTCCTCTTTGCTCAGATATCTAAGGTTTCTTTTGTGCTTTGAATGGTGATTTTGTAGGAACTTAACTTCTGCCTTCCTACTTTTGTTTAACAGTGATCCAATGCTCCATACATCTCTCAATAGCTTGCTACACTCTGACTGTGTGATATTTTGCAGAATGATTGAAAAGAAAAAAAATAAACTCAGACGTGTAAAGGAAAGAGCCACAAACAGAAAAAGCAAAGTTAAATTAGATGAAAGTGTGACCTGTCATGAGTGTACTGATGATTCTAGTCCTCTTGTGGCAGTTGTTAAAGTTTCAAGTATTTCGTTTCATTTGTCTGGGGAGTCCGTGTTTGAACATAGAAGTGACATCAGTCCAGGTTCTTCAACACACGCAATGTATCCCTCATTCCTTCAGTATGAATATGTTCAGAGTGATTCTATCCAGGAAAGTAAAAATATTTTAAATAGGGACAGTCAAAAGTTGATTGGAAAAAGGGTCATGAAAGATCTTGTTGAAGACTTTTTGGAAGATTGTCAGTCAGCATGGAGAGCTGACAGAGAAATTCAGCGCAACAAAAGCAGCAACTGTGATCTTGATGAGCAGGTAGAAGAACTTTCTAATGGAACAGGGACATGGAGGTATCAAGTAGACTCCCTTCCTCCTTATAAATCCCATCCATCCTCTAGAGCTGTCAGTAATAGGAGTCTATTTGAGCTCATTATCTCCAAACCTGTGGAGCCGTGCAAACTTTGCTATACAGTGTTTTCATCTGATGGAATTTGCAAATGCAAGCACGAAAATCTTTTGGAATTTAATTCTGTATGTGCTTGCTATTGTCACCTAAATCAAAAGCTTAATTAATTTGTTTTTCAGTGGTTTTCTGCTGTTGTAAGGTTACTTGTTGAAATTTTACTTGTCATAATTCATTCTCCCTTTTGTTTTGTTGTTTAATCAATTCAGTTATTTTTTAGTCTTCTTTTTATTTTTTTTCTCTCTCTCTCTGGTTTTTAAATTTTTTGTTGTTGCCAGATCTAAATTAACTTTCATTATTTTAAATCTAAGGAATTGACTTTCTTACTATCTGACAAATTTTAAAAGAATATTAGAATTTCATGTGGTGCCTAAGATGTATGTTATCAGATTTAAGATAAGCAAGCAATAAGTTGGGAAGTGTTATTGTGGTCAATTCTTATTTTCACTCATACTTTTTTCTACTCATAAATTGGAGACAAAAGTATTTTCTTTTTGCAATTTGTGTAATTCACTGTCATTGAATATATGTTTCTTTTTCTTTTCCTTTTTTTTTCTTCTCTCTGTCTCTCTCTCTCTCTCCCTCTCTCTCTCTCTCTCTCTCTCTCTCTCTCTCTCTCTCTCTCTCTCTCTCTCTCTCTCTCTCTCTCTCTCTCTCTCTCTCTCTCTCTCTTTTTTATTTTTTTAAATTCAATATTTCCTTTCAATTAAGCAGTGGATACTATTTATTTTTGGTCTTTGCTCTGAGATGAGTGATGGAGGATAGTTTTTAGCTATGAATTAGATAATAGGAATCTAACTTGTTTTTATTCTTCCCCCCCCCCCCCCCCCCCCCCCGCTACAGTCTGAAAATTCTTTTGAAGATTCATCAGTCAAAAGGCCAGACACACAATCTCCAAAGGTAATCGATTTTCTTAGTTGTCATATCTACAGATTATTTTTTAGAACTTGGTTTGGTGAGGTGTTTTGTTTGTTTTGATTAATTTTTATTGGTATGGCACGTTTAGTCAGTTTTTATTTATCATTGTCACACACATATTCTTTTTTTTTTTTTGGTTATCATTCCAACATACTTTGTGTCCGTGTTCTTAAATGAGACCATTTGATTTTGCAGAGTTTTTGACTGGATTTGTTTGCTTAAGGGGAGACAGCTGGGTATTTCTGTATAAGGGATTTTATTTTTTATTTCTGTTCTAAGTCTCTAATAGTAATAGGGTTTCCCATTAGAGTGTACTATCTGGCCGTCTTAGACAGCTGCATGCCTGCCGTCCCGGGATTTAGGGGTTTGTACCGGAAATTTGAAAAAAGTAATGGCTGTCCCATAAAATGTCCCTTCAATTTGAAATTGAGGGTAGGCATGCCTGAGACAGCATCTTGGGCATCTAATACAGGCCAATATTTCTAAGATGTTTTAATATATATAATTGAGAAAGAATCTCAACCATGTCGCAGCCAAAATTAGCTGCGTGCCTTTGGCCCCTCTCTCTCTCTCTCTCTCTCTCTCTCTCTCTCTCTCTCTCTCTCTCTCTCTCTCTCTCTCTCTCTCTCTCTCTCTCTCTCTCTCTCTCTCTCTATCTCTCTTTCTTTTTTTTTTCTTTCATTGCTTTCTTTCTTTCTTTCTTAAATAACAGCATATAGATTCATGCCTATTATCAATTTAGATTAAACACAGCGGTGGTTCCTGTCTAACAAACAACCCCTGGGAGACAACATTATGGGTTTATTACCTAGAGTTGTTGTTAGCTGAAAACAGTTGTCATAGTTGAGAGGATATGTGAGGGGGATTATGAAAATAAAAGTTGAAAGTGAGCAAAATTAATGATTTACCCAGTGTTCCTAAGATTTCCAAATTCCACTTTTGAACCTATTTGGTTTTAACAGGGTCCATGCTTTGGGTCTTTTGCTGAGAAGTAGAAGTATCAATGCTTCTTTATAGCAGACAATATTTCTTTACAATGAAGTCAGCTGTACATGGTAGGGATTTAAATTCACACTCTCACCACTCATGGGCCTTACACATTTTCAACTATTCCACAGTACTTTAACATACTTTCAGTGACTATATGATTATTTTGTGTAACAATTTTGATTTTTTTTACTACATTTCAGAAAACTACTCCATCAGGTGGCAACGATGACATAAGAAAATTGCAACACGACTTGAGGAAGGCTCAAGCTGAAGTGACATCACTGAAAACCGAAAACAGTCAGTTGAAGGTGAGTGTTCTTTTAGAGATATATACGATTGACTGGGATATATTGACATACAAAAAAATAATAAATTTAAAGGATTTGCTCGTTACAACGGATGGTCGTGGTCCAAAGTAATCATTAAACAGGGTGTCCAGGCAAGTCGGATAAGTCGGTTTTTGGTTGGATGGCCGCTGGTTGGTCAGATAAGACAGATTTTGGTAGGCAGAATTGACGCAGGTCGGCAGTTGCAAATATCAGAACAGAGCAAAATTCAGGTTCTATATTCAAAATGCTCGCTTTGCCTGAGGTTTAAAACAATTAATTGTGAGTAAAACTCCAACCATCGTACTTGTCATTCCTATTACACAAAACACTCAACGGATATTGGTGCCTCTATCTATGAGTCTGTTCGGTTTAACGGCACTTGTGTCGGTTTGTATTATTGCAGGGGTGAAGGGAGTTTTCATGTGAAGATGAAACAAACAATGACGTAGTACACGGGAGTGTCACGAGGACACTGCTTGTCGTGCAGGTGATTTTAACCCCTTAACAGTGACTCTAATTTTTTTCTTTCATCTAAATTATTTTTAATGGAGAATAAACAGTTTTTACCAAAAGAGCAGCAAGAATAGTGCGACTCTGACTTCAATTACCTATAATTGCATTGCATTGCTGAGTCAATTAGCCGGTCTTGTCAGGTAATCCTTTGATGTTAGTTAAAAAGTCGGGGTCAGAGGAACAGTGGAAATGGTTCAATGAGAAATGCATTTTCATTACTTCGTTTTTTGCTTGTTGATTTTTAAAGATATTTTTCTCAAAACAAGATGGAATCAAGGTGTAGCAATTAAGCAGAGAAGGTGTGCAATTAAGTGGAGCGATTTATAGAAATAATTCAGTGTTTCGGGAATGTGAAGTATATAAGCGGAGTGTGCGATTAAGCGGAGTGAACTGTAGTTTCCCTTTATATTATTTTAAATTTAGAATAAACAGTTTCCACCACGAATATCATGACTCAATCAAACTATAATTGCATTGCCGTTACTGTCTTTTGATGAAAATGGTTAAGAGTAAGATTGAAATTCGCCTTTGAAAGGTTAAGATGTTGGGGTTTGTTTTTTTTTTCAAACTCGGCTTCACTGTCTTTTTGTTTTTATTTTTGGGGATTTTTTTTACTGTCTGGCAAGTAGATGTTGTACACACATGCACACATAACATATAGGTCACAAAACGAGGCATCTAGGTCTTGTTTGTGCCATGGCAGCAAACCAGATCGAGAGCCGTTCCCATAAAAGAGAGAAATTCTATCACACACCAATCAAAGGATTGATAGGTACTTTAATAAAAATGGACAAATTGACCAATGTCCAGACTTGATAAAAATAATAAATCTTAAATTGATGTCTCATTGCAATGCAGATGTGGAAAGTTGGATTTTTGATCACAATTGAAAACCTTGTTGAAGAGTCATTGATAGCAAGTCACTTTACTTGCCAATTCAGTAATGGAGAGTAAGTTTCTGAGGTGGTGAACTCGTGCAGCAAAGAATGGCTTGGGTATCCTAATGTCCTGAAAGAGAAGAAATAGAGCAAGGATATTCTGGACAAATAGGCCGCCAGAAAAAGAAAATAATAGGATGACGTGATGTAGCAAAAAATCAAAACTGCAGATGAGTTTGTTGAAAAAGTTGAAAAATCTTCATCTGAAAAGGGAGTAAATGTGACTCATATACAAGGGAACAACACAAAACAAATGATGTTTCTTTCGGCCTTTGGCCTTCTCAAGTAAACACGAATATATATAAGGGAGAAAGGCCAAAGGTCGAAACTTCGTTTGTTTTGTGTTGTTCCCTTATATATGAGTCACATTTACTCCCTTTACCTTTCTCTCCATAGTATAATATAGTGAGGGTAGGCCCAATATATTTCTTGATATGAGTAACCAAAATTGCTGAACTACTTTGCATAGTCAGTCTCGAGTCATGATGTCCTGATTTGTCCTTGCTTTGGTATTCCTTCAAATGGTAAGAAGATTGACAGTATTATAAGTACATGTCTGGACTCCTTCGTGTCATTTTGTAATCCAATTGCGGAAAATTATGGTAGGATTTTTGCCTGGGCTGGTAGGATTTTTTAACGTCTCATGCCAACCAAGTACCCCGATAAAATCGGATTTACCCCGATTTTTTCTTGATTTTACCTCACCCCGTCGGATTTTGGGAAACTCTGATTTTTTAATTAATTAATTAATTGGGGAAAAAATTAGAAATTATCAGTGGAAGCCATCTGCTTGCCTGTATTATTTTATGATTTATAGAATCAGTTTTGTTTTCTCCCTAATTGAAGGAAAGGATTGTCATTTACAATTACACATAATTATTCAGACCTCACCTTGGCACATTCATACCTCATACCATTCGTCAGCCAGTTCACCTCAACTATTATTGTTTGCGGGTTATATTTATAGATGCTTGCACCACTACGCCTAGGGTATTTTCTTTTTTTTTTCTTTTCTCTTAACATTGTTACCCCTATTTTTTTCCCTAGACTCCTATTTTTTTGGAAGAAGCATCCTATTTTTTTTCACTATGGGTTGGCAGGTATGATGTCTCGATACTTGGACACCCTGTTATAGATAAATGGTGGTCAGAACAGGAATTACATCTAGCAGATCAGACATGCCTGCCTTTGAACAAGTGTTTTCTGTTCAGTTTAAAATGGTTATAGCCCATTAAATGTTTTTGTGTCTCTTCTTGTCTTGATGCTTGCCTCTCATTATTTCCTTTGAAGGGTAATCAGTAATAGATACACTTCTTGTACAATTACATATTGATTTATGGGATGGTTTTTGTTTTTTTTCCTCCATGGTGGGGCACGGAGGTC
This sequence comes from Berghia stephanieae, assembly GCF_034508935.2. Lineage (NCBI taxonomy): Eukaryota > Metazoa > Mollusca > Gastropoda > Nudibranchia > Aeolidiidae > Berghia > Berghia stephanieae. The sequence goes on from NC_088366.1 coordinate 34,867,155, forward strand.
ACTCTTTATGTGAATTCTATCGCCCTGTGTTTGTGTTATAGGTTGCTTATTGTCCTTGTTTTGGAAGTGATAACTTGGGTTTTGTCCTGAGTTCTTAGCTGATAGGGAAACAGTCAAATGTATATTATTTGTTTTGGAAAATGATTTTCTTTTCCTGTATAAGTCATCTCTCTGTTATGTACTGTGATTGCTTTTTGTTTTTAATATATTTTCTTAGTATTTGCATGTATTTCTATTAGTGTGATCCTGTTCTTGTGTCTGGATGGGACTTTAAAGATAGTTCAATCAATCACATTAATACAGTAGACTCCAGATAAGACAATGCCCAGGGGAACATTTTTTAAAATCGACTTACCGAAAATCAATTTAACCAGAGTGTAACCAAATGAACAAAAATGCTTGTAAACAAAGCAAGCCAATCTAGAATAAGTATGGCCGTTCATGTCGCGCTTTCCGCTGACGTTTGCTTGGTTGCATCAAATTCACCAGAGGGGTAGCGGTCCCTGTAGTGGTCACGCTTCTTGTAAATCGTCGAGACTGAATTGGCTGGTATGCCAATTTCCTCTGGGATGATTTTCTGTTGCATCCCAGACTTTTCAATTGCATTGATCAGCTCAGTCTTTTCTTACCATTGTAGTTGTAGACTTGACTTGAATTCTTCATAAAATTGTTACTAATTCAGTTGGTCATTAGATAGGATGGCCTGGGATTAGACGAAAAAGAAAAAATCTTAACTTGAAGTTGTGACGATGTAAAATGTGAGATGGATGAATCAATGCTATTTGATACTGCTTATGTACATTGAGCACGGATGCCAGGCAAAGCACCTATGTCACATTGGTGTGCGCCAATAGTTCGTGGATATTCTTAACCAATGAAAATTCTTACTGGTAGCTTTTTTAACCAATGGAAATACTTGTTTATTTGTGATTTTATTGTGGTCATGAGTGAAAAGAACATTGACCTATGTGGAGCATTTTTTCTTTTACTACTGTTTAGGATGTATGCATTGTTTTATTGTTTAATAAATAATTTTGTTGAATCTAATTTTAATTTCTAATGATCGTTTTCTGTGTATATTTAGGATGAAGGTGTCCGTTTACGCAAGGTAGCAATGACAGACACTGTGATGTCAACACCAACCTCCAGCCCCTCGTCTAACACAGCCTTGGCCAGTCCCACTGCTTTCCCACCAGTGGTCTATATTGTCATTGCTGCTGTTATTGGCCTCATCATCGGCAAATTCATCCTTTGACCTGTCTACCACCCCATCTATAAGCTATGATTATAATGACAAGAGTGACACGAGTAGATTTTGGTTTTTAATATATTGCGACCAGTTCATATTGTAAAAAGACTACTAGGATTATTGAAAGGGAAAAGAAAGTAATGAAAGAAATTTTGATTGAGTTCCAGAGTATGTTTTTTTAATTATTTTTTTGTGATGTCAATCCATTGCTTATTAAGGAATGGGAAATGTTGTGTCAGTCGGGATTGAGAATGTTCTGCATTTAGTAGGAATTGAATATTGTTTCAATGCTTATTCAGCATAAAGGGGGAGGAAACTCTTGTTTCTGAGTCCCTTTATGGTTGTTTTTTTTTTCCTCTCACATAGGAGAAATGTCCAATTAATTTTAGCTCTTGCATGAAAGAATTCATTAGAAAAATGTATTTGTATTTTTTTTCTCTTCTTACGTCCCTCAATTAATATATTTTATTTTTTTTTAGTCTTGCTGTCCGTTGTCAGCTGAGGCTTGTAGTTAGGAAGCTATATGTTGATATCATTATGCAGTTTTATAGAATCTGATCAGAGCAAGGAGGAATTTATCATTCTTTATAATTATATCAAAGGCAGGGTTAACATGGGAACGATGTCAATTAGTTAGATGGAGTAATGTTAATGAAGTTTAACAGACAACTCGGAGGACACCTGCAAAAATCCTTAAATTTAAATACTTGCAAACTGTGAGTGTGAGTAATTCATGACATGTAGTATGGAAGAGGTGCAATAATGTGAATGAGAAAATTTTTTGTTAAACTGACAAATATTTGATAGCTTCAGATTTGTATTTTGTATGAATGTGACATAACAACAATGTCACTTCATTGACATTGGAATCAACTGTTTATAAGCTTCTTTGTGTCAGTGTTATTTGCTTACCTCTTTTTTATTTGTCTTAACAGGGTTAGTATTTCACTTATTGTTGGAGGTTTATACTTTCTCGACAGCACTGAACCCATTTGAATTAATATGATGTGGCAGAATGGAAAAAAGTATATTTAGATAATGTTGTCAAGATCAAAGCTTTTCATATGCGCTTTCAAATTTGACATTTATTGCTTTTTGTATTCCTTTTGTCATTCCCCATATACGTTTCTGTGGCAGATTATATTTTTCTTTCTTGTAAGTTTTCTCTTCATTACATCTGTAATTTAAGGTATTCTATAGGCATTTGGGATATTAAGTGATCTTTTTTGGCAGGAAAGCTCATAAATTGCTCTTAGATCTATTGCTGATTTCTTTTATTGGGCTCTTGTAAAAGCTGTTTGCATCTAGATCTTTGACCACCATATCTTTTCACGCTTCTGATGTGATTCTAGTATGTCGTAAGCATTGTAAAACTTAATTTAAAGAACAAAAACAAATCCCTGAAGTGAGGGACTGGCTTCTAATTGTGTGCTTGCATCTCATGGTGTTCCCTTTTTCTTAAAAATTGTTGAATCCATACCAAGTTTTATCCAATACCGTATGAATGGTGATTATTTTCTTTAGAATTATAATTCTAGATGAACGTTCATTTAAAAAAAAAAACAAAAAAAAAAAACAGAAACCTTCATAGTTATGTTCTTTTTGTTTTTTTTGGGGTTTTTTTTGTTTGCATAGCAGTCATGTTTCCTAAGCTTTGTTCTTACATAGTGATCAGCCTATTTGGTCTCGCAGCTCTGAATTTCTCATTACATTTTAATCCTGTACGTTTCCTCTGGTAAGGACCTTTAATAGATGGATTCTTTACTTGTTTGTTTAGTGTGTGTGGGGGGGGATTTGTTTTTTGGATGTATTTTTGTTGTTGCTAGCTTTGTTCTGTTTCTTTTTTTTTTACCATCCTAAATAAATAAGATTTTAAATAGATATTGAATGAAACCTCTGGCACTTAAATGCAGTTTGTAGCTAATTGTGTATGTGCATAGCATAGCATAGATCAGTGACACATTATTGTCAAGCTGTGTACATCAGCTGACATTCCCTGATACATTTTGATGAGGGGATGTCATCTTCATGACTTCATTTAAAAAGACAATTTTAATGACCATTCAATGTTTGTACGCAGCATAGAAGTGTGTGTGTGTGTCGGGGGGGGGGGGGGGGGGGGGGGTGGTATTCTTTCTTGTTTTTTTAATTTGTGTGTTCTGTCTATGTTTAAAAAAAATATTTTTTTTTTTTAATTTATTTAGTCGCATGTTTTATTATGACAACTTACCAGTGACGCTTGACAAAATCATTCATGGAAATTATTTGTAGATTGGTTAAGTTGGTGAACTATTGTTATTTCCCATAATGTTGTAAAGTTGCTGTCACAAAACAACATTCAACATTTACATTTTTATTATTTGGAACATCTCATCTCACCTGATATTAAGGATGAAACAGGATTTTACTCATTGGTAAAGGTTTAGTTCAGCTAATATTTTATTTATATATTGTATTAATTATATCATATGTTTAGGATTAGGAATTAAGCTCATTAAGATTGAGGTGGCAGTTTTAGATCATTATCCAATTCAGGATTTGAATATATTCATACTCATGAGATTTTTGTTTATCTTTGATCAGTCATTTGTACCACTTTGTTCCATGTAATAAGTGGGATTTGTTTTCAGAAACCATGTTTGCACAAGATTTTCACTTCCTTATTCATATCTGTTTTTGGTGAATCTGTATGTACGTTTATGGTAATAAGATATTTTCAAAGCACATTGCACTCCTTGCTTTCTTGCGACTGACACTACAGCTCAATTTTCACCAATATAGAACCCAAGAGTGTTGAAAGCTATCTCAAAACATTTATTTTTTTCATGAGGCTTGAAAATTTTTACTCAGTTTATTGATAAAGACTACCACCAACATGTCAAAAAGTAACTTACCTGAGACGTCTAACAAAAATTAAGGTTGAGACTTTTTAGCAAGTTTGGGGTCAACTTAATTTAGTGATAGACGAAGTAAAAGTATTTTTGCCAAAACCAACAGAAAAAGGTGTTAGTCATTGCATGGCTGTATATTTTTATCAACTGTAAGTCTACCTTTTCATTGGCACAGAAATGTCTTATATAATATGTCAATAATAATGCTGTTATCTTTTAAAACAACCATTCACAGAAATAGAGTTGACAAATATTGTGGTTGGAGTGTTGTTAACGCAAAAGCTAAACACAATTTTGCGTAACATCTAAAGGGGAAAGAAAGAATTTTATGCAGAGATATGATTTAGAGTAGCTTATGCCAAGTCTTCAGACCGGGTGTATGAATTTATGGATGCATAAATGTGATTTTGAACTTTAGAATGTCCAGAATAAGCAGTTCAGATTTTTAAAAAAAATTAATGGAATGTGTCAAGTCTTTAGACCTGGTGCATGTGGTTTTCATGAAGATATGAATGCTTGGATGTATATATGTCTGTTTGAAAAGAAAGTGGTTGTGATTCAGTCTATTACAGTGTTTCATTAACAGATATGGTTTACAAAGGTATTGTCAAGGGAAGGAGAGAAGAGAGAGAGTAAGAAATAAAGATAGAATTCTGTTGTATAAAATGTAATCTGATTCATTGAATTAACTTACCTTATGATGGTGGTCTGATTTATAGAAGTCTTATGAAATACAATGTGTGGATTATGATTATTGGTGTAATTGATTACTTAGGTTTTTTTTTTGTTTTTCAGTAACTATCATGATTAATAAATTTACAACGTCCACCTAATGCATGCATTTGTTTGTAACCCAGCTTTCCCCATCCGGGATTTTTTTCATCTAGAATAAACTGAAAAGGGCTTTGAACCAAGAACTTTGAAACTTGTGTCATATGATATTGCTTTTTACTTAGCTATTATTATTCACTTCAAGGACGAGCCCAATTTCTTGGGATTCCAATAGAAGCTAGAATGGTTTTGGAAAATTTGCCCAGTTCCTCCTTGGACTCAAGACATGTTTTGTATTTACGATCTTGAAAACTCAATTCATATTTTTCAATTGGCTTTTAGATATTTTATTTGTACAAATCAGCAATGACTATCTTATGATGACTCTCTTACTGGGCGCAGTTGTAAAAACTTTTAATGAATGTGTGAAATATACTCTGATTTTCCTCTGAAGTAAAATTTCACCCGCCTTTATACCTGAATAGAGGAAATGGGTTACATACTTTTTTTTTAGTGTTGGTAGATTCGTATCCTTATCCGCATTAATATTCCCATACACACATACATGGCACACACATACATATACACCATGCTTTGTGTCATCATCATGCTTCCTGGCCATTGGCTCCTCTCCTATTTGATGTCACATATTGTATATATTTAAATTATTCTCATTGCTGACATTATTGTTTTGGCGTGGATGCTGGCTGTGTGTTATTGATGATGAGGGTCTCAAGAGTTTTTGTGTTTGTTTTTTTGTTTTTTTCAGCAGAGAGGATGAAGTGCAAACAAATTAACGATATAATAATGGGAGTTTCGTCCTTATGATGAATATTATCTATAGACTGATTTCTAATGTTCAATCACTGTTTATCTTTAGAACTGTTATCTTCAAGGGTTTATTTAATTAAATTTACCCCCATTTTAACCGAAAGTTCTTGTTATTTATTTCACTAAATTTATTTATTGTTCAAATTTCTTTTTTTTTTATACTTTTTTTTTTATACTTTTGTTTTTGTTGTCTAAATCATAGGAGTAATACCATTAAATTTCTTTCAAGATTGTTTTTGAAGAGTTTTTTTTTTCTTTTAATCTTTTTTTCATTTCTTTTTCTTTTTTAAAATGGGTGTGCTCTAGTTTTAAATTAAAATTAAAAAGTTAAATTCCCTTTATTAATCCCCAAGGGGAAATTTTTCTTTAGGGTCTATTCCAAGGGAAGACTGGAATAACCCAGGCGTTAGCCACAGTGCAGTGCCGCTAAGTGAGCTAGGGTGAGGTGACTTGCTCAAGGCCATACAGCACAATGGTGGGTGATCGAACTTTGTACCTTTTGGTTACGAAGCAAAGACCGCACTGCTGAGCCATCTGAATAGTGTAGAGAGTATTTATTCGGCCTGCACTACTTAGAAGAAAAAAAAAAAAAAGAAATACAAATGTAGAATTCTTTTTTTTCTTCTATTTATTATGGGTCATTTATAAGGGAAGACCCCTGGGGCTGGAGGATTATTCTTCGATCTTGGATGGGTACTTTTGCCCTCCAGAGGTGGGCGGAGAGGTCACTATTGCTTTGTCCTCTATTATATCCCCCTTTATCTGTTTTCCCTTTCCACCTTATTCTTGTATTAGTTCTGATTTGGCATTGCTTGGTTTGTTTGTTTTTTTCTGGTCCTGACATGGATCCTTAGTTGAGGGAGATGCAGTTGAATTTAAGGTTCCCTTTCTGCGTGGGGTTCCTGACCTCTCATAGTGGCAGAGGGGTATTTACTGTGTCTTCTATCCCCTTATATCTGTTTTCCAACATGCTCTCTGTCTTTGTCTTGGAATGAGATTACTTGGTTTTGTCCTGGCCATGGCCAGAGTCCTATCTGGGAGGGAAACAGTCAAATGCATAGTTATTGTTTTGGGAGATTATTTTTTTTCCCCTTGTAAATCCTCTCTCTGTTACGTATTATTATATTTATTAGGTATTTTGAATATATAATGTAATTATTTGAGTGTATCCTCTTTGTTGGATCTTGTGCTTGTGTCCGGATGAGACTTATAGGTGATCTCAAACTAAGTACATTGGTGGTATGCTCATGGAATCTACATCTGATCTCTATTTGTTCTCAGTTCAACCATGTCTTACTTAGTCTTGGGTGCTTTAATTGTAATTCTAGAACTTTTTACTATCCCATTTTCTTCCTTTTTACTGGCGCTGATATAACCTAAATGTGTTGCAAGCGCCGTAAAACCCTTAAAAACAAAAACAAAAACAAGGAAAAAAAACAAAAAACAATAAGGTTCCCTTTTTTCTTTTTTTTTTATACTTGTAAATCATCTGGGTACCTTGGTGGGGTTCCTGACCTCCCATAGCGGGCAGGGGGGCACTTACTGTGTCTTCTATCCCCTTATATATGTTTTCCAACATGCTTCCTGTCCTTCCAGGGCAGAGAATCTTCCGCCTAAATTGTGGTTTATCCCATCCCCATCACAATTCCTCCTTTTTCAATTTTTTTTAATGCATAAAAACCACTCACCACAACCACTACATCAACATCCCTACCACAACTACTATTAAAACCACCACAACATCATCATTCCTACCATCACCACATCATTATCTCTACCACCACTACTGCTACATTCACCATCACTACTACAACCACCACCACATCATCATCATTCCTACACTAATACTAATACTACAATCAACACCACTGCTATAAATATCAACCCTACCACCACCACTACTTCTACAACCACCACCACATCATCACCCCTAATACCACTGCTACTACAACCACCACCACATCATTATCCATACCGCCACTATTACAACCACCATCATATCATCATTAATCCCACCACTATTGCTACAACCACCACCACATCATTATCCCTACCACAACTACTACAACCACCACACCATCATCTCAAAAACCACTACTACTACTACTACAACCAGCACCACATCATCGCCTCTACCAGCATTACTACCACAACCACCACATCATTATCCCTGCCGCCACTACTACTACAACCACCACCATATCATCATCCCTACCACAACTACCACATCATCATCATCCCCACCACATCATCATCCCTACCACAACGACTACAACCACCACACCATCATCCCCAAGTTCATTCCAGACGAGTGTTCAATGAAAACCACATACAACCTGCATAAATTTTCATTAAAAAATATACACAAACGACATTCTACTACACTAAGCGAACACATTTGAAACCTCGAAGAAAAAATAATATAACACAGCATAACATGGAAAATCTCCAGAGCACAATCGTACTCCCCCTCTTCTAATATTTGCAACCTCTGCTTGGAAGAAAAATTCATCATCACAAAATCGAACATGGCAACACTCAACAGACGAAACGGACTAACATCTTCATGCAGACGTTGAAACAACCAACCTTTTATGTAATTACGAACCAACATAATCGCAAAGCCGAAAAAGTACGATAAACACAACACTCGACTTTCACTTTCACATTTTTAAGGGGCAACGGTCTTTGCTTCGTACCCAAAAGGTAACGAGTTCGATCACCCGCCCCTGCGCTGTGTGGCCTTGAGCAAGTCACCTAGCCCTAGCTCACTTTGCGGCGCTGCACTGCGGCTGACGCCTGGGTTATTCCAGTCTTCCCTTGGAATAGACCCTAAAGACAAATTTCCCCTTGGGGATGAATAAAGGGAATTTTATTTTTATTTATTTATTTATTTTTATTCTGGATGAGGGCGAATGCTGAAACAATATTGTAGAAGTTGATCATAATGATGCTCGAAATTGAAATACATAATATATATTATATATATAATATATATATATATATATATATATATATATAATATATATATATATATATAATATATATATGTGTGTGTGTGTGTGTATAATAAATAATCAGGAAAAAAATTGATAAATAAGTGAATAAATAAATAAATAATAACCCTTGACCACGTGGACACCATAATAATTAAAAACATGCATTTCATTTTTCAGGAAACAAAATAAAATAGTAACCACCAATTAATGAGTATCATGCAAAACACGATTCATCCACATTATAAGAACCAACCTATACACCAATTAATTAGCTATCAATAACAATTCAAGTATAAATAAGTACCAGGCAAAAATAATATTCATCCATATTATAAGTAAGTACCAACTCATATAACAATTGATTAGCAATCAGTAATAATTAAAGTATATAAATGGGTTCCAGGTTTTTAACAAATATAAAAATACAAACAAACAAACGAAAAATCCACATTCAAATAAATAACATAACAAATAACGGTCATTAACATTAAAAAATAAGTCATCGAACACAGACATTGACAGAAATAGAAAAAAACGCATACCCGCACACCCACACAAACACACAAATATTACACTGTGAATGCAAAATCTATCAGCGGTCAAAGTAAACAACGACACAAAAGACCTTGTTCAATCAAATGATGTGGATTAAGACTGGGGTGTGTTTTGTATCCAGATTTGTTCTCAATATTATGCACATAACAAATAACGAGAGAATCAGTTTGTGTATAATATATGGGTAGAGCACCAACAACATCACATGTGCCGACGATACAACTCTAATCGGCTATGTGGTCCTGAGTTCGAGCCTCGCGCTTGGCGCATAGGTGAGTCCTTGGAAAAGACTCTTTACTCACATTCTCTCACCGTACTCAGGTGTAAAATGAGTACCTGGTCATCAACAGCGTTGTCTCTGTCCGAAAAATTGTAATATCGCCGAACAGGCGTCATGTCTTGTTCTTCATGTTACGCGTTGTGGTTGGTCAGGGACCCTTTGTAAAGCGCTTTTAGTGGATATTGCGCTATATAAAAGCTCTAGTTTATTTATTTTTTTAAATCATTGCAGACATTTTAGAAGAATTAATACTGGGCAAAGTTGTGGTAAAAAGCAACCAGATTGCCCTTACTCTAAATATGTAAAAAGCGAAAAAACAACAACAAACAAACATGAGAAGCAGATAACGATTCGTTGACGGGAGCAACATGCTTATCATTAACAGCATCAGAATAAGACGGACAAAATTATTGGGCCATACGGGTACTTGAAAACTTAAAGCGTAAAGAATTTTAAAGGTCCCTGTATTCATCCCAAATGGGAAATTTTTCTCAAGGGTCTATTCCAAGGGAAGACTGGAATAACTTGAGCTAGGGCGAGGTGACTTGCTCAAGGTCACTCAACGCAGCAGCGGATGATCGAACTTGGTACCTTTCGGGTACGAAGCAAAGACCTTACAGCTGCGCCACGCTGCCCGTTACAGGCAAGATAGCAAAATAGCAGTGAGGAGGGCCCCTGGAAGAATGAGCAACAATAATATATTGATTAATCTCACAACTTGACTTGATGATGATATTATTATTATTATTATTATTATTATTATTATTATTATTATTATTATTATTATTATTATTATTATTATTATTATTATTATCATCATCATCATCATCATCATCATCTGGGTTGGGTTCCTGACCTCCCATAGTGGGCAGGGGGGTACATAGTGTGTTTTCTATCCCCCTATAACAGTTTTCCAACATGCTTTCTGTCTTTGTCTTGGTATGGGATTACCTAGTTTTGTCCCGACCCTGGCCGGAGTCCTTGGCTGGGAGGGAAACAGTCAAATGCATAGTTATTGTTTTGGGAGATGATATTTTTTTCCTTGTAAATCATCTCTCTGTTATGTATTATTATTATATTTATTTTAAATGTATAATGTAAGCATTTGAGTGTATTCCTCTTTGATGGATTGTGTGCTTGTGTCCAGATGAGACTTATAGGTGGTCTCAAACTAAGTACATAATTGGTGGTATGCTGTTGGAATCTACATCTGATCCTTATTTGTTCCCAGCTCCCCTTTGTCTTACTTTCTCTTGGATGCTTTTTAATTGTAATTCTAGAACTTTTTACTATCCCACTTTCTTCCTTTTTACTGGCGCCGATATAACCTAAATGTGTTGCAAGCGCCGTAGAACCCTTAAAAACAATAAACAAACATCATCATCATCATCATCATCATCATCATTATTATTATTATTATTATTATTATTATTATTATTATTATTATTATTATTATTATTATTTATTATTATTATTATTATTATTATTATGATTACTTTTATTATTATAATAATTATTATTATTATGATTATTATCATCATCATTATTATTATTATTATTATTATTATTATTATGATGATGATTATTATTATTATTATTATTATTATTATTATTATTATTATTATTATTATTATTATTATTACTTTTATTATTATTATTATAATTATAATTATTATTATTATTATTATTATTATTATTATTATTATTATTATTATTATTATTATTATTATTATTATTATTATTATTAGATAACCCATACCTTGGCATCACCTTCTCAAATGACTTGAAATGAGGGAAACACATTAACAAAATAACCCAAAAGGCAAGCTGCACCCTCGCGTTTCTCCGCCGAAATCTTAGCCACGCCCCAACGTCATGCAAACAAAACGCCTACCTCGCACTTGTGAAAAGATGATGATGATGATGACGACGACGACAATGATGCTTACGATTATGATGTCGGTAAATGAAATCGACGCTTGAAAAAAAAAAAAAAAAGAGAGAGAGAGAGAGAGAGAGGGGGAGAGGGAGAGAGAGAGAGAGAGAGAGAGAGAGAGAGAGAGAGAGAGAGAGAGAGAGAGAGAGAGAGATACATATATATTTATACAGAAGAGGAACAAAGACACACACACACACACAGAGAGAGAGAGAGAGAGAGAGATATTTATACAGAAGAGGAACAAAGACACACACAGAGAGAGAGAGAGAGAGAGAGAGAGAGAGAGAGAGAGAGAGAGAGAGAGAGAGAGAGAGAGAGAGAGAGAGAAGAGAGAGAGAATGCTGGGGAGGGGGGGGGGGGGGGGGGGGGGGGGGGTGTAGAGGAGGAAGGAGATGCTGAACACACATGTTGACGTTTTCCCGCCACATGGTCCTGAAGAGTAACTCTTTATTTATAGGAGAGTAAAACAAGTCGCACCTCGTTTTACGAGGAAGTTCCAAGTCTAAGGAAGTGTTGTGTGTTTGTGTTGTGGATGTTTGTCTGTATGCAACAGATTAACAAACCTACAAAATGGTTTTATCAGAAGATGGAGAGGAGAGTGTTCTTCAGAGATATGAAGAACTTTGCTTGGACTTAAATATGGACGGTTCAACTAAAGAAGAAGCATGGCAAAACTATCAGAAAATTCTCACGAACTTTTCATTGGAGGTAGGTATTGTCCCAACTCAAATTGCCACCAACCAACAATGTTGGGAACATGTCTAGAATTTTTAGTCTCATAATGTACACCGAAACAAGTCTACGAAGAATGTAATTAGAAGAGAGGAAATGACTGGAAGTAACATGAGAACTTCTATCCATTATGTTAAGAATTATAAATGCGTGTTTTTGTAGAATGAGTATGAGGACAAAAAATGTAATGACTAGGCACTTTGATAACTCCAGTCCAGTGGCCGCCGATAGGCTCACTGTAAGGTGAAACTCGTTTTTTGGAACTTTATTTTTGACCCTTTACTGTTTTGGTCACCATGGCGTTATTTGTGAACCTATGTGACTAACTTTGGCATCATTATAAAGGGCACAAAACAAGCTTTCTAACGGTGTATTTAATTATTAATTCCTGATTACTGATTGTATTTCTCAGAAAGCTTATGTAATAAAAATTTATAAATTTTTGAATTATAAGAACTTTTTAAATTATGGATACATTTTAATTATACTTCATACATCGATAGACAATTAATTGAAGAATATCTCGGCCAAATTTCATCAAAATTGATACACTCGCTCATTATTTTATTTTTTCCGCCATCAACCCCACTTTTTAGGACAAAAAACCTCATATTTTCCCCCCTTTTCATTTATCCTTAATTTTGTCCATTCTTTCCATCCATAAAAATGATTTATATGAAAATAAAGCTTATTTTCTGACCATTAAAATGATACCTAACACTTGCCAATTATTTTTTAATTGAAACAAAATTACTGAAAACAATAAGTGGGCCATGTTGACTGTAAAACTCAAAATTTCCCGATCGCCGCGAGATGCTGGTTTTGAGGCAGCAGTGAGATCACAGATTCTCTCTGTAAAATTGACAAGAAATTTCAATAGAAAAATATAAATAACTCTGGAACCGTAGGTCGTAGAGAAACAAATAAGGTATCAAATTTTATGTTTTTTCAAGTCCCATCCCCCTGACTGAGTCAAATCAAGATATTTTGAGTTTGAAAATTTTATCAAAGTGCCTATAATGACATGTCAATGTCCAAACCAAACTCAAATTCAAACTCAAACATCTACTCACACCAACAAAGTTGTATTGTTAAGTCACAAACTCAATCAATGCATGACACAAAATAAAGAGAATTCAAACAACAGTTCAATCCAACAACAAACTAGAAGACATTCACGAATCGACTAATCATCAATGTTTATCATTATCATTTCGAAGTGGCAATTCGGACCCGAGTCTGAATTGCTTCTCGTGGCAATTCGGACTCGTGCCACAATGCGCCTGCGCAATCACAGGAAGTGTCGGAAGTGGAGGATGGGTCGAAAGTTGCAGTGGTAGGGTGGGGGGAAGGTGCTCGTTCTCAGTTGTAAGTTGTCAGTCGGTAGGAGGGCGAGTGAGCGAGCAAGTCACGTTTTAGAACTCCCGAAGATGACTAACCTTCAAAAGCGGTGATCTATTATTCTCCTTTGTCTTACTTTTTCTTGGGTACTTTTTAATTGTAATTCTAGAACTTTTTACTATCCAATTTCTCCCTTTTTACTGGCACTGATATGACCTAAATGTGTTGCAAGCGACTTAAAAAACAAAAACAATCTAAATATTCGTGGTCTTTGGGAGATTACAATTGTAGTCGCTATTGTTAACGTTAACAATCAATTTGCTCTCGCATAGATAAAAGAGTGTCTTTGTGTTGGAAGATTTATTTGATTTGCCATGAGCATGTTGCAAAAGATACATGCATCTACATGTATCTACATTATATATTTTGCCATTTGCGGCCACGAAAAAGTGGGGGAAAGGAAAATAATATGACTTTGGGCTTTGAGCGTTTTATTTAAAAGGCAGTATGGGTCGGGCTTTGACAAAGGGCAGTATCTTAATTCTTTTTAAATTAAAAAATGCTGTTTTATTTCTAAATATAAAAATAGAGGCGATTCTTGGCGGCAAACCATACAATAGAGCCCCGCCACTGGGGTAGGTACAGAGTACCATTTAATACTAATAATATTATTAGATAATACTGGACAAGGTGCCTATTAATAAAATAAGCACTGGTTGAATACGGAGAGAAAATTAATGATCAACTGGTAATGGATTGGGGAGTAACCAGCGACTTCTCAAGTAGACGATGGGGGTAACCATTAACATCTCCACAACCCACAAATGACCGACTGGGTGGGGATCCTGACCTCCCATAGTGGGCAGGGAGGTACATACTGTGTCTTCTATCCCTTTATATATATCTGTTTTCCAACATGCTTTCTGTCTTTGTCTCGGAATGAGATTACTTGGTTTTGTCCTGGCACTGGCCGGAATCCTGGCTGGGAGGGAAACAGTCAAATGCATAGTTATTGTTTTGGGAGATGATATTTTTTTCCTTGTAAATCATCTCTCTGTTATGTATTATTATTTTTATTTTGAATGTATAATGTAAGCATTTGAGTGTGTTCCTCTTTGTTAGATTTTGTGCTTGTGTCTGGATGAGACTTGTAGGTGATTTCAAACTAAGTGCATTGGTGGTATGCTCTTGGAATCTACATCTTCTTCTTCTTCTTCTTCGTTCCTCTGATGGACATCTATGGCTGCAGTCCGATATCTGCTATGAAGTCTGTGGTCCGCTTTAGGTCCTCAGCCTCACCATAGAGCTTTGTGTTGAGTGTTGTAGGGGTGACCCAGTGGTTCGAACGTTGCACGTTGTATAATGGGCAATCCATAAGCACATGTAAAGTGGTTTCATGGTCGGTTCCACATGGACAATATTCCGCCTCCGAACAGGACACAATAGACTAAGAGGACATATGTTTACAAAGCTAGGTATTGGAACAACCCCTTATTGCCCATGTGGAACCGACCATGAATCTACATCTGATCCCTATTTGTTCTCAGTTCCCCTTTGTCTTACTTTTTCTTGGGTGCTTTAATTGTAATTCTAGAACTTTTTACTATCCCATTTTCTTCCTTTTTACTGGCGCTGATATAACCTAAATGTGTTGCAAGCGCCGTAAAACCCTTAAAAACAAAAACAAACAAACGACCGAGGCGCTGGACGCAGGGGAGAACATGGTGATACGAGATCAAAGAGAAAAAGCCGCCGGCTCTTAGGTTGTGGAAATGGTTGTTGGGGGGGGGGGGGGGGGGGGGGGGGGGGGGAGTGTGTGTGTGTGTGTGTGATAATTCTGTTTTTAATTACTTAGAGATAATCATGAGTGTGTGTGTGTGTGTGTCTTTACGAAGACCGAATTGTCACAGGAGGCACTTCACACTCGGGGTCCGAATTGCCACGGGAAGCACTTCACACTCGGGGTCCGAATTGCCTTTTCCTTATCATTTACCATCACTATCACTGAACAATTACACTTACACTTACACGTACAAGTACAGTGGCTACGATTGTTATTGTTCAAGTTCATCAATGTCTGAATGTAAGCTCTGAACGTACACTAGGTACTGTGTTAAAAAAATAAAAATAAAATTGGACTCCGCTCAATGTTTATAAAGCACTTTTCAACTCGATTCTAATGACAATGATATACTATACCCAATATTTGAAAATCAGATAAAATGTTATATTAGAGTTTGTTTAAAAGTTGAAAATTTGCCTTTTTTTTTTTTTTTGTTACTTTGTTGATATTTACTGACAGACTTTGTGACCCGAAACTGTTGCATTTACGGTAGAGACTACCACTTTGGATTTCAAAACTGGCCTAAAATGGCTGCTGACATTTGATAAGGATTTTCCTGGGATGAATTCAGGAATGTGGGGGTATACAACTTTGCCCTGAATTAAATTTTTTTTAAAAGTCCAGATGTAAAATTAAAATTACGTGCCCTAACACTGTTAGTAACAGGAATTTTGATTTGCCAATTTTTGTTTTCTTAATTATCCAAAGCTGAATTATATCCTATTTTTTCCACGATCCAAAGATATATACTAAGTTGGCGTTTATAGAATTATTAGGAAGTATCAATTGCCAAGGAGTGAGACCTTGGTAGTTGACTGTTCATCAACTGCCAAGGAGCCAAATTGGAACTTTTCAGCTGCATACCATGATTTCAGTCGAGCTTTGATTTGCGCGCATACAAATCAAAATCTTGAATCCCGTCACTTTCTTTCAATCATTCATTCCTTGTCAATTATGGAGAGGACCGAGTCTACGCTCGTTGGCATTTGTTTTTATTTTTTATAAGCCTTTTCATGACTTCCAAGATGAGTTAAAATCATACAAAAACAAAATTACTGTTGTTTTTGGATTCAGTGGGGAAAAAACAGAAGGATGAAGTGACAAATCCCTGCCAAGCCCTAGATCTTTAAAAAAGTAGGATTTCCTTTGGTGGAGGAAAGGACTGAGTATTATTAAGCCTGGGAATGGGTGCCTATTTGAGGGAAAGTCAATTCTCGTTTTGAATGTGTCACTGATAGTGATAGTTTCATTTTTATACTTGAAATTTATATAAAACTTATCCAGTAGCTCCTACCCCCAATAACCCAAAGAGTAATTGGAATACATACGAATTCAGTCAATGAATTACTGCTCTCATCTAAATGGACTTAATGTAATTTTTGGGGTCAAATGTCGACAGAGGCTAAAACTCATTTGGAAAAGATTGAGTTTTGTATTTTAATGTGTACAGATTTGACTGAATGTTAAAATGAAATTGTGCTTTTTTAAATACCATTTTCAGGGTGACCAAGTACACTGGCTTGCCTGTTCTCTGTATGAAGCTTGCAGACGTACTACTGTACCTACTGTAGGACGTGGCAGAGTAGAGGGAAATTGTGTTTCTCTCACTAGACTCCTGAGGTCATCCAAATTTAGGTGATTGATATTTTTTAATATTTAAGTTGATTTTTTTCCAGGAGACAATATAATCAGTGGTTGTACCAGTCATTATTAATAGTGCATTCACCATACAACCAAAAACATAATTACCACCACATCATTATTTAATAGGAATGAGGTGAAGAAAACTCAATCTGAGATAGATTCCAGTACCTTTGCTACCTTATGACTTATTTATTTGTGTTGTATTTAGATTGGTAAATTATCGGTTAATTGACTGAAATGAGTCAATTTGTCAAATTTTCAAAAATCAAAACAAGGCATGAGCATAGTCAGATTAATGTCCACTCTATGTGGCTTACAACAATAATCAGGGCATGTTCCACAATGCTACGCATAACATACAGTCATATGTATTATTGATGGATATCTTAATAGTGACCAAGGTTAAACAATTGTTTTTTTTACAATTTTGGTTTATGAACACATCCCTGTGTATTTTCACACAGCTTCATGAAATTGTTTTTTCACTTTCCAAACCTGACATGTTCACAAAGGACGCCAATCCTGACTGACTAGCTGAGCGATAAATTTCACTTTTTCGTCTTAGCCAATTTTGGCCACTTTATAATGGTGGAAATTAGTCTCATGAAAAAAAGTTCGAGAGAAGGTTCTGAATAGAAACTTCGATTGCTGCACTTCGTAAACAAACTGGTTGACTGTGTTTCACTAATTTGGTAACTATTTAAAAGGAAAATAGTGCATCCATGCTGTTCACAGTTCAGTTTGATTCCATAGTTACTTTCTTCTCTTTTGGATTTTATTTCACATTCTGCTGAAATGTGTTCATTACAGTTGTAATTCACATCTCCATAAAAAGTAATGAATTAATTTTAAATCATATTTATTACAATGTTAATTTCTGTCTTTAAATAATTGAAATTTAGCTTTGATACATTCTTTTAATTCTAACATTCTCACAATGCCTGATGTGGCTTGTTGAACATTGAGGCTGGTCAGCGTTGTGGAGTGCTTAATCATGACAATCAGTTTCATGTTTGGATAGCCTCTGACTTTAATTGCTTCATCATTAGAAACATTGTTTTGAACAATGTTTGTAAACTTAAAAGAATGACTTGCTTCTTTGGAATTACACTTGTTAATCACATTGTCTATTATTTCTTTGCTTTCGGAAACTAACCTTATCTATTTTAAAATTCGTCTCTGGTTGGTCAAAGAGTTATAGTTCATTTTTATAGAGCTCATTTACAGTTCTGTAGTCCAACTTATGTCTTTGCCATCAGAACTATCTCCTGCATTTGAACTTGATCATGTTAAATACTTAAATTACTGTATTTGTTTATACAGTGTTTTGTTGGTGCATATCAGCATTATATGATATTGGTCTGTAGTGCGTTTACCATTTGTTCGTTTAAAATTCCTGACTCATGATTTCATTTCCAGCCTTATGTTATGCAACAGATTTTGATTTATTTCATTTTCCATAGCTTGACATAGGGCTGGCCCCAACGCTGCAGTCAGCGGTATAAGGGGACTCATCACACTCATTCATTCATTAATGACATCATATCTAAAAATTAGCTCTGTTCCCAGTCTAATCCAGTTCTTCAATAAAATGAAAAAATGGTCGGACATGGCTGCCTTACCCAAAAGCTTCCGGGACAAAATAGACAAGCTTCAGAGAAATTTTGCTGTGTCAACTGTGATCTTCAAGAAATATGAGCCCATATTTTTAGACATATTTGTTCACCCTGCACAAGAACCTCCTCGTCAACCACGTGGGAGAAAACAGAGGTGAGTTTTCAATAATTGTCATTTGAACAGTTCTTTTCACATTTATATATACACCATTGATTATGTGTGGCAAAATTGCTGCTTTAGTATAGTTTTCGACTATTAGATAAGATTAGATGTTGTGGCTATTTTCCTATTTATCTCAGATGACCAACAATATATAATTTTTATCTATTCTAAAAGTTTCTTTTAATTACGTTTTTATTTTATTTTTTGTTTTCCAAAATGGTGGTTGGATGGGAGCATCACCCTTGAATCATATACCTATGATGTTCGCATGGGTGTACGATCCGATAGTGATGTCGTTTCTTCTTCTCTTTACTAGCCTATTCTGCTTCTTTGGTTTGTGATTGTATTTTTGACAGGGGATATTACTTTTTCTGTAAATCTTCTGCCTGTTTGTTCTTGGTTATTTATAATTTAGCTTATGATATCTTTAGGTTATGATTTTGATTTACATTTGTACTATTTTTGTTAGATTGCTTGTTTTTTTGTTTCAGCGGTCTCTCATATAACCTCAATTGTGTTGGAAGAGACCTAAAGCAACAAACAAACAAAAAAAAAATTTATTTTATTTTTTTATTGTTACTCTGGTTGATAAACGTGCTCAATTGAAAGAGAAAGAAAACACAGATTCCTTCTCTCTTCTCCACTTTATTCCCTCTCAATGTCATTGGACATAGCTATATTTATATTCTGGCCATTCTCTAACCGTGTAGAATTGTCATTTTATGATGGTAGTGAAACAGAGTAATTATTATCATTTGTGCAGAGTTGTTGAGGGAGGACGAAGAAAACAGACTAAAAAAGGATATGATTCTTTAGATAGGTATTTTTATTTGATTGTTTATGAATCACATTTTCTTTCCTGAGTTGTCATTAATGTTTTACTCACACTGATAATGCTTTTGTTACTGATCTGTGGGACTTGTGTTTTTCAATTGTAACCTCATAAGTCATACACATTCTTTAAAATTTGTTGGTAACAACAAGAGATGAAGTGAGTAGAAAAGTGCCTGAAGACAATAGAGAATAAAAATTTTTTTGCGGCGGTGATGGGGGTTTGAACCCGCAACTTTATTGGTACGACAACTCCGCCTGGCCGGTGAGAGCGTGACTCTACCATCTGAGCTATCCACGATACCCCCCCCCCCCCAAAAAAAAATCGTATCTAACTCAGGTAATTCATTACTAGAGCTCTCTCTCGTCGACTACTTGAGATCGCTGGTCCAACACACACAACCTCCGCGAAGTTAGTTGGCCAGCAATTAAGCTTAATAGCTAATATTCTCAACACAAACATATAACACAGAAACAATTGAGACATTGAGTATGCTCCGATATATGGGGGCGAATTTTTAATTCAGAGAAGTGAGTGGAGCAGGCACTTATGTTGGTAACAACAAGAGATGAAGTGAGTAGAAAAGTGTCAGAAGACAATAGAGAATAAAAATTTTGTGGCAGCGGTGATGGGGGTTTGAACCCACAACCTTATTGGTATGACAACTCCGCCTGGCCGGTGAGAGCGTGACTCTGCCGTATGAGCTATCCACGATCCCAAAAAAATCATGAAAATGAAGGCTGGATATTCATGTTTAGGTACACTCACTTTCCCCTTTTCTCGTCACCCTGACAGTGTACCAGACTGAGGCAACAAGTCACATGTTGTTTATTATAAATTTGAAAAATATACTTTCATTTATGTTCATTTTTCTAACACTTTATTTTTAGCACAAGTTTGAATGCTTATTTTGTTTATGTTATCCATTAACCAGTGTTTTGGATACTTTACACTGATCACATGCTAAAAGTATGGCATTGTTGCACTTTTAATTCAGAGTTTCCTCTCCATGATAGAATATATGTTGGTGCTAGTCATCAAAAGTTTTACTTAATTTGTGTACTGGGCTCCAATAACTTTATTTGGTTTTATCTGAAAAGCAGTGTACGAAGTGTACATTTTAAAACCTTTGCCATGTTGACCATGCTTCTGTTAGTACCCAGGGTTTAATAGTTATGATCAGTTGGTCTTCTTCAGTTGCTTTTTAATTAAGACTAATTATATAATAATAATAAATAATAATTCAGTAGCCACAGCGGGATAGCCCACCTTGGAATAGTTCACTACAAGTAATAACCTGTTACTCACGTGTAATAATTTTTTTTCTTTATGAAAAGCTCTCCTAATGTCTTGTCTTGCAACTGGACCATCTGAATCATAATTAGGCACACATACAAGCTTTTCAATGTTTATAGTAAAATGACGCGTCTATGTCATAATTTAGAACACATATATTCATTCAGACTGCTCTGCAGATGATCCTATCGCACCTTTATCCTTCTGGATGGAGTGTCTTGCGTCTTTCACCGTAACTTTGATTGAGTCCCATGAATCATGTTTGCACTGTGTCTCAGATTCCAATGTATTGAAGGATAATATCTTGTTGTTGGTTTGTAATCTTAACCAATTAGTCCCCACTTGAATGAATGAAAAAAGAAACTCAGAGAAAAATAAAAACAACAGTCATTAAAATTTCACAAAATCATCACCCCCTCATGTGCTTTTTTAACATCACATTCCAGATTTCTCGTGAATTGCTTTACAAGGTTAGGTCTAAGTATAAGTTGCTACTTATTCTCGTTTTTATATAAATTTATCTCACTCCCATCAAATTCGTCTTTTCTTTTAAGGAGACTGCCATGCACATCAAATGAAATATTCAAGTTTGCTTGGACAATGTTTGTTCAAGTGAAAGGTATTTTTGTTTTTTGTTTTTTTGTGTGTTTTTTTTTTTGTATTGCAATTGAAAATATTAAAGTAATATTACTCTGCTGTCTTGCAAATAATGATTGATCATGCTATTATACAATGTGTCTTAAGTTAAACCATCAGAATTTATCAACGGTCAATATTTAATTGGTTTACATCATATTTCATAATATACATAGATTGTACTTTGAAATTTTTACTTATTTTACTGGTCTAATATTTATTGTTTTCCTGATATACATTCTGAAAGTGGATTACTATTGGTACAAAGTTGCCACTTTCACCGATTTAATCCTGATTTTAAAAGAAACAAAAAACAACAAACTTTGTCAGTTTAGAACATTTTCTTCAGTTTTAAACTTTTAAACCTGGATAACATGAAAATAGTGTAAAGGCAAATGATATGTGACTAAATTAAATGGCACTTTGTTGATTCTTGAAGTCGTGAATTTTTGGCTGAGGAAAGATTTTTCAAAATGGCAAATTTTTTTCTCTAGTTCTATTGGCAGGTCTGTTGGTATTGTACATACTTTTATTTTCTTTTTCAACGAGCCCTCATTTAGATAAAGGCATGAAGCAGTGAAATATACATTTGGGTGGTAATAATTAAAAGTTGGCTATCCTGGTGGTAAAAAAACATTACTTAGATTCCATTTTTTGATATTAAATTATACTTCTTTCAATTTAAGATCATCCACTTTTTAAGAATTACAAGGCCAACTTGAAACACTGTCAGTGTGTGTTGAAATAAACTTGGTTGGGCTTGAACGCTATTCGAAAAAGTGGAAGAATTTTAGATAATGGGATAGGCCACATTATTACCATCCATTTTGCACATGGTGATGTCATGGATGGGGTGTTGCGTAATACTGGGAATGACGAAACGACGGTTATGGAAAGTTGGCAGTAGTGGGGAGTGAACTAGGGAATCCGGGAGATTGATACTAGGGGGAACAAGCATAAATGACTGAAAAGAAGATTGTGTATTGATGCTATGCTCTTAGGTAAAATGCTCACAACATCCACCAGTCGGGATATTACACACCAACACACAACCCAATGGAACTGACCAAAGTTATGGAAAATGGGCAGCAATGGAAGTGAACCATGGGCTCAGGGAAGTGTACACCAGTGGGGAGTGAACCTGGGGCTATGGGAAGAGGATATCAGAGAGAAAGGAATCTGGGACTATGGGAGACGGGTACCAGTGAGAATTGAAGCTGGATTATGGGAGGTGATCACCAGAGGAGAATGAACCTGAAACTATAGGAGGAGGGCACCAATGATATCCTCCTCCCATAGTCCCAGGTTCACTCCCCACTGTTGCCAACTTTCCATACCATCGTCATTTTTGCTCGTTTCTACTTGTTTCCGGTCGTATCCGGTATTACGTAGCACCCCATGGATGGGCCTTTTTTATTTGTCATTTGTCAAAATAGTCCTTCAGAGCCATTAGGCCCATGGAGCTGGAGTTTATCCAGGTTCCTTGAGCATAAAACGGACAATAGCAATTGCTTCCTGCCCTTTGTCTATCGCAAAGTACCTTTCACCAGATTTATAGACCCAACTACCCTATCACTGCTGTGTGGACAGGAGGGGTCAGAAAATAATCTCGACATCGCCCATGATCGATCTCAGTCCCTTTGCGTGTTCTACCAATTGAGCTATCAGGACCCCTTTTTGTTAAGGTTACCATATGTTTGTTAAGTAAATGAATTAAATGATGTGTTATTTGATAATCCAGGTAATTTCCCAGCCATAAGTGATGACCTGGTCAACTCATATCATCTTCTGTTGTGTTGTGTGGACTGGATTTACGCCAATGCTCTTCTTGGAAACCGTAGAGATCTCCTTAATCCTGACTTTGCAGGTACTGCTGTCGTAAAAGAAGAGCATAATTTTATAAAGAGATGAGAAGGGACTCTTAGCTTAATAAAGTAAAGAATAAATTACACTCAAATCTTTTTTTTTATACTCACCATGGGTCTTGTAGGTATCGTTCCTCATTTGTTTTTGTTTTTTGAAATTCCTTCTAGTGGTGTCAGAAATTGCTGCAAGACACATATTTTTTGGATTGCATTTCAGTAAATTTTAATGAAATTCAAATTTATAGTTTATCGTCGCATGTATGGGTCTTGATTTATGCGCTCAAAAATGTCCTCCTTTTTTGTAACCAGTCATTCTCACCCCTAATAACAAAAGAAAACAAACAAAATACCCCAAAAGATTTCTTTATTCTCTAAAGCCATGACTTGGAGTACTCTGGTATTCTATCATTACTTAAAAAATATCTTTTTTCATTTCGGCCAGCATTTATAAAATTTCAAATATATGTTTCCTCATATCAGACAGCTATTCCTACAAAATTTGTGCCGGTCAGAGTTTAAAATCATGAAATTTCGTCTGTTTGAAGAAGAAAAATACACAAGTCACCTTAAAGTATTTCAGTTGTTGTCATTAGATTTAATAATATAATGATTTCATTATTTTGAATATGATGAAAACCTTTCCTTTAATTTTAATATGCGTGTGGCCTCAATTTTATTGAGGTACAGGAACGCAGATGACAGTTGTCTTTTTTTTCAGACTAAAAGCCAAATTATGTCTAAAATCCGGATGCGCTTTCTGAATTTTACATCCACATTAGTGAGTTCTTATAATATCATCATCAACAGTTTAAGTCTAACCTTCAAATTGTCAGTATTAAGATGGTATTTAGCCATTGCAGATACAAATGGTTCTGAATAGTAGTATTCCATCATCATGTCTATTCCTTCAATTTTGCCACTCACATCTACAACTTGGGTGGGGTTCCTGACAGTCCATGGTGGACAGGGAGGCACTTACTGTGTCTTCTATCCCCCTTTATCTGTTTTCCAATTTGCTTCTGTCTTTGTCTTGGAATGAGATTACTTGGTTGACCTGATTTTCTTTGTTAAAAATCTTGGAAACATTGCCAGCAAGATGTATACCATATTTTCTGACTTTTTAAAACGTTTGTTCAGTAGCTTTCTCATTTTGATGTTGATGCGGCAATAAATTTATTGGATACCCCTTTTGATTATGATTACGTACATGGACAGAATATTATTTTTGTTTGAATTGAAAGCATTATTGTCATCTAACAAATCGACTAAGAACATGGACATGGTATCATATCAAAACACAGGATATATTATCATATGGAGAGTTTGCTAGCTTTTGTTTGGTACCTTGAATGGTTGAATTGAATTCCATAGCTGCCAACCGTTCCGTTAAAACCGGATTTGTTCCGTATTTGACTTCCTTAGTCTGTAAGTCCGTATTTTTAGTTCAAAATCCATATTTTGTTTTGACTAATTTGTGGTGAACAAGGCATGTAAGCCTAATGATTTATTATTATTGGTCCATTATTCTTACTATTACTACTACTGTTATTGTTATTATTATTATTGGTGTCCAGTCAGAGATGGTTTAAATCAGCATATTCTCCATTCATGTGTAGCTCTTTAATTTGAATTATGCCTCTCTGTCATAAATGGTTTTCAACAATTAAACAAATTCCAGTTGTATATATGACGCCTGTTTTTCACTAAAACCTTTCATAATGTATTGGAGATTTGCATAAAATATGCATATTAGCCTCGAATATACTTTTAGTGTTCTCAGACCTTATTGATACATTCACTATTTGTTACAAATATTATTTTGATTAAAGATAAAATTAAATCTGGAAAAAATTGGAAGGTATTCAATCAGAGAATCAATTGCTTATATAGATTAAACATTGCAATGATTATATTCCTTTATTAATTTATGAAATATAAGTTCAATCTCTTTAAAGCTAACATCTTGATCTGATTATTATTTTTTTTTTTTTTTCGAGCAAGCTTTTGTAACGGTTTAAGATCAAGAGAATTAGTTACTCCATTTTTAGGTGTGTTTATCTTGTCAAAGTAAAGAGGTAGGAATTCTCCAATGTATAGAGGTTCATTTTACTATAACTACTATTATAGTGTACTACTTAAAGACCATTATGGTGCATGAAAGAAAATATATATGCAATTTCCTACTTTTAAGCCAATCTCCCGAATTTTTGCCCCAAAACGTCTTCTCAAGTGACGCAGTTATGCTTTTCTAAACATCCTAAGTTATTTCATTTATTTTACAATTGTGCTTCTTGTGTATTGGTCCTTATCAAAGTTGAGGCAGTTGGGTTCTTTCTTTATTTTGTCTGTTCTGAAATTTTGATCTCATTGTGGAAAATGTCATTTCATAACGATTCAAATGAGCTGGAACTAAACTGGATAATTTAGCAACATTTAGACTAGCCTCTGTCATTTTAAACTTGTTAATGTTAGTAGTGGTAATTAAAAAGGCTGACTTTTATATGTTGCGATTCAATGGGGGGGGGCACACGTCATCTCCTCATCCCGGGCCAAATGGGCGTTCCTTATTTTATTTCTGAAAAGTCGGCAGCTATGAATTACATTTTTTTTTGCCCATTATTTTGCATTCTACGATTGACAACTTAATTGTATTGATCACTGAATTAAGATGAAACTTATTTCGTAAAAGACCCTTTAACCTAAGACACTCTAAGTCATCTGGGCTCTAATTCATGGAGCGGGACTACGACGATAGTCCTAGACTAAATCTGTGGTCTCAGACTAAAAGGCATTCTAAGCTATTCATGAAGCCGGACTACGCGACGTCTTAGACTAAACGAGGGACTAAACGGGTGAAATTTACACCCGCGATTTAGCAGGCGTAAATATCGTAGTCTGTGACTAAATTTCTAAATCATAATATGTGCTCTACACTGGGGGAAATAATTGTACAGTGATTAGAACAAGGATACCCGGCAGTTTTTGATTTTATATTTATTTTTATTTAATTATTTATGTATTTATTTATTTGTTTTTCTTTTCTTTTCTCGAAGATTCGACAATCGCACATACACTCCTCATCTTGCCCATTCAAAACACTCTCCAGGGACTACTCCTCCCCCCCCCCCCCCCCCCCCCCACACACACACACACACACACACAGTTTCATTGTAACTTCCTCCTACTACTACTACTACTACTACAGCTACTTTCACTATTATCATTACTCCTACTACTACTACGACAACTACTACTTCTACTTCTACTACTACTACTACTACTACTACTACTGCTGCTGATGCTACTACTACTACCTCTACTACTACTACAATCACTACTACTACTCTACTACTACTACTACTAGTAGTAGTAGTAGTGGTAGTAGTAGTAGTAGTACCACTACTACTATTTTCACTATTATCACTACTACTACTATTATCACTACTGCTATTACTACTACTACTACTACTACTACTACTAGTACTACTACTACTACTACTATTACTACTTCTACTACTACTTCTACTACTACTATTACTGCGA
The DNA here is from genome assembly GCF_034508935.2 of Berghia stephanieae. Lineage (NCBI taxonomy): Eukaryota > Metazoa > Mollusca > Gastropoda > Nudibranchia > Aeolidiidae > Berghia > Berghia stephanieae. The sequence goes on from NC_088366.1 coordinate 34,894,181, forward strand.
CTACTATTACATTTCTATTATGTCTTTTATCGTCCATTATTTCTAGAAATTTCAGTCTCTCACTGGCCTTATCATTTCTATCACACCACGCTAACGATTCGTTCACACTCCAACCATCGTTGAGTACAGACGATCCAATTTATACAACATTTCATTTTATTTGTTTTTTGTTGTGTTGACGAAGGGTTTGTACCCGAAATGCCCATTGTCTGTATTGTTCCCACCGATTCCTCTCCATCATTATTCTTTCGTTAGTATTTTTAGGACCCCATGCTTCAGGCAGTGCCCACCACTTTATTTATTTGTTTTTCTTTTCTTTTCTCGAAGATTCGACAATCGCACATACACTCCTCATCTTGCCCATTCAAAACACTCTCCAGGGACTACTCCTCCCCCCCCCCCCCCACACACACACACACACACACAGTTTCATTGTAACTTCCTCCTACTACTACTACTACTACTACAGCTACTTTCACTATTATCATTACTCCTACTACTACTACGACAACTACTACTTCTACTTCTACTACTACTACTACTACTACTACTACTGCTGCTGATGCTACTACTACTACCTCTACTACTACTACAATCACTACTACTACTACTACTACTACTACTAGTAGTAGTAGTAGTGGTAGTAGTAGTAGTAGTACCACTACTACTATTTTCACTATTATCACTACTACTACTATTATCACTACTGCTATTACTACTACTACTACTACTACTACTACTAGTACTACTACTACTACTACTATTACTACTTCTACTACTACTTCTACTACTACTATTACTGCGACTACTATTACATTTCTATTATGTCTTTTATCGTCCATTATTTCTAGAAATTTCAGTCTCTCACTGGCCTTATCATTTCTATCACACCACGCTAACGATTCGTTCACACTCCAACCATCGTTGAGTACAGACGATCCAATTTATACAACATTTCATTTTATTTGTTTTTTGTTGTGTTGACGAAGGGTTTGTACCCGAAATGCCCATTGTCTGTATTGTTCCCACCGATTCCTCTCCATCATTATTCTTTCGTTAGTATTTTCGGGACCCCATGCTTCAGGCAGTGCCCACCACTCTCTACTTAGAACAATGCTACACCGTGGATAAGTGCCATCGTTACTTATATTTACTAAAAACATTGCACACACACATTCTCAAACAATTTTTACACCCCTAAACTTGTCTCACACTTTTTATTTGTGGGGCCAAAAAAAAATATAATAAAACGATCAAAACAAACACGAACAAAAAATAGATATGATTTCTGTGTTAGTTCGTATGACGCATGCGCAGCTGGAAAAGTAACACATTTCTATGACGTTTTGCGATACGTTTCCGAGGAATCCTCAGTTAAAAATAGATTGACCTCTGTAGTCTGAGACTTCACTAGCGTAGTCAGAGACTTGATAGTCAGGGGCGAAGTCTGACTCCATGAATAGCTTACTTTCCGTAGTCTCAGACTTCCCAAAGTCTTAGACTACAAAGTCTCAGGCTTTGCTATAGTCTGAGACTACCATAGTCTCGGTCCATGAATCAGAGCCCTGAAGATATAAGTTCACAATTATGTTTGACCTTAATGATTAAAACTAGATAGGAGTCATTTGTTCTTCTCACTTAGCTCTTCTATGGTTAAAATGTAAGTTAAGCCCCCTATTTAGTTTTCTTTCATACTTTTCTTGTTTTCTTTTCAAAAATTTAAAAAGACCAGCTGAGATGTTTAAATTTATCAATGAAAACTTCAAGCCAGTTTATAAATGTTTTTTAAAAAAAGTTGTATGCTATTATGTGTGTGATGCACCTAAGATTCTAAAATCTTACCTTGACAGGTTTACCCGAAGATTTTCATCGCCCTGACTGGAAACCAGATGGATCTCCCCCATGCATCATGCAATTGCTCTGTGAGACACACGATGGCCTTGTGGTTGAGGCAAAGACCATCAAGGAACATTGGTGGAAGCCTCATATCAAACGGCTATTTGAGAAGAAAGTAAGTTTGTTGATGGTTTACTCTCACCTCTCCTGCATTTCTTGCAGACATAAGTTATTATCCTGGTTTTTTTTTTATTAATAAAGGAAACTAGATAAGTGTTGATGAGGATGATATTGATAATGGTGTTTAGTGATGTTAGAGGGCGACATTTTGATAAACAAAATCATATTGGCGAGATTGTCATAGCTATTTGTTGTTATTACCACTGCATTATCATTATTACTACTACTACTTCTCTTATCTCAGCATCATAACTACCATTAATATCAGAACATCATCACTACTACCTAAATGCAGCACAATCACAGCTAAATCACAACAACATCACCATCACCAACATTAAAATTACAATATCAATTCCACCATTGAACACCACAATTGATCATTCTTCTACCACCAATATTATCATAATTCAGGCCTGTGAATCTTCCGACAATTGTTGATTGTATGATTTTGCATGATATATTCCGTTTCTCTCTATTTTGCTACAGACACACACACATATCTCCGGCTGTCTCTTTTCCTTCCAATGTGAATTAAATATTTTTCTTCGAATCGTGATTGACTGCTCTCAACAGAAGTTTTCTTTCCTCACGACTTCTTCTTCTTCTTCTTCTTCTTCTTCTTCTTCTTCTTCTTCTTCTTCTTCTTCTTCTTCTTCTTCTTCTTCTTTCTTCTTCTTTTTCTTCTTCTTCTTCTTCTTCTTCTTCTTCTTTCTTCTTCTTCTTCTTCTTCTTCTTCTTCTTCTCTTCTTCTTCTCTTCTTCTTCTTCTTCTTCTTCTTCTTCTTCTTCTTCTTCTTCTTCTTCTTCTTCTTCTTCTTCTTCTTCTTCTTCTTCTTCTTCTTCTTCTTCTTCTTCTTCTTCTTCTTCTTCTTCCTTCTTCTCTTCTTCTTCTTCTTCTTCTTCTTCTTCTTCTTCTTCTTCTTCTTCTTCTTCTTCTTCTTCTTCTTCTTCCTTCTTTTCTTCTTCTTCTTCTTCTTCTTCTTCTTCTTCTTCTTCTTCTTCTTCTTCTTCTTCTTCTTCTTCTTCTTCTTCTTCTTCTTCTTCTTCTTCTTCTTCTTCTTCTTCTTCTTCTTCTTCTTCTTCTTCTTCTTCTTCTTCTTCTTCTTCTTCTTCTTCTTCTTCTTCTTCTTCTTCTTCTTCTTCTTCTTCTTCTTCTTCTTCTTCTTCTTCTTCTTCTTCTTCTTCTTCTTCTTCTTCTTCTTCTTCTTCTTCTTCTTCTTCTTCTTCTGCTTCTTCTTCTTCTTCTTCTTCAATAAGAATTAATCCAAATAAACAAAAGAATCAGCTTAAAAATTTAACACAACCAAACATGAGCGAAGATAAAGCACCTTCTCATGTCAAACACTAGATAGACATTCTTCAAAAAGGTAGGAATTGTTCTCTTCCTTTCAGTTTACAACTAACTCAGACCTGGGACCAGAAACGTGTGTACTCTCTCAAATAATTGGGATTTTTTTTGGTTCCATAAAATAAGGACCTGCTTATTTTGTATTATATATGAGTGGGGAAAGTGACAGGATTTGACTAGTCAATCGAGTGTCATATCTGTGTTGTGTTTGTTAATTAATCCATATTTTTGTCCTGTGTTTAAAATGTTCTGACAATTTTTTCACCAATCATTTACAGGCCTGATAATTTCTATCTCCCTCATGTGCATTATCATCATTTACTCATTTATCTCATTATCATGAATACTTGCACCATCATGGTATCATCATTATCACCAGTTTTGTCACCTTTATTTCCACCACATCCAACATCATATTATTAGTTAACTGTTTGTTATTGGAAGCTACACCTAAAAGGACAACTACTCGTAGTTGTATGAACGACATTAAAAACTATACATTCAGGATATTCTACATGACAATAGACATTACAAATAAGATTTATACTGGTCTGAGTTTTTTAGAGTGAGGTCAGCTTTTTTAATACTTGTTTTCTCTGGATATCCTGTCAACACACTTTCTTGGTTTTCAAAGGACCCATAGGTGAAATAAGTATAACTAACTAAAACAAGAGAAAAAAAAAACAAAAAAAAACAAGCAAACACTCCTTGATATCCTATCATTTAATATCACTCTCATCATTTATGATCTAAACTGTTTTTTATAACCTTGATGTTTTGGTTGGGTAGTTCAACTATTAGATTTCCAATCCTTTTTTTTTGACAATCAATAGACTAGTCTTGACTGTTATCACCATAGAAATGCTTTTTTTAAAAAAATATTATTTTCTCTTCATCAAAACATGTTTCTTTTTCTTTTTCTTTTCACAGCTTCTCAAGGGAAAATTGGAAACATTGTCCGCCATTTTAGAGATTGGGAGTTTTGAAGAAAATGTGTAAGAGATGCTGTACTTATTTTTATTTTTTTTTCAAATACGACTGCAAATAGTGTGCTGTTCTGACAAATCACTTGTATCGCTTGTATACTAAAATTGCCAATAAATTTGTTTCTAATTCTATTCTGTAATAATGGCTTATGCCAACAGCTAGGCATGATTTTCTTTTTTCTTTTCTGTTTACGTGTAAGTTATTTAATTTTTAATATTTTTTTTGTATCGCTGTTTTAGGGATGGCTTAATTGATTCATGTTTAAACCTTTAAATCCCTAACTTTATTAGATTGAAGCATATCATTTATTATTATTTTCACTGATAGCCTGATAGTCTTTTGTTTCTCTTTATGATCTCAATTTGTATCCTATGTATGCAGCTTTGCAATCTTGTAGTGTGACCCTCAGCTTGTGACCTGTTGGTCCTAGGATCAAGTGTCACTTTAGGTGGCATTAAATTGAGTTTTAGTAATAGATTCTTTACTCACATTATCTTGCTGTACTCAGGTGTGAAATTGAGTACATGATGGTTAATATTGCCTTATATGCGTGATGGTCTCTTTCTACATTGCCCATCAGCTCGAAAAATTTTTTCTTCGTTCTTGTTGATGAAATTACCAAATATTATTTCAAGCTTTATTAACAATTTGGATTTTAATTCAAATTCAGTGGCAATTTCAAGTTCCTTGTTGTCTATTTTCCTCTCTTTTTTTTTGGTCACTTCACCCTCCAGTAAAATGACCAACAATTTTTATGAGGAGTATGTGTTGAGTGTTGGGGATTTTGACGAACGTATCTTTTTGGGAGAGGATGCAGAGGAGGAGATAGGTACTCCAGGTGGGCCAAGCAATGCTGCTGCCTTGACAGAACAGATGCAAGCTAAGAGATCGCTGAAACAACATGTCGATGAAGTGAGTGTTTGCTTCTTGCTTACTTATTTTTTTTATGTGCTTCTCTCACTTAAGGTGTCTTGATAACTCAGTGGTAGAGCACTCGTTTCACAAACAAAGGGAACTACAATATAGATCCCAGATGCAGTCAAGATTTTTTCTGAAATCTCTAGCCACCCAGCAATGTATGGCTAGCGGGATCTAATTGATCTGGTCAAAAGTACTTAACCATCAATTTTTGTGCTGTCTATTTAAGGCCACAGAAACTGGGTTAAAGTCCTTTTCATGGGATTTATAGTTCTGGGACTACTTTTTCCCCTACTTAAGGATGTTAGGGATAAATATTCTCATTTTAATTGCACCAGTTTCATATCATTTAATGTGATTAACAATGCTTCATTTAGTCTCTCAAGAGGCCATTTACATTTCTTACAATATGTCACCTGTTGACATGGAAAGTATTCTCTCAGAGCCATACAGCCAATGTAACCAGAGTTCATTCCCAATTCTGTGATGTAATATAGGCAGTCCCAATTTCTTTTAAGTTGGATACTATTCTAACGTCAAGTATTTTATGCCAAATCTATCGTGCTAATCTACCTACTTACTGCTGGGTAAACAGAGGAATGTTTGCAAAATGCTTTACCTACGGGATACTCAGATCTGCCATTTATACAGGTTTGATTGGTGGGGGGGGGGGGGGGTGAGATAACTATTTGCCAAATTTCGATTTTTATTCCTATGTCTAGATTTGAATTTATAAACCAAATTTGTAGTGAAAATCTGTTGAAAGATGATATATGATAAGAATTGCGATTTTTGACCATATTTAACTAGGTAATTCACATGAATTCTAAATTATTTTAAAGTGATATTCTATAAGATTAAGGATGGAAATCATACGGCTTTGGTTGACACAGATTTGAACTTTTTAAAATTTTTTATTGCTTTTGGCTTTTGACCTTTGGATTTCTGGTTGAGTCTTTGGAGAAGGCTTTTTGCTTAAATTCTCTCATTTATTCAGAAGTAAAACGAGCACCTGACCAGTAACAGTACTGTCTATCCAAAAGAACAAATAGTGCCTTAGAGGCATCATGTGTTTTCCTATCTTCATTTTTGATATTGATGTTGGCTTGTGACCCAGTGAGGACTATAAGATTTTATTAAGTTATCTCAGACTTTAATTTCCCTATAGTCATATTGCCTTGCAGATGGACTTTAAATGTGGTTGCTACCTAGAATATGTTGATAAGAGTGTTAAACTTATGCTTAAAATCTTTTTAAATACTTCTGTTTGATTGATTGAAACTTATTATTCTATTACAGACGAAATCCTTGACACCATCCACCCCTTTGACTGGCCGTCGTTATCTGAAGGAAAAAGACTTGAGTGTGACTCCGGTCTCCACCGCCACACAGAGTGTATCTAGGCTACAGGCCCTGTTATCTGGCACCAAAACCTCTCCCTCAGACATTCTCAAAGATATATTTAAGTAAGTTAAGGAGAATTAGATGGTTTAATGGGCAACTCTTGTTACTCTATTAAGTAGCATTTTCTCTAGTATAAAAAAATGCTATTCTATTTCCTTTTTTGTCTTTATTCTAAAAAGTATCCTCCCACTGAGAGGGGGACAGTCAAATAGGGATTTTTTTTAAAATGACAGAATATATTATTTTTTTGGTTATGTATTGGTATGTGATTAAATGGTTTAGATCATTTCTGGATTATTGTAGACAAATGATTATAGTGGATGAATATAGATCTGATGAGATTGCTCTTGATTGTGGTGGGGTTCCGTAGGGTTCAGCATTTGGACTGGTTCTTTTTGTTTTAAGCGTCATCTTAAAACTTATCTGTTTTTATTTTAGTTGATACTATGGGAAGTGACATTAATGCTAGAGTGCCGCTTTATCTTTATTTTGTGCTTCATATCTTGGGAGTTTCTCTTCAGGACCAATCAAATGGAAACTAAAGGGGTTGCCGGTTGCCCTTTAACGTCATGGTTATGTCATTGTGCTAAATGATTGGCTATTTATTGTTGGAGGATTGTAATTTCAAAGTTAATGAAATGGTCAAAATGTTGGTGAAAACTTTTATTTTCCTCAAAAATTTGATTGACCTCAATCCGATCTCCATGCATTATTTGAGGCCTCAGCTTCAAAGAATTACCCCTAGCAAAAGTTTGCGATTGAAAAAGTTTTTGCTTTTCCTTTTTTTTTTTCGTCTGGGGATATAAATTAATATCTCTTTCTTACACAGATCATGTAGTCAAGACCCGACAGAGGATATCATTAAAAGAGTGAAAGAGATGGGAGAGTTATTCTGTCAACATTATATTAAGGTAATCCACTTTCAATGCTGGCTGTTAACAGAGGATTTTATCATGTCCACTTGTACCAGAAAATGCTTTTTTTTTTTCATTTACATCACGAATTGTTTTTACTTGAGTGAATCGTGTCTTTGTTCAAATTTGTGATCTTTTGCTCATTTGCATACAAGAATGATTTCTGACTTGAGAGTTTGTTGTGCACACTCATTACAACCATAATTGATCAGGTTGTTTTTTTTTTTTGGTCTTTTTAAAAAAATTAAAAATCGGTTTAACTTTAGATTTTAGGATGATATAATTCTATTCTACATCCTTTTATTTCTCAGTCCACAAAAAATGACCCAGGTGCGCATATCGATTTTGCAAGGAGGCGACTACAACTTGGTGAAAGTTTGTATTACAAAACTTTGGAAGAGGTGACAGATGGTGAAAGACGGAGATTGGGCTTGAAGACGAATGACCATCATAAAGTTGATTTGTTGGTAAGCCTTAAATGTCCAATCCTATTTTTTCTGGAGCTGTTATGACCTAGAAGCATTTTGTGCGTAGTAAAACTCTTGAAAACAAATGTCATTATGATGGGTGTTGGGTGATTTTATTAAAATAATTATGATGCAAGTATTTTCTGTGCTCTGGACACTTTAATCATCATTCATTTTCAACACTTTACAGAAAATTTTCAAGCTCTGAATGTGCACTAGATTATAAAGAATATAGTGGTGATGGAAACTGTTTTCTGTAATTCTGACAATTGTCTTTGCTTTTTTTTTCTTTTTCCAGGCACTCTTAGAAAATGAAAGCTTCCACAGATCTTTATTTGCTTGCTGTTTGGAGATTGTCATCTTTTCTTACAACTCACAAAGGTAGTGCATATTAAACTAGTGCAAATGTACCTCTTTTGTGTGGTCGTGAATTGATCAAATAACTCGAATGTAAGCACTATTTAACCTTTTGAGGGAAAGCGAATCATCTTTTTCCAGTAGTTATGTCTTTGATCTGCATATACAGGATTTGAATTGTTTGAATACACTTTGTCTGGATTAATTAATCACTTTATGATGGACAAAGAAACATAATCAAGCACTATTTAACCTTTTGAGGGAAAGTGAATCATCTTTTTCCAGTAGTTATGTCTTTGATCTGCATATACAGGATTTGAATTGTTTGAATACACTTTGTCTGGATTAATTAATCACTTTATGATGGACAAAGAAACATAATCAAGCACTATTTAACCTTTTGAGGGAAAGTGAATCATCTTTTTCCAGTAGTTATGTCTTTGATCTGCATATACAGGATTTGAATTGTTTGAATACACTTTGTCTGGATTAATTAATCACTTTGTGATGGACAAAGAAACATAATCAAATGAAAATTTCCCAAAGTGTTTGAATATGTTTTTTTTTTTTTTTGTACTTTTGTAGTAACAAGAATGTTTATGAATTTATTTTTAAACCCACCCAGAACTTTCCCTTGGATTGTGGATATATTTGAACTCAGTCCATATCAGTTCTACAAAGTCATAGAGATCATCATCCGTGCTGAAAAAGGTCTATCGAGGGATGTAGTCAAACACCTCAACCACGTATGTTTTACAGAAATTTCAGATTCTTTTTTTTTCTTTCTTGTTTTTTAATTCATATCGTTGTTTAATCCATAATGACTTGACTTGATTTCTTTCAAATGATATTTTCTTCCCCCCCCCCCCCCCCCCCCCCCATTTATTTGACCACAACTCTAGACATGTCTGTTTTCATCTGGGCGTCAGTAAAAGTGATATGTCCCGACTTTTTGGTGAAAATGATTAACATGGTATGAAGTTAGAGTGCAATAAAACTTCACCAGAAAGTTAGAAAACCACAAAATTGTCCTGTGCTGGAGCAGTGTACCCTGACTAAGAAAAGTATTGGATGCATAATGAATTGAGATTATATGGTCACTTTTATTCTTTTATGAAATATTTATCTTGCATTGCTCATTTACAGATAGAGGAGAGTATTCTGGAAAGTTATGCCTGGAAAAGCGATTCTCCTTTATGGGAAGCAATAAAAGAGAAACCTATTCCCAAGTGTGGTGAGGTATGTTATTTCCCTCTCTCTCTTGGTTTCAATTTCAATGGAGGTCATTTAACAGTGAATCAGATAGGATACTTTGATCTAATGTTCAGTTTTAGTGTCTACACAACAAACTCACTGCTTCAATTAATTAAACAGTCATCAGAAGATTGGTAAATAGAATTGATGACCAGTTTGTGTCAGAGTTTCTGCTTTTATCAAAGTCACTTTTAGGTGTAATTTTGATGTGTAAGAATTAAAAAGTTACCACTTTTCATATTTTTGTTTTGGTCATGGCATATTGTCATTGTTGTACTGGAATCTGGTATTAGTTTTGTTATTCTCAGCAATCAAAGAATGCTCATTATGGGGCTCATATTTTCATGAGAATGAAATTGTGTATCCATTTTCTGTAATATGTTTAGCTTTGTTGACAGCATGGTGGGTGTAATGTGCACACTTGAAACTTCCAGATCTTGCAGGAGATGGCAATCAAGATACAATTTGCCAGTGATTTAGCAAGATTTACTAAAACTATATAAAGCCTTTGTTGATTGGTTCCTAGATGATTATTTTCTTTTTTTTTTTTTTAAATTGGTCGATAGGCAAGAATATCTGTGAATGGATGAGTTTGAGTCATTGAAATATGGTTGTACCTTTCTAGTTCTATACCTTTTCAAGATTGCACTTGTCACACTTTATCTTTGTTATAGGTTATGCCAGCACATCATCTGGACGCCAACATCGTGATCTCTGTCAAATCTCGTCAAACAGCTACAACTCCACAGCATCCAAGACTGAGGTCTTTGGTTGCGGATGTCAAACCTAACTCAAGAGGTAATTTACCAATGATGGGAGATTTTTTCAACTCCTTGCTCTCAATCCCCCATCCTCTCTTCTCTCTTCTCACTCTGTATATCTCAAAAAAGTAACAACAACCATATGAATAGAATATCGGTAAGAAAATCCAATGTTATCTTAATGCAAATTTGATATAATATTATTTTGTTTCATTTTCCAATTTCAAATGGTGTTTTGTATAAAGGATAGGCAGCAAAAATCCAAGCAACAGGATCCTTTTTGTTGTATGCAATGAATTTGGATAATTTTGAATTAATTTAGTCTGAGTAAATGAAATTGTTTTGTATTTGTGTGAAGATCGCGGTTAAGATTTTTGCTAAGATATTTGGAATTCCCCTTAAGACATGCAAATCTTGACCACCATGGCTGATGTGTTCTACATCTTTCCATAATCTTGCAATCTCTTTATACACCCCCCGATATCATTTGTCTTTCCTTGCTCTGGAAGGAGACCATTTGGTGTTACCTAGACCCTGCCTGGAATCTGTTGCGTTTATTTATTTTATTAATTTCCTTTCTTTTTTTTTTAGTGAAGGATGGTTTTGTCCTTATAAATCTTCTCTTTTTGATATATATGAATGTATTTTCTGATAAATATGCATTTTGTAAACATTTGAGTAGGTGATGGGATCTATTGCTAGTATCTGGTGGGGCTTTTAGATGGTTTCAATCTAGACATGGATGGATTACTCATGAATCCTCTCCTGTTCTCTGTTTGAGCTCGTTCATTTTATCTTTCTCACGTTTTGATGTTGGTAAGTTTTGATCTGGTGTCTTTTAGTTTCTATCTCTTTACTGGTGTTGAAATTACTTAGTGTCTCAAGTACCATCATACTTCTAAAACGAACAAAACATTGTTTGTCCAATTATTACTGCATAACATTTGCCAGGTCCTCACCAGGCCTCGAAGTGGGCCGGGAAAACCGGGAAAAGCCGGGAACTTTATTTTGAAATTTCCCGACCGGGAAAAGCCGGGAAAATTGGTGAAAATTGTCTTGGGCCGGGAAAAAGCCGTGAGAAAAATTTAGGTGAACAACAACCCAACATGTATTCTTCCGCGTAATCATTACCCAACCTGCGAACGATCGGCTTAGAGCATGGCAGCAGCCTCTTACTCTTATGGCTTCCTCACACTACTATGTTATGACGATCGACCCAATCAGCAAAGTCCGGTCCGCATTCGTAGAGAGACTATTACCATGTTTCCACATCTTCTTCAGAAACACCTGCCTCATCATCAGCGTCTTCTATTTCCTCAGCAGCACCTTCAACCTCTGGTCAGGCTACACTGGACAACTTTGTTTCCAAAGAAGATCTACTAGAGAGTGAGATACTATGGACTCTCCACACCATTGACAAACACCACAGTTTTGCGTCTAACACAGGAATAAATAAGGTGTTTCAACGTGTTTTTAAGGACAGTACAATTGCCAAGAATTTTAGCCTTTCTGACCGCAAAACATCATATCTGACATCTTTTGGACTGGCACCTTACTTCAGCTCCCTGTTGTCAAAGCAGCTAGCAAAGGAGCCATTTGTTCTGCTCTTTGATGAGAGTATGAACAAATCTTATCAAAACAAACAAATGGACTTTTATGTTCGTCTGTGGGACTGTGAGTATGTGAAGACTAAATTCTTTACATCAAAATTTCTTGGTCACGCTACAGACACTCCTGCTAGGAGAGAAGACTATATTAACTGCACAGGGAGCAGCATTTTCCCACTGAATTTTTGCAAGCACATATTTCCACCTACGTTGAGCAATGCATTAAAGGCAGGTTCACCAAGCCTTGTACCGAATCGTTCAGTGTTGTACAAGACGGACTCAAGGATGTGTTCTTGCCTGCAAAACTGGCATTCTTTGTCTCACTCAACAAGCAGGTTGAACCATTCCTCACCAAGTACCAGACCGACAAACCAATGATGCCATTCTTGCACAGAGATCTGCACAGCATTTCTTTTCAACTTCTTGGAAGATTTATTAAGCAAGAGAAGCTTGACATTTTGAAATCTTCAAAAGATATACTTGGATTCAAAGTTGACAACGCTGCGAATCATAAAACAGCACACAATGTTGATGTTGGTTTTGTGGCAGAGAACCTACTGAAAAGGTTGAAGAGGGAAAAAAAGGCTTCTGATTTGCAGATAATGCAGTTTAGAGATGATGCAAAGAAAATACTGGTTGCTTTCATGACAAAATTCCACCTAAAATCCCCTCTTCATTACAGCCTGGTGAAGGACATGTCTTTTTTAGATCCAGCTTACATTTTAGAAAGCAAGAGTGAGGCTAAGGCCAAACTAAACAGAATTTTGATTGGGCTGGTTTCCAAAAGACAGTTTAAAGGAGAGGAATGTGACGAAGTCCTCCAAAATTTTTCAGACTTTGTGGATAAAGTGACTACAAGTGGAGCTCTGTCCTCCTTTTCCATGGACAGAGATCGGTTAGATGTGTTTTTTATACACACCTTGGGTGTAATAATGAGTTTGGTAGACTGTGGAAAGTGATTAAAACACTCCTTCTCCTCTCACATGGACAGGCTACAGTGGAGCGAGGATTTTCTGTCAACAAGGAGATAGAAGATCCAAATTTGACCGAAAGAACCCTTGTTGCCAGACGCCTCGTTGTTGACTCTATTCGTCAGGCAGGAGGTCTTGACAATATACATGTCACCCCGGCCATGTTGGTATCTGCTAGTAGTGCGCACAAGCAATACCAGATATACCTAGACGAACAGCGCAAGAAAGAAAAAGAGAAGACAAGAGGAGTGAAGAGAGTGAATTTGGTAGAGGAGATAGATGGGCTGAAATCTAAAAAAGCTGCACTAGAAACAGATATTAAAGCCCTTTCAGCCAGTGCTGATGAGTATGCCAAGCAGGCTGAAGAGCAAAGGAAAATATCTTTCATTACTCATTCAAATAGTCTTAGAAAAACAATGAGAGAAAAGGAGGCAGAGAAGGAAAAGGTGGAGAAGCAGCTTGATGAAAAGCTGCTTGAAATGAAGCAGTGTTAACATTGTAAATGAAAATGTGATGTAAATAGTGTAATTATAGTCTGTATAGAGGATTTTTATTTTTCAATTTACATTTTTGTGTATACTGTGCTGATTTCTATTTTTGGATTATGGACAATGGATTACAAACTTTCTTTTAATCTTAAATTGATATATACCAATTTGGACATTACTGCTCCTAGAGAGTTAAACAGATATTCAACATAAACAACACTGTGAGTACTTGTACACATTTTATTATTCAATAAGCCATTTCTTTTAGAATTTGATAGCTTTGTCGATTCAAGGTATTCGTATTTCTTTTATTTATAATAGGGTTTCCCACATATACCAGTATGTCCCTCATCGAACACACTACTGGTAGTGGTAACTGGTCTAGATTTGATGGATATGCTTGAAAATTACTACCTTAAAATTTTCCCTAGAGCCTGGAAAAAACCGGGAAAAAGCAGGGAAAAATATTTTCCTGAATCACTTCTAGGCCTGCCTCACATTGCTTAGACTTGTTTTCCTCTTTAAATTTCTTTCAGAACCACTCTTGTCTCCGGGGCCTCCATCTGCAGCTGACAGATTTAGCTCTCCTACCCCAGGCAATGCAAAACGGCGACTTTTTGCAGGTCCAAGCGTCTCAACTCTGCCTTTTTCACAGCCGGGGGGATCTGGCACTGGCACTAGCTCCACTTCTTCAAATAATACGAGTGTTGCCACAACGGCAAACACAGCTGTTGTTGGTGGCAAAAACACCAGTCAGGCACCCACCATTACAGTGATAACATCAAGCTACCAGACAGTTTATGCTGGCACTCAGCAAGGCAAACCTAATGTAAAATCCATTTTAAGAAGCCAGTTGAAAGGAGGGATTTCAGACACCGTCCTGGTTCCCAATAAGGTGAGTTGGGGTTTCATGTCATCATTCAAGCACAGGAGTTCTAAACATTATATTATTCTCAAACAAGATATGAAGTGAATAGAAAAGTGCCAGAAGACAATAGAGAATAAAAATTTTTCGCGGCGGTGGTGGGGTTTGAACCTGCGACCTTATTGGTACGACAACTCCGCCTGGCAGGTGAGAGCGTGGCTCTACCGTGTGAGCTATCCACGAACACAAAAATATTCGTTTCAAACTCAAAGTCATTACTAGATCCCTCTCTCACCCACTTCTTGAGACCGCCGATTCGTTCGTACACCACCATCGCGAATAATTTTGACCAGCAGTTAAGCTTAATAGCCAATATTCTCAACACAAACATATAACATAGAAACGATTGAGACATTGAGTATGCTCCGGTGTATGGGGTGAATTTTTTAATTCAGAAAAGTGAGTGGAGCAGGCACTTATGTTGGTAACAACAAGATATGAAGTGAATAGAAAAGTGCCAGAAGACAATAGAGAATAAAAATTTTTCGCGGCGGTGGTGGGGTTTGAACCTGCGACCTTATTGGTACGACAACTCCGCCTGGCAGGTGAGAGCGTGGCTCTACCGTGTGAGCTATCCACGAACACAAAAATATTCGTTTCAAACTCAAAGTCATTACTAGATCCCTCTCTCACCCACTTCTTGAGACCGCCGATTCGTTCGTACACCACCATCGCGAATAATTTTGACCAGCAGTTAAGCTTAATAGCCAATATTCTCAACACAAACATATAACATAGAAACGATTGAGACATTGAGTATGCTCCGGTGTATGGGGTGAATTTTTTAATTCAGAAAAGTGAGTGGAGCAGGCACTTATGTTGGTAACAACAAGATATGAAGTGAATAGAAAAGTGCCAGAAGACAATAGAGAATAAAAATTTTCGCGGCGATGGTGGGGTTTGAACCTGCGACCTTATTGGTACGACAACTCCGCCTGGCAGGTGAGAGCGTGGCTCTACCGTGTGAGCTATCCACGAACACAAAAATATTCGTTTCAAACTCAAAGTCATTACTAGATCCCTCTCTCACCCACTTCTTGAGACCGCCGATTTGTTCGTACACCACCATCGCGAATAATTTTGACCAGCAGTTAAGCTTAATAGCCAATATTCTCAACACAAACATATAACATAGAAACGATTGAGACATTGAGTATGCTCCGGTGTATGGGGTGAATTTTTTAATTCAGAAAAGTGAGTGGAGCAGGCACTTATGTTGATTCTCAAAGTTGTCCATTATGCAGTTTCAATAGGCAGAGCTGGTTTTGAATGAAAGTAGCACTGATTTCCATTAATTTTTTAAAGCGTAAAATTTGCTAATGAGTGATGGAATACAGTTCAAGCTGATACTCCTGTTTTTCACAAGAGACATTGTCAACAACTTTCTTCATTTCAGTGTTCTTTCTTCTTTATTTCAACACGATACACAGCCCATCCTGCTGTAATAGATTTGAGTTTTTCATTGAGACATGATGTGGCCCATCTTTGCTGTATTGATATTTAGTAGATTTGATTTTCTCTTGGAAATATGATCTCCATGTCATTGTTGTCACAGTTATTAAATTCTTTTCTTAATATGTGGCCAATGTATTTCCATCTGTTTCTGAGGACTTTACCACTCATTGATCATTGTCCTTTGTTGCTTACATGACCCTGTTATTTGTTGTTCAATATCCATCTCAGACATCTGGACTAGAACTTATTTAACTTTCCGTTGTCTCCTTTTACTATTTTCCATGTTTCTAATCCGTATGCCATAACTGGTATGACTAAGGTTTTTTAGAAGTTTTAGTTTTGTCTTACAGAGTATGTTTTTAGACTTCCATACATTTTTTAAACAGCGAGCCTTAATTAGTCTAGTCAGGATAATGAACTGTAGTATAACCATTTGAGTATATCCCACTTGACAAAATCCTGTGATGATGATGTCTAGATGGGATTTTAAAATGGACTAAAGCTGGAGCATGGATAGATTTCTCTCAGAACCTACTTCTGCTCCCTGTTTGAACTAGTTGCTCTTGTCTTATTTTTCTCATATATGTAATTGCGGACATATATAATTAATTTTTGATCTATCCCTATCATCCTCATTTTTATTGGTGCTGTAATAATTTTAAAGTGTAGCAAGCCCAGAGGCTCCTACCCTTCCGCTTTTCACGGAATCATTCCTATTAATTGGTCTACATTCCGCGATTCCGCTTTCAAGGATTCCGCTTTTCAATCAAGAAAAATAATTTTAAAATGTTAGCTATGGTTTATTTCGTCATCATCCTCTATGGTCAATCAACACACATTTTGTATGTCTGACTATTCCCTTCATAGTCTGCAGTTGATGTCAGGTAATATTATATTTTAGGGAGGGGGTCGGAGGAGTCAATGACCGAAGTATTATTATTATTGTTGGCTCCACAATGTGAGGTAAATGACCTATTAATATTATATGTTGGCTCCAATTGGTAGTATTATTGAGTAGGCTTCTTTCCCTATTTAATTTTAGCGCTGTGTGTGTGTGTGTGTGTGTGTGTGTGTGTGTGTGTGCATGCATGCGCCGGCATGCGCATTTGTTTGATTAGGTGTGTGTTGGGGGGGGGAGAAAGGTCCTGACAAGGTTAAATCCAATCATTTAATGATTTGCTCTGAGACTGCCAGGGCCCGTGTCCTCTATTATTATTTGACCCCCTTTTTAGTCTTTAAACAATTTGCAGTTTTGTAGACAGTTTTATAGTATATCATTTGAGGACTTTGGGTTGTCTATTACATTATCTGCAGCAAATCATGTCGTAGTTAATATTGGTAAGTTTATTCCGCTTTTTGGTCTCAAATTCCGCTTTTTATGTACTATGATTCCTCTTTGGGGCTATTGGGGGTAGGAGCCTTCAGTCTTTGTCTTGGAATGAGATTACTTGGCTTTGTCCTGGCTTTGACCAGATATCTTGACTGGGAGGGAAACAGTCAGATGTATAGTAAGAGATTTTGCAGATGATATTTTTTGTCTTGTAAATCATCTCTGTGTTATGCACTGTATTATTTTTGTTTTACAAATATATTATGATTTGTAAACATTTGAGTGTGTTCCTCTTAGTGGGGACCTGTGCTTGTGTCAGGATGAGTCATTTAAGTTATCTCAAACTACTGGGTGGGGATCCTGACCTCCCATAGTGGGCAGGGAGGTACATGCTGTGTCTTCTATCCCCCCGTACCCGTTTTCCAATTGTTTCCTGTCGTTGTTTTGGAATGAGATTACTTAGTTTTGTCCTGATCCTTGCTGGAGTTCCTTGGCTGGGAGGGAAACAGTCGAATGTATAGTTATAGTTTTGGGAGATGATATTTTTTCCCTTGTAAATCATCTCTCTGTTATGCATTGTATTGTGTTTTCTTTATATTATATATGATTTGTAAAGCATTTGAGTGTATTCCTCTTAGTGGGGGCCTGTGCTTGTGTCTGGATGAGAAGTTAGGTGATCTCAAACTAAGTACACTGATAGTGTACTCTTGAAATCTACATCTGTTCCCTATTTGAACCAATTCCCCTTTGTCTGCCTTATTCTTGGATGCTTTAATTGTAATTCTAGAACTTTTTACTATCCCATTTTCTACCTTTTTACTGGCGCTGATATAACCTTATTGTGTTGCAAGCGCCGTAAAACCCTTAAAAACAAAACAAACATATCTCAAACTAAGTACACTGATAGTTTGCTCTTGGAATCTACATCTGTTCTCCATTTGAACCAGTTCCCCTTTTGTCTATCTTTTTCTTTGGTGCTTTAATTGTAATTCTAGAACTTTTTAACTATCCCATTATCTCTCTTTTTACTGGCGCTGAAATGTCCTAATTGTGATGCAAGTGCCGTAAAAACCCTTAAAAACAAACAAAATAATATTTGAGCTATAGAGGTTACAACGTCAACCCCATCAAACATAATTTATAACCATAAAACATAGCATGCGCTCAGTGTTAGGATCAACATTGGCTCTCTTCTACATTACTTTCCTGTTGTTTTCTTGACAGGTTGCAGCCCAGCTTGCACCCACCGTGAATGACAGCAACACATCATCTTCATCACCCTTGTCCTCCCAGCCCGATCCAGATAGTAGCAACAACTCCAATGATTCCAGTCTCAACATCCCAGCATCAACAACATCCAACAGCAACGACACCACATCAGCGACAGCCTCCACCACCACAACATCTGCCAGTATCAACAGTGATAATGGAGGATCCACCTCAAGACCTCAGCAGGCAATTGTGGCTATGATGGAGGATGGACGGCAGGTTAACAAATTTGCCACCTCTACTTTTAATCAGTCAGGCCTGTAAATCTTCCGACTATTGTCGGATTTCCGACAGTACGATTTTGCTCTATAAGTGCTAATATTAAAAAAAAAAATTAATAGAAAAAATAAAATTCGTAACGTCAAAAGCACAGAACCAATAAAAAGTAAAATAAAAGACTTTTATTTCGTTCCTCGAAAAAATCAGATTTTATTCTGTTTCAAATGCCGACTTAAAAAAACAAAACACTTTTTATTTGTCGCATCAAAGACAAAACAAAACTAGGTCGTCTATCAGTTGGCTATAGTATTATCATGCCACCTACACGCTCCGTTAGACGTGGATGTATTCACTGCCTGGCTACTGTGCCACAGCCAGCGAGAGAGGGTCACGAAGTTCGCGCAAGTCGTCGAACACATACCTAGTCAGTATATAACGCATGCACAGAAGTTTGTCGGAGCTTCCCGGACCGGAAGGTTTCTCTCTATTTTGCTACCGACACACATGCATTTCTCCGTGTCTCAATCCTTTTTCCCTATGATTTATTGGTTCCGTCTGGATGTGAGACGGAAAAAAAATAATGCGAAATAATTATTTTTCTTCGAAATATATATTCTTCTTTGAAAGCTCTCACACGACCGCAACACCTCCTCCTTTTCTTCTTCTTCTTCTTCTTCTTCTTCTTCTTCTTCTTCTTCTTCTTCTTCTTCTTCTTCTTCTTCTTCTTCTTCTTCTTCTTCTTCTTCTTCTTCTTCTTCTTCTTCTTTTTCTTCTTCTTCTTCTTCTTCTATAAGAATTAATCCAAATAAACCAAAAAATCACTGTAAACATTTAACACAAACAAACAGGAGCGAAGATACGCAGCTTCCCATGTCAAGCACTAGATACACATCCTTCAAAATAGGAATTGTTCTCTTCCTTTCATTTTACACCTAACTCAGACCTGGGCCCTCAAATAATTTTTAGAATTGATTTGTTTTTATCAGTTTCTCTGACTTTCATAGTTAATGACAAACTGGTGGTTTTGATAAGGTCCTGAGAGCAAGGGATAATTTTAAGTAATGGTAGGCCATGTTCAATCTGAAGATGTAGCCATACGATCACACTACTAATGACACATGGTCCAAAATCTGTGAGTGAGACTTGTCTCCAAAAGATTTGAGGGAAAAGCTTCTTAAAGTCACAAAAAATTGTGGACCAAGTATTGACCCTTAATTCAATTTTTGTTCACCATAGATTGTCAAATTCTGATTTTCTCTTCATATTTGGATATTTTATTTCTCCAAAATATTTCTGAAAATATTTTTTTTTGGTCTCAGATGGATATTTGATTTATTTGAACCACATTACATTTATTTTTTAAAAGTTGAAAGTGGCAATTTTTAAGTATAATTGTACAATGAAAATCCATTAAAACTTTCTGATATGCTTTTGCGCTTATAGAAATCCTACTAAATGATTTTAAAGAGATAATTGCTGAAAGAAATACTTATAAATGTCATTTAAGCTTAAAATCCCATGCATTGTTGTAATTGTTAAACATGCCACATGTCCTATCCATCCAGATCCTGATCCCAGTCCAAATCTCCCAACCATCGTCAAATGATGACACAACCTCTGATCCTCCAAATGACAACACGTCCTTACAGGCACCGACAGCTGCTAGTCCCGAGGAAATGGATATAACCATATCAGATTCAAATTCTACTTATGTTAGTCACTTTTTTAATTTTTTTAATTTGTGGTCTTTATTACATATTAAATCTAAACAAATTTCAAGGACTACAAACCCTCTTTGATCTTTCTGTCAGAATGTTCAATACACGTAGTCCTGCAGAGCCATAAGGCTCAAGTAGCCAGTATTCATTTTCTAGTTTTGTTCAACAGACAATTTTAATTGTTTATTAATCTTTGAATAGAACTCTTGCAAGGATAAGATACTAAAGTGGAAAAAAAAATAGTCCTGTAACTTTACGCACTTTTTCTCCTATTTGCTCTCTGAATTTGTTCTTAGTTGTCCTTGAGTTTGGCTAATCTAAAATTCCTTATTTTAAATTTAGAAATATTGGCGGGTCTGTATTTCATACAGGACTACTACTATCTATAGCTCGTTTATATCGATTAAAAAAAGTCTTCATTCTTCAGATCAACTTAAGTTTGAGCTTAGCCCTTTACAAACTGGGTTTGATTTTGCTCTTTATCCTGACATTAGATCATACTGTTTTCACTTAAAAAGCGAAAACAACAATTTGGTCTGAGCTTGAGTGATACCCGAGTTGCACCTCATTCCTGCTGTCTTTGTCAAAATGATTAGGTCCTGACTTATAATAAGTTATGTAGTCTCACTGTTAAAGGACCAAGGAAAAATACAAACTGTGACTTGAAAGAAAATTCTGAAGTTTTTATCAGTAAATGATAAATTGTGTCTTAAATATATTCTGATTTCAAGTAACATGTACGCTTTGACTAATCTTGTTATAGAAAAAAATTTCTGCTGCTATTTTGCCATCACTTTCAGCTAACTTTTACTATGCCTTTGTTGTGTCTGCACTCATGGTGAGAATATGCCATTAAAAATAAATGCAGCCATTTTTTCTCTCCTGTTTCTATTCCAGCTGAAAGGGAATGCTAAGTCAGAGATGAGAGCTGATCACACCTACATGATGCCTAAGAAAACTGGCTCTTTATCTTTGTTTTTCAGAAAGGTGAGTTGTTAGAAAAAGGTTTAATACATAATTTTTTTTTTTTTTAAATCGGTAATTCAATTAACAATTCTAATTTTAATGGGGTACTTTTATGTAATATGGATAGTGATTGATGATTTTTAAAAAGATAGTAAAAGATTCATGAGGATATTGTTATGTTCTTGTGCAATATTTCAAAGAATTTTTCAGATTGTTAACTCTCGATTGAGTTTATTATTATCCAGTATACCAGACATGTTTTGTTTTATTACCTCCTACAGCAGCTGTTTAGAAAGAGAATTTGATTCTAAAAAGATACACAACATCAAAAGTTGATGGCTGCTCTTTATCGAAATTTGGAATTTTTAAGCAGGGATAAGATTTGCTATGATCTTTGACAGATTTTTTTTTTTTTTTAAAGATATATAAATTCCAAATACATTCCAGGTTTACCACTTGGCCAGTGTCCGTCTGAGGGATTTATGTGAGAAGTTGGATCTAGAGGACAACGACCTGATCCAAAAGATCTGGACCTGTTTTGAGCATGGCTTAGTCAACCACATACATCTTATGTGTGACAGGCATCTTGACCAGCTCATCATGTGTTCTCTTTATCTCATTGCAAAGGTAGGGAATGCTGTTGAGTAAACTTAAAATGATCACGTTCATAAAAAGGATTTGATGGAAATAACACATTTTTTTCTTATTATTTCAATGAAGTGATTATTACAGTGACAAAAAATATATAAATGAGAGAGGTTATAACTATAAATATAACCAACTTTTATTTTACTATCTGCGCTTGTCTTTTATAACCACTGCCCTCTACTGTAATAAGTGGTAAGAAAAAATATGTTATCCAGCCACTTATACAGCGACAATTGATATATTTAAAAGAACTTTGCAAGAGAGGTTAAATGAACTATAAATATAACCAACTTTTATTTTACTCACTGGACTGATCCATTGCATGACAATGCAGATTTCAGATAATTTCTTTTTTTTTCAATTTAGCTTTTCAACTGAGTGATTTGAATTACTTTGATTTTGTTGTCTTTTCTTCTCTGATTCACATGATTGTAAAATTTTTCACATATTTTACAATGTGCTTGAAATAATCTTTTTTTGTGTGTTTACATAGGTGACTGACAAGACCTTGACATTCCAAAATATTATGAAGTGTTACCGTCTCCAGCCCCAAGCCCAAAGTCATGTGAGTCAAACTCTTAAATTTTAAAGAAGATTGGATAAATTGCCACAAAGACATTCTGTAAGAAGTCAGGGATTTGTATAATAATTCACATTTTTATTTGTGTCTTGCTTTAATATTTTCTTAAAATTTTCTATTCAAGAGATAACTCAATTGAAAGGAAGGGTTATAAGATATTAAGAAGTGCGGCTATATGGTATATGGGTTTGTTGGCCCCTCGGTTTTTTGAACAGCTTGCGGCTGCAAAATTAGGGAAAATTTTCTGATTTTCATTGCACGTTCTGCAAATTTTTGACCTTAAATAAAAAGGTCATTTCCAAATTTTTTACTTCTTTATTATAGCAATTTCATTGACAGCAATTTTTAATTTTAATTTTGTTTTCCCAACTTTGTGCATATTTCCAAATCAGCATAATTTCTGGCAAAATTTGTCATTTTTTGTCCCATAATTTTGAGTTTGAAATTGCGTAATTCCGTGGGATATTTTATTACATGGATTGCATGTCGTTAGTTGTTAGGTGTGAAACAACATATTTAGAAACCTGCAAAATTTACTTACTTCGGCAAAATCTATCATTTTCTTTGCAAAATTTTGAAATATTTTTTGCAAAAGACCGCAGGGTCAAGGTATGATACTCCCTTTGAAGGTCCAGGGTCCGAGTCCTCAGAGAGATGCATAATTGAAACCTTGAAAAATGTGGAAAGTAACTTTACTCACATTCTCTCACCATACTCGAGTGTAAAGTGAGTAACTGGCAGTCAACAGTGTTAAAAAAATTGTAATATCGCCTAACAGGGGTCATGTCTCATCCTACATGTTATGTTTAGCTGTTGGCAAGGGCCCCATGTAAAGCACTTTGATCTTGTGTAGTGGATATTGCGCTATATAAATGCTGTAGTTTTTTTAAAAGCAGATATTTCATCAAATAACATCAGTTTAAAAAAAATCAAAATCCATACTTTTGAAAATATCGAATTTCATATAAGCTTCTATTTGAGAGGAAAAGTAATGAAATACTTTTGAAATCTCACCAGGTTTATCGAAGTGTGTTACTCCAAGATCGACTTAGGCACAGTTCAGGCAGCAGTGACAGCAGTAGTAAAAGTAACAGTGGTGCCTCCTCTCCTGTCAATCTTGATATGAAAATTGATGTTAAAGATAAAGAGAAGAGTAAGCTTTTTTATCATTTGTCAAAAGTGGACTGAATTTTGTAAATTGCTTTGTAGTGTGTTTTTATTTTCTCATCTTTTATTATTCCTGTGCTTCACGAGTCATTTGGATCTGAGTCTCAGTTGTCTAAATGTCTTTACTGATACTCCAGCTCATATTTGATCATAGATATGCTAATATAAATTCTTTGGTACTGAGAAGTAATTCTTAAACTTGCATTTTTCTCAATTCATGACATAGGAACTTCTCCTTTTAAATTTTTTTTTTCATTTATGGTTGCAATGGCAGGCCAAGGTAATCCTTTGTGTATTTAAGAAATTCTTTCTGTTGATCCTGAGGTAAAATTTGTCTTCAAGGTCTAATTTTGAAAATAAAATAAAGAAAGAAAAAGACGAAGATCGCTCAATGTCAGCAATCCATTGAAAATTATTTTTAAGTGATGTTCTGATAAAATGATTAATACATCATTTATTTTTAGTTGATTTTCTCTTGAAATTTGAATTTTTTGAAAACAAGTTTTTTATTTATTTTGTTCATTCTTTTGTTGTATGTGGCTGGCCTGTATACACTTTGAGACTTAATTTAATTTTTGACTACATATTTTTAGTGATCACCACTATCTGAAGTTGGGTTGCTTAATTTAACTTCTTATTATTTGCAGGGGCGGGGAAAAAGGGGGGGGGGGGGGGGGGGGGGGGGGGGGGGGGGGGGCGGGGGACTTTACATTGCAAAAAATGTCTCATCCTGTACCTCTAGTCATTATAACTTGTTTGTTTATGTTACTTATATTGCACTTTTCACAGAATTGGTGCGGTCATCCAGCACACTCCCTGGCCCACGACCCAGTAGTCAACCACCAACCCCCACACAACAGTCTGGCCCTGGCTCCTCTTTTGACTTTGAGGGAGTAGCAGAGAGGGGTGATCTCATCATGTTTTACAACCTGGTAAGCCATGACCTGACCTGCCACTCATGGAGATTTGATCAGTACATACAGATTTTGTAGTTGCCAAATTTTGTCAATTCATATTTTTCCCCCTTCAAATTTTGATTTTTCATATTTTTCCCCCTTCAAATATTGATTTTTTAACAAAATTGTTTATTGAAATTGATGAAAATATTATTTTAGAGTAAGAAATTTGTAGAGCGCCTATGGCCTAATGAAATTAGGGTACGGTGCTATACAAATGTCATTTATTATTATTATTGAAGTGCCCAAATGTGACTGCACTATATTAATTCTGAAGCTTTTTGAAGCGTCAATTCAGAGATGGATGATCAACATTTTGGATGAATGTTGATTTTTTCTCTCTCGCAATTTCCCAATATGAATATTATGCGACACAGTTAAATAGAAAATAGAACAAGATATCACCTGAACATACTACTGTATGGCAATGGGCAATGGAGCACAAGTTCAAAACCTTTTAGATTAGCAACAACAACAATGTAATTAGATTTACAAGAAATTCGTTGCTGCCTAATCTTATTATTTAAAAATATGCAGATTTGTTGAAGTTACTAAATTTTCTAAATTACCAATTGGGCTCCTGATAGTTCAGTTTGTATAGCATTTGCTTCACTCGCGAACTGATTCCTTTGTCCACCCAACATTGATTGGGTGGATGGATTAATTAAATTGGCAGAAAAGACTTTGCAATAGAATAGTGTCCTATCCAAAGGGTAGCACGCAGTTGCTATTATCATTTTAGTGTTATAAAAACTGGGATAAACTCCATGAGTCTTCATGAGTCTTTTTGGCTCTGATGGACTTCTTTCCCAAATTAGT
The DNA here is from genome assembly GCF_034508935.2 of Berghia stephanieae. Classification (NCBI taxonomy): domain Eukaryota; kingdom Metazoa; phylum Mollusca; class Gastropoda; order Nudibranchia; family Aeolidiidae; genus Berghia; species Berghia stephanieae. The sequence continues at coordinate 34,919,727 of NC_088366.1, forward strand.
TGCACTAATTTGGAATAGAAAACGAGTAAAGATAGACAAAGCATTAGGCAAACAGAGGAATACAGAGAACTCCACAAAACTGTTAAAAAAATTGGCAAGGGTAGACAAGAAAAACTGGATAGAGAATAAGACAAAAGAAGCGGAAAAGCAGCAAGTGTGAATGGTACAAGAACAGTATCTAGAATTATTAAAGAGTGAAAAATGGAAATAAACCTCAAGTGCTCATAAAAGACAAGAATGGAAATTCCTTGAAAACAAATGAAGTCAAAAACAGGTGGGTTGAACATTTTAAAGAAGTCCTCAATCAACCTACACCGGACAAACAGCTAAATTTTGAAAACTTATACATTCTACAAGATATCAATACTGACCAAATAACACCCGATGAAATAGTGCATGCAATATCAGCACCGATATTAGGAAGAATCAAAATGATACTTGATGACAAATTAAGTGACTATCAGTGTGATTCAGAGGAGATCGTTTATGTATGCTATTTATTTTTACCATATGTCAATTAATTGAAAAATCAAATGAATGGAACTACCCGTTAAATCTTCATCGACTTTCAAAAGGCATTGGATAGTATTCAAAGAGATAGCATGTGGTGCACATTACAAATTTATGGTATACCACTGAGAGTCATCCATGTGATGAAAGCTTTATATAATAATTCAAGTTGCTGTGTAAAAAAAAAAAATTTACAATGAACTCGCAAAATCTTTCCTCTTGGAAACAGGACTAAAACAAGGTTGCATTCTTTCCCCTTTCCTTTTCATACTCATCATTGATTATGTAATGAGAAAGCAGGGACAAAACAATGGAATAACCCTCAATGACAACAACAAATTGAAATATTTAGACTTTGCCGATGACATCGTTCTTATTGCAGACACAAGAGACAGCCTACAACAGGCCACGACTTCACTACAAGAAAACGTAGATTAAGTTAGACTGAGATTTAATGTAAAGAAATGTGAGATAATGACATCATGCTGGATGATGCCAGAAATTGTTTTGGGAGAAAAGATCAAACACACTGAGGATTTTACAAATTTAAAAAGTAAAATTAGAGGTGATGGTGGCATAAGTAATCAAATAACATTCAGAATAGGAAAAGCAAATGCAGCATTTGGAAAATTATACAAAATAATGAAATCAAAGACTGTCCAACTGAAGACCAAATTCAACATCTTTAAAGCAACAATCTTATCATTCCCTTTATACGGAAGTGAAACACAACAAATGTATGCACAAGACAAAAAACGTCTCAACGCATTCCAACAAAGATGCCTAAGAAAACTTACTCAATGTCAGCTACTTAGACCACGTAACAATTGCTGAAATTCTAAAAAGAACTGGAATGCAGGACATTAAGATCATACAATAACGCCGTCTCAGCTAGCTAGGACACGTCCTCCGCATAAAAGATGGTCGCTTATCCTAAAAAGCATTTGAATGGAAGAAGGCTAGCAACAGACGAAAACAGGATGATCAAAGACGATGTGGAAAGTAACTGTCGAAAAAGGCCTTTAAACTGGGGAGATGACATGGGATGAGGCATACATGGCATCACGGGACAGGGAGGAAAGGAGAATCTGGATGGCCCAATGTGTCAAAGACACAGGAGTAACTAAGGTCTAAGTTTGGAATTTTAAAAATTCTGGGTTGCAGAGATCAAGATCAGAATTAAAATTCACCTGTTTGGGTTGTATAAAATTCTTGATTAAAGAATTCAGTACTTGGGGAAAAGTCACTGAATCTGATATTGAGAGAACTGCATTGTTTATTTTGAAAACTGTTTCCCCCTCTATTCAGCCATGGTAAAGAATAGGTACCTTACCTTTGTGTCACAGATCACAATTCAAAGTCATTTTGACCCTTTTTTCCCTATTTTTTCTCTCTTTTTCTCAGGTCTTCTTAAAGAAAATCCGATATTTTGCCTTACAGTTTGCAGACAAACCTGGAGAGCAATCTGTGAGTCTCAGCTTATTTAAGTTTCACCCTTTTTTAACTTTCTTTTCTTATGATTTTTTTTTCTCCTCACCATCATCATCATCATCATCATCAACCTCTTTTAAAAAATATATTATAGGGACAGCATGGCTCATCGGTATGGTCTTTGCTTTATCCCCGAAAGGGTTATTCCAGTCTTTCCATGGAAAAGATCATAAAGAAAAATTTCCCCCTTATGGATGAATAAAGGCAATTTATTTATTTTATTTATTTAATGCACACATTATCACTGTTGACACTTACTGTAATCTATTTTGGATTGTAGCTCAATGGCCATATCTTGTCTGAGATTGATGGTAACTGAAAATGATGTCCTGTCTTGTAACAAATTCAACTGGTGTTGAGCGTGCATTGTTAGTGGTTGGTAAATTATCTCAAAACTTGGGTCCTTGCAATTTGTTCTTGGGCAGGGTACCTTGAAGACAATATTACTTCACTCAGGGAGGAAGGGAGAGAGAGAGAGGATCCCTTTTTTATTTATAGTTTATATAACCATTAAGAAATATCTGACTTGTATAAGGGGGCCAACTGTCTGAAACCAATGACATTATACTATGATTGACAACTGAGGGTTTTTTACTATTTGAAGAGTGTAGAACATCTCTGCTGTTGGGAAAGATAATGGCGGCACTAACAACAATAAGAAATAACAACAGCTGGTTTTGAAATGCCTATAAACATGCAACAGGCTACCTATGGTCATATCTAGTTACCATTTCCAATAGAAATATAAAAACCAAATATCAGCCTTAACTGTTGTGTCTTATGACCTGTAAGAAAAGTCAATAACGATTTTAATCACACACAAAGAGAAATATCGAGCAGACTCCCTGCCTTTTTGTGTTCACTGCAAGTAGGATAGACAGATTTATAAACATTGAGACAGAGGAAGACTGAGAAAGATACATAGATATTATCAGAGAGACAGAGGAGAGAGTAGATAGCAGATATGATTGAGACAGACGAATAGGGGTGGAGGGAGGAGGGGGGGGGGGGGGGGGGGGGGGAGAACAGAGGGGAAGTGGGAATCTAGATTTCCACTAAAGTGTTGAAAGGTTAACAAAGTGTTCTTTTTCTTCTTTCTCCTCCTATTGTCATCATCATCATCATCATCCTCCTCCTTCCTTACTTCCCATAGTGGGCATGGAGGCACTTACTGTGTCTTCTATCCCCTATATCTGTTTTCCAACTTGCTTTCTGTCTTTGTCTTGGAATGAGATTACTTGGTTTTGTCCGGATACCCTAGCTGAGAGGGAAACAGTCAAATGTATGGTTAGTTTTGGGAGATGATATTTTTTTCCTTGTTAATCATCTCTCTGTTATGTATTGTTATTTTGTATTTTAACACATGATTTCTAAATATTTGAGTGTATTCCTCTTAGTGGGATCTTGTGCTATTGTCTGGGCGAGACTTTTAGGTGATATCAAACTAAGTACTTTGATAGTGTGCTCTTGGAATCTACATCTGTTTCCTATTTGAACCAATTCCCCTTTGTCTTCCATTTTCTTGGGTGCTTTAATTGTTATTCTAGAACTTTTTACTTTCCCATTTTCTTCCTTCTTACTGGCGCTGATATGACCTAAATGTGTTGCAAGCGCCGTAAAACCCTTAAAAACAAACAAACATCCTCCTCCTCCTCCTCCTCCTCCTCCTCCTCCTCCTCCTCTTCCTCCTCCTCCTCCTCCTCCTCCTCTATCTTCTTCTTCTTCTTCTTCTTCTTCTTCTTCTTCTTCTTCTTCTTCTTCTTCTTCTTCTTCTTCTTCTTCTTCTTCTTCTTCTTCTTCTTCTTCTTCTTCTTCTTCTTGTTATTATTAATATTGCTGTTACTATTATAATTATCATTATTATCATAATGTATTTTCTGATATGATAGTACAGGTGCCTATTCCTTTATTTAGGTCAATTGAAATGATCAGTGGCAATGATATTATAAAGCCAAATGAAGCATGCAAACACAAGTAAGACACAACTGAGCAATATGTAAATACCTAGTTATCAAGTCAAAGGTTTTTAATTTTCAAATCATGAAGTTTGTATGATGCCACATGGATATCTCACAACATCTGAAGACTTATTCTATCATAATTATCATTATCACCAGAATCAATTATATTAAACCTGTCATGAAAACTATTATTGCATTCAGGCTTGTTTCAACAATTTTTACGATTAATTGCCAAACACGAAAGTGTTCCTTCCTTCTCTTCAGTTGTAAACAAAACGATTTCACGATTTCATTTTGTTCCCTTGCCAGCTACAGAGCTACAGGGGAAGGGAATTAACTTGCAAAGAAACTTGAGATAATCAACAACGAAGTTAACACTCTTTTTATATACTTGTTGCTAAAACTGACATTTGTGTCGGGTCCCATGGATGGCTGACCTTTTACAAGTCTTTAGTTTGATCTTGTGATTGGTTTTCTGTACAAAACAATACTCTTTGTATTACTCTTTCTTGGGTGGGGAAACTATAATCTTTTAACTCCTTTTCATATTTATATAAGATTTTAATATTAGATATATAATATTACACTGCCACTTTCCTTCCAACAGAATACCCCCAAAATATCTCCAATGCCAGCTGTGCGTTGTGTATCTGCACCATCTCGGCGTGTCTCAAACCAGCACTCAATTTACTTATGGCCACATCATGGTAATGCACTGTCTCCATCCTCTAAGGGACTCTCGTACTGTATCAACCGCAGTCCTTCGAAGGTATGTATGTGTTTGTTTATAACTTAATTTAAAACCTGCAGGGTAGCTAGCACTCTTTTCTTACTGCTTAGCTCCATGGCTTATTTGAAAGGAATTGATGATCAAATGTAGATCCATTTTGGGGTATATCTTGTGAACTAATTTTATGGCCAAATTTTAAAAAATGGATACCTATATTGGTTTTGGAAATGAAATAAATTTAGTGTGACCTTTCGTAGTTTGTAACTGACTATGGGATTAATAATAAGGGCAATACTGCAACATGTAAATAGAAATTACGGTTTGTAGAAGTGATCACCAGAGTTGATAGGTGAACTGTTCTTATAATGTAAATGTCTTAATAATTATCTGCTATTTTGATAGCTATTTGAATAGTTCACATATGGTATTGTACAACATCGATAAGCTTATTCATGGCTATGGTGATTAATTGACAAATAACGAATACAGCAGTAAGCAACTGTGTGCAGTCATGCAAAAGCCAATCACAAAAATGGTGGGGCAGTGCACTCCACTGATTTCACAATAAAAACACAATGGTTACGTCGTCCAGCCTGCTGGGGTTTTGCGGGGGTCTATTTTTGGGCTGCATGGATTATTCACACCTCCTCTGAAACACCTTTGGTCAAAAAGTTGCAGTTGTACATAGCAATATTGTAGAAATATGTAAGGTTAAAGATTTAAGTCCTGATGTGTTAATTTTTATTTACTATTAAAAACTAAAAATATATTGAAATCTCTGCTCCAGACTTTATTTTTTTTTTTGTAGTGCAAGAAATTTGGAGATTTTAATTTTTTCATGATGAAATATAATGCATTTTTTAATCCTTTGTAATACAGGATCTTCAGGCCATCAACAAAATGATCCGTCAGGTTACCTGGTCCAGCAAGCGTGTGTTGGAGGTGGACAGGGACAAAGACACACTTCATAGCCCAGCTAAACGCTCTGTCCCAGCAGGGGGTGCCACCAGTATCTGGATGAAACGTATTCAGGACTTGCAAGGGTCCATGGATGGGGAGGGGCAGCACTGACTGACTTGATAGGGAAAAAAAATAAAATTATATCTATGGTTTTCTGGGGGGGGGGGGGGGGGGGGGGGGGGGGGGGGGGGGGGTTCCTCATCATGAGGAGTTAAATGTTCTTACAGGGTTTTTTTTGTTGATTGGCGGGGCAAGACTTAGTTGGAAATTGAGTTATGATAAATACACTTTCATTATATGAATTTAAAAATGCAATGCCTGTGCCCTTTAATTCATGCAAACATTTTATGTTGTTGGTAGTGTTTTTCCCCCCCCGGGGTTGTTGGAAGTCGGAGAATTTGAAAGTAGTAGTTTCAATTGTAAAAATAAAAATTGATGATCTTTGCTTGATCTCTCTCTCTCATTCTATTATCGAAATAGTTATCCAGAAATCAGCTTGCTGGTGTAGGTAGAGGGTTTGACCACAATGGGTATTAAATCCATACAATCAATTTGGAACAAAAATACAGATTTCTGCCTCTTAGCTCACATCAAGTTTTTAGTTGAACAGGCATTAAGCAGTGTTGCATTTAAATCCTGATAAAGCTTTATTATTCTGTCATCCCTTTTGTGGTAATTTTAAATTTGTATGAGGGTGAGTCAAAAAGTAATGGGACTCTGCTTTTTACTTTAATACAAATTGAATCAATGAATTGAATCAGTGCTATGCATTATACTTCACATTGAAGCTTGGCATTAGCCGAGTAGAATGCTACTTCTGAACATAGCCTCTCTCAATATCCACAGTCCACCTTTTAGTTATTTATATCATCCTCGTAATACTGAGGCGACTGAACTTTGAGCCAATTTTTCATCACTGTCTTGGCTTCTTCATCATCTTCAAAGCGATGTCCTCTTATTGCCTCCTTCAGTGGACCAAAAAGATGAAAGTCCAAAAGTATCAAGTCTGGTGAATTAATAAAGAGGGTGAGACAGCATTGTCCATCAAAATGATGCGATTACCTCCCTTTCCCTGGCACTTGTATGTGGAAGGGTATTTTCATGAAGAAACTACTCGTTCCATCTCCAAAGCCAGTCTAACTCGACGAATTCTTGCTTTCATTTGCTTCAAGGTTTATCTGTACCGTTCAGAGTTGACAGTGGCTCTCTGTGGTAGGAAATTAACTAGGATTACACCCAAAACGCTGTTGTCATAATTTTCCCAGCTGATTTCTCAGCTTTGAAGTTTTTGGTCTTTAGAGAAAAGGGATGTCTCTTCGACTCTGGTTCAACCCACCTAAAACAACTACCTCTACAAAATGCTGAAGTTTTATAGACTTTACCAATGCGTTTTAAAATGTTACTCAAGGTTTCTTCTTCGAAAACAAGAAATTCAATGACAGCTTTCTGTCGCTCACGGACATCATTGGGGAAGCCATTTCGAAATGTCATAACTTTGTCAAAATTTGACAGAATTAAAATATTTAACTTTTGGTTTAAAGAATACACGTGTAAATTCAGTTGAGCTAAATATGACGTCACATGAAAAAGAAATGAACACGGAGATTTGTCCCATTACTTTTTGATTCTCCCTCTTATCAATTCTTGTTGGGTTTTTTTATTGTATGTATCCTCTTTCTTTAGATGGTGCTTATTGTTTTGTTTGTTTATTTTTGAGTTTTTGTTTTTTTTGTTCCCCCCCCCCCCCCCCCCCCCCCCCCCCCCCCCCCATCAGGTGATATGTTTAAACAAAATACTTTCAGCAGGTTTTGATTAAAATGAAACTAATGATATGCTGAGCAGTTAGGATCAGGGATTTATGCTTTATGCCTTAGGATTTATAACATTTGGTTACAAAAAAAGAAAGAAAAACAACAAACAAAAATTAAAACAAAACAAATGAATCAATGCAATAAACACAAAATAATATGATTAAGATGCAAATTTATTATTAAGAATAAAATGTTTATTGTTGTTTCAAGTCTTTGCATATTACTTCTAAAGCATCAACACAAATTATGAAATGCTGTGAGAACATGTTTATGAAAACGCTAGAGGAGCATGTTTTGTTTTAATCAAATCAAGCCATCCAATCTGACAATCGAAAGTGCATGAAAATTTTGGTTTTGTTTCCTCCATCTTTTTAACCACACATATTAGACCACTCACTTTGTTTTTCTACCATAATAAAATTACCCTTTTATAAAGAGCAAGAAGTCTTAGTATTTTTACCCTTAAACAAAACTTATGATTATATAGATACCGTTTTAAAGTGATTGGGCATAGTCCTTGCTAACAAGAGGTAAAAGTGTACTTTACTTGATGACTAATGTGCAAAATATAACAGAAGTTGCATCTGCTAAATATATATTTGCCATAATGAAAAGAAAGAAAATTTCGAGCATTAGTTAAACATGTCAATCTGAATGGCATGAGATAATACATCCAATAAGAAGCTTTATCAGCAATGATGCATTTTTTTCTCCTCATTCCCCGCCCCCCCCCCCCCCCCCCCCCCCCATTAATGAATTATTTGTGCTGTATCTCCTTTGTATGTTAACATGCAATATAACCAGATCTTTCATAATTGGAGAGTGATTTTCTAAAACTCTATGTCTACCATATTCCATATAAAGATTTACAACTCATGTGTTGAATAGGACAGTAAACTTATTTTCTGTAATGAATCACATTCAAAACTGCTGCAAATGATATCAAATGCATGTTCCATCACATCTCAAATGACCCATCTTGACAACAAAATGACCTAAAAGTGTTGCGAGAGACGTATACTTTGTAAAATCTAACTCATCCTTGCAGTGGTGAACTTAACAAATTTAAAGGCCCAATTTTAAGGCATGATTGATCAATCGTGGTATAAGTCCTAAATTTTAATATTTTTTTACCCTGTTTAAAGCACTGGTTGTTCTTCAGTTTTGGACTAGAAAAAAAAATCAAGCCAAAACAAATCGAACCCCCCCCCCCCCCCCCAAAAAAGAAGAAAAATCAAAATGGCCTTTCAAAAATATCTGCCCCCTTCACTGTCACTAAAAGTTGAAAGTTTATTTCAGATCAGATCTGCCGACTGGACTGAGGATTTGAAAACCACCCTTCAATTTGTTAACAGACAACAATATTCCTATGACATGAAAAAAACATTGAGGCCTTGGTGAGATTTGCTGCTGTGCAAGTTGTAAATTGTTATAAAATTAAAGGAAGGAAACTACAACAAAATAAATAATTTATTTGATTTATGTTGTCATTGCTGATTTGAGAATCGTTCAAATGTATGAACCTCAAATGTAAAAGTCTGTTCTGATAACTTTTAAAAAATGTCATCAATCTTTTCATCTTCGTTATCTTCTTTTTATCCTTCTCCCCTTCCCTTCTCCTTCGTTTTCTCCTTCTTCTTCTTCTTCATCATCATCTTCTTCTTCTTCTTCTTCTTCTTCTTCTTCTTCTTCTTCTTCTTCTTCTTCTTCTTCTTCTTCTTCTTCTTCTTCTTCTTCTTCTTCTTCTTCTTCTTCTTCTTTTCACAGATACTTACTGTGTCTTCTATCCCCCAATGTCTGTTTTCCAACATGCTTTCTGTCTTTGTCTTGGAATGAGATTACTTGGTTTTGTCCTGGCCCTGGCCAGATACCCTGGCTGGGAGGGAAACAGTCAAATGTATACCGTAGTTAGTTTTGGGAGATGATATTTTTTTCCTTGTAAATCATCTCTCTGTTATACACTGTATTATGTTTTGTATGTATTATATATGATTTCGCATTTGACTGTATACCTCTGAGTGGGGACCTGTGCTTGTGGCTGGATGAGACTTTTATGTGATCTCAAACTAACTACTTTGATAGTGTGCTCTTGGAATCTACATCTGTTTCCTATTTGAACCAATTACCTGTCATCTGCATTTTTTGCGGCTGCAAATGGCAAGTTGCGGCCCCAAATATCAGGGCGAACCGCAAATTTTGGCAAAAATTGGCAAATCGTGGCCTATTTTTGGAAAATTGGCAAATCGCGTGGCAAATTTTGGGGAGAAAAAGAAGCGAAAACAAAATAACGAAAAAAAAAGTGCGAAACTTGAGAAATGTTGCAGCTTTGCCTGGGCCCAAACCAAAGGAAGCTACTCTCTACGGATAATGATCCTTTAAAATCTTTTTAACAACCTTAAATGTAATAAATTGTCTTTTATATATGTATATTTTTCTGTATCGCATGTTAATTTTTACTGAAACACTTAGTTCTCCTCTGCAAATTTTTGGGCAAATTTCTTGACAAATTTTGGCAAATTTTAGGTCCTAATTTGGCAAAAAATGTAGATGACAGAATTACCCTTTGTCTTCCTTATTCTTGGATGCTTTAATTTTAATTCTAGAACTTTTTCCTATCCCATTTTCTTCCTTTTTACTGGCGCTTATATGCCCTCAATGTGTTGCAAGCGCCGTAAACCCCTTTAAAACAAAACAATCATCATCATTATTATTATTATTATTATTATTATTAGTTATTATTTATTATTATTATTATTATTATTATTTATTATTATTTTAATTCAAAATTTATTCTTCCAGATGCAGAATTTCTCTTGTTTCCGTATAAACTGAGAGTATATGTTACAAAATAAATTTCTTTAAAAAATTGAGTAGAATCCTTATTGTTGAATTTTAATTGTTATTTTTATTATTTTATTATTATCATAATTTTTATTTTTATTTTTATTATTATTTTATTATTATTATTATTATTATTATTTATTTTTTTATTTAATTTTTTTAAAATTTACAATGTTTGATATTAAACATATTTTTGTTCCTAATGAAGCAAATTAGGCATGTCGATTATAGAACTTAAAACAAAAACTTTATTTTATTTGTGATTTCACCATGAATTTTATACTTGTGTATATAATATACTATTTGTATAAAGTGTATATATGTATATGAAAATTGACCCATTACTGATATTGAAGCTCACCAATTCAAAATTTGATTTTATTCTTTATTCGATGGGTCACTAAGAGCTAAAAGTTTTATTTACACTTAATCTGAAAATTGTTCTGTTCAAAAGTAAACATATATTATGTAACCTTTATAAATCTTTTTTGGTCTTTTCCTCCTGTTTTTGTACAAAGTTATACAGTTTACTTAAAATTTCATTGGTATACTTTTAGGTATTGAGGTGAGGTTGATGGTTATGTTTCTTGTTAGGTTAAGTTACAAATTTTATGAGTCTTGATTGAGTCAAGTTGAAAATCAGTCCCCAGTTTTAGAGCTTTCATCTCTTTCATTAAGAAGGGTTAATCGAAATGATAATGTATATGTCTACATACTTCTTGAGAAGAGGTAAAAAGTAAAGTATACCTCACTCACTTTCTCCCCAATTATGAATCTACTGCCTCTCTTTATTGTTATGACTGTGTGAACCAGGTGTCGAAAATTGAAGTTTAAGGGGGAAAATATAACATTTACAAAATTCGACCTTTTTGCAGTTTAAGAAACTTCATTAAACGTTGTCAATAGAACTATATTAATTCATCTCTAATTTCAAAGCTTATTATATTTTCATGGTTAGGTTCACTAAGTTGATATGTTGGGTATTTTTGAACCCATTTGGAATTTCTAATAGTTTTCAACCATGATGTGGCCTTAATTGGGCACAAAAGTCGTGACGTCACATCTTTTACTCTTCCAGTTCCAAACTCCTTGGAAGTGTGTAGCCAGTCTTTCTGACTAATAATGAATAGTTAATTTTTTGTAGCAGGATGTATAGGCATTGATATGCTTAGGGTTACGGGATGTAAAAGAGTGAGGCTTAATGACCTTTATTGACAACCAGCATATATTTAGACTAGAAAATAATATGCCATCACTCTGAAACCAGACAATCACTTGCACAAGGTATTTACCCAGTCCTCTATAAGAGTGGTTTTCACTTCCAATAAGATTGGAACCAGTTTTTTTATATCACACTTTTGTTCCCTATTGCCGCATTGTAGCCGATTTTGGAATTTCAAATACAAGAGCTCAAGAATTATTTTATTATTTCCTTTTAATATCAACTAATCCATGTTAATTCTGATTTTTGTTTTGTTTTGTCTTTTTGTCTTTTTTTTTTTTTTGGTCGCATTCTATGTTATGGCAGAAATGAAGACTTGAGGATTTGTCTAAGAATAATCATCAGTTTGATCAAGATCTCATTATGAGTCACATTTTTTTATTTTCAAGTGAAACTGGATGTGTTTGTGTGGATGAGTATTTCTTGAACGCCTATGTTTATTTTTTTATTTTTTCCCTTTCTTTTCTTCCAAGGAATGAAATGGGTTCCTTATAAATTTATGTCTATCATATTATAGCAAAATCAGGTTTTCCTCATGACCCGAAAAGGGTATAATAATATTTTTTTCCACACTGAAAATAATGTAACGCCATAATTATCAATTTGTGTGTGTGTGTGTGTGTGTGTGTGTGTGTGTGTGTGTGTGTGTGTGTCATTGGACACATGTTATGAATTATCAAAGGAAAACTTTTTGGAGGAGGCAAGATAGAAATCTAAAATGGTTTTTATAGGATACATTTCCACACAAAGCAGATAGAAAAATGTTGTGGCTCTTCGCCTCAAAATGGAGAACGGTATTTTGTCAGTGTGACTTGGAAGCTGAAAACTGAATTTATGGACAAAAATATGAGATTTAAAGTCTAAATGCTGTATTGGGGAAAATTAATAGAATTTTATTATGTATGAAAAAATAGCAACAAAATGTTGCTTTTTTGGTTGTTTAAAATTTATAGTCTCTTCTTACTACGTGGTTCATTCTGACCTAATACCAGATTGAGGTAGAGGGTCCCATATAAGAAAGAACATTCATCTCTATCAATCTTCCTTAACTTTGTAGTACTCTGATGAAAGCACATTTTTAAAACTTTGGCCTGAAAACTCATCCATCGATGAATTAAAATGACCCTCGCCATGTCAAAAACTGTCAAATGTGGGACTTCCTGTACGACTTCCGTGAAGTCCCAGGTTTGAGAGCTTTTGACAAGATGAGGGTCATTTTAATCAATCAATATTTGAAGGACGAGTTTTCTGGCCAGATTTTTAAAAATGTTTTTTATTTTTGAAAGTTAGAACTGGGGATCTTGCCTCTTCTGACTGCTGGACATAGTGAAGTGTGTACAGAAGGTTTTGAAATTTATCCCCTGAAGAGGGAGGCTGATATTTAAAAAAATATTCTTTCCACTTTGTCTAGCTCTGCGTTCTTTACACTTTTTTTCAGATTTTACATGAAATTAAGTGTACTTAGGTTATTGTTATGGGTTAAAAGTTTTAAAGTAAATTGACCCATTTCATGGGTCTTTTTTTTTAAATTCCAGTTTTTAAAAGAATAAGATTATGTGAAATTGAAGTAACACTTGTGCAGTACTGGGTGGGGTTCCTGACCTCCCATAGTGGGCTGGGTGGCACTTACTGTCTCGTCTATCCCCCGTTATCTTCTTTCCAACATGCTTTCTGTCTTTGTCTTGGGATGAAATTACTTGGTATTGTCCTGGCACTGGCCGGGTACCCTAGCTTGTAGGGAAACAGTCAAATGTATAGTTAGTTTTTGGGAGATTATCTTTTTTTCCTTGTAAATCATCTCTATGTTATGCACTGTATTATGTTTTATTTACATATTAAACAAACTTGTGCAGTATAATTAATGCCTCATAGGTCATGAAATAACACTGAAAAAGAAAAGAAACAAACAACTGCCCCTTTGTTTCCATTCAGACGTATGTAATGACAAATATAGCAGGTCTACCCCATACAATTGGATTCAGGTTATTTATTTTTTTCCTCCAAAATTAGCCATATTATTGAGAGAGAGAGAGGGGGGGGGTCTTGGGATTTCCCCACTCCAGATTCAGATGTGTTGACATAAGCAATTTTTATTTGTTTTAAATATTCAGTTCAAAGTGATACTAAGCTGCTAGAAGCTGTGGACAAAAATTAATATAACAGCCTCCAAAAAAAAGAACAAAAAAAAAAAAAAAACCAACACAGAAGGTTTAGGCTCAAACCCCTTCTTCGGTCAACAATTAAAAACATGTTTGAAATCTCACATACAAGGCTGATGCTAGTGGCAGATCTAATATAGCATCCACAGTCAAAAAGAAATTAATCAAAGTATATTATGTCAGTTTGTCAGGACCTTTAAAGAAAGTTGCAAGTTCACTATGTATTAAATTGGTCAATTCCTAATGGTTACAAAAAATGATGTTCTGTATTGTCGTTTTTAGGTTTGTACATTTTTACCTAAAATAAGAATGTATTTAACACAAGAAAAGAAGAGACATTAGAAAAGAAATTAAACCCATTGACAAGGCCTTTGTAAGGAAGTTTTGAATTGTTCTAGCAAAGACTGAGCACGTCAAAATGTGAAATTGCTCTCCTTTGACTTTTTAAAATATTATTTTTTATTAATTGATAATTTTTTTTTTGGTTCTTTTTTAATCCTTTCCCATTTCTTTTCCCTTCATATAAGAGAAAATGTATTATCTGAACGTTGAGTGGATATTGTGTAAATAATTTATTGTGTAAAAAGATTTCAGTTTCAATCAAATTAAATTTTTTATATCTCACAGAATTGCCAGATTTGCCTTGTTTATTATCAGATTATGTGGGACAAACATAGCTATCCGCTCAATGAACGGGGTGATAAGTCGATCATCTCAAAATTTATGATTCAAGTGTTGAATTAAATTTGAACTCAATTTCCATTGACTTAATAGCTGGGTGGGATTCCTGACCTCCCATAGTAGGCAGAGGGGCACTTCTGTGTCATCTATCCTCCTATATCTGTTTCCAACATGCTTTCTGTCTTTGTCTTGGAATAAGATTACTTGGAGAGAAACAGTCAAATGTATAGTTTGGGAGATGATATTATTGTCTTGTTAATCATCTCTCTGTAATGCACTGTATTATTTTTGTTTTACATAATATATATGATTTGTAGACATTTGACTGTATTCCTCTTAGTGGGGACATGTGTTTGTGTCAGGAGGAGACATTTAATTTAGGTTATCTCCTCAAACTAAGTACACTGGTGGTGTGCTCTTGGAATCTACATCTGTAAAACACTTAAAAACAAACAAACATACATATGTTCCCTATTTGAACTAATTCCCCTTTGTCTCCCCTTTTCTTGGGTCCTTTAATTGCAATTCAATGACTTTTTACTATCCCATTTTCTTCGTTTTTAGACTTAAATGTGTTTCAATCGCCGTAAAACCCTTAACAACAAACAAAACATTGTCTTTAATTGACAGCATACGTTTTTAGACTTGTATTGTAAGAGAACTCCACGGAGCTTTTTATTTGGTCACGGAGACATATTTCCGGCATTTGATATCTTGGCTCACTTACTATAGAATTAATAGACACCTGGATAACCACGTCTCTCGGACAGTCGTCATGTAAACAATGGCAGTGATTGGTAAACAGCGAACTTTTAGTTTTACTATCGATGACACGTGTCTAGATAAAATACCCACTCTTCTACACAGAAAACTATGCGTAAATTTAAACGTTTATAATATTATGATCGAGAAAACCGCGTGATGACTAGTCACCCATTTGGTGGTATGAAAAAACAACAACTTATCAGCAGAGAGAAGTTGATATCATTCACGCTATTGTTTATAAGCAACCAACTCTGTCCGATCACTGGGTGGGGATCCTGACCTCCCATAGCGGGCAGGGAGGTACATACTGTGTCTTCTATCCCCTTATATCTGTTATCCAACATGCTTTCTGGCTTTGTCTCGGAATGGGATTACTTGGTTTTGTCCTGGCACTGGCCGGAATCCTAGCTGGGAGGGAAACAGTCAAATGCAGTTATTGTTTTGGGAGATGATATTTTTTTCCTTGTAAATCATCTCTCTGTTATGTATTATTATTTTTATTTTGAATGTATACTGTAAGCATTTGAGTGTGTTCCTCTTTGTTGGATTTTATGCTTGTGTCTGGATGAGACTTGTAGGTGATTTCAAACTAAGTACATTGGTGGTATGCTCTTGGAATCTACATCTGATCCCTATTTGTTCTCAATTCCCCTTTGTCTTACTTTTTCTTGGGTGCTTTAATTGTAATTCTAGAACTTTTTACTATCCCATTTTCTTCCTTTTTACTGGCGCTGATATAACCTAAATGTGTTGCAAGCGCCGTTAAACCCTTAAAAAAAAAAAAAAAACCTGTCCGATCACGTGTGAAGGTGTGTCACAAATTCCATGTTTTGATTGGTCAAAAATCTACTGGTTTATACTTTCTCAATGTAAAGAAAGGAAAATGGTTCGTATAAATTTTAAGAAATTGACTATTCAAAATAATGAGAGGAACCACTAACTGGTATCGATTGAATGAAATACTCCCATCTTATTGCCAATGTTGACACACAACCCACGTGCAAAAAATTGCGTTTGTTTTCGATGGGATTTGACGAAACATTAGATTTTCGATAAAATCATCACGATGTCTAATCGATCTCATAATACACGAAAATCATGTGCATGTCAATTGGATTCAATAGTCTGCTGTCACGTCGACCAGCAACGGCGGCCATCGTGGTTCTAAATAAATACAATCGGTACATTTTATTCTTCATGCTGGCTAGAACTTTTTCATATGTCTTGTGATCAGAATGTGTAAAAGTCAAAACATGATTTATAATGTTTTTTTCACTCTGGATACGCTTTTATGCTCGTCGGAGAAATATTTCATAAGGGCGTCCACCATTGTTCCGATAGTTTAGAGCCAGTTACTAAGTTACCATGCGTCATTACGAGGGAAGTGACGTTACGACTGTTGTAAACACCATCCAAATTTGGTCCAGTGGTTTCGCAGTCTAAGTGTTACTATTACAAAAAAATCCGATTTGCCAAATATATAATAAGATAGTTATAGATAATGAATGGTATGTGGTGGTTGTTGGTGGAGATTCCCTCGGTGTAGGTAACGTTTGTCCCTCTTGCGCTTGGAAGGAGATGTTTAATACCCCCTTCTCTTCTCTCTCTTCTCTTCTCTCTCTCTCTCTCTCTCTCTCTCTCTCTCTCTCTCTCTCTCTCTCTCTCTCTCTCTCTCTCTGTGTGTGTGTGTGTGTGTGTGTTTGTGTATCTGGCACTACATAATTTTAGTGGGCCGTTGGTAGGGGCTGGTGGAAGAATCTGTTAAACCCCACTTCTGTCGGTTCTTTTCTTTGTGACTCTTCCCTCGCTTGTAGTTAAGGTTTTTGCCCTCCCATTGTGGGTGAGGTCACTGTTGCTGTCTTCTATCCCTCTATATTTCCTTTTCGAGATTGCTTTCTGTCTTCGTCTTGGAATGAAATTATTTGATTTTGTCTATTCTATAGTCCGTTCCACAACCCGTGCTCACGCGTTGACGTTGATATCTTCACACCCTTCTGACGGATTTTAATGATAATAAGCTCGATCACTAGAAATGTTAATGGCTTTAAGCCGATTTATTTGCATCGGTTACAGTACCATACTTTGGGATTTTTCTTTTTTACGGTATTTAAAAAACGAAGGGTCTGGGATGAGTGAACATTTGGATGGTTTACAATAACAATACATGTATTATAAACAGTGAATTCTGTTGTGATTACCGATCACTGAAGTACCAACAGGCTTGGCAAGGGGTTTACACTTCACGAGATTCATGTGCACTACTCACTAACATTGCCACATGGGTTCAAAATGACTGCAAATTATATACTTTGTTCACACTTGACATTAAAAAAACTGTTACAATTGATAGTTAAAAGCCAGAAGCGTGGCTTCCTGTTGCGATTTCTACATTCATAAAAAAAATGATAACAATATGTATTAAACATACATTGTCAACATGAGTATAGCACTGAAAATTTACAAGTATTTCTCGAAAGAGGCAAAGCGCTGAATTCTTTTCATGGCATGCGGCGAATAGCAATACTGTTAGCAGATGGTACACAACCAGGAACTCACACGAACGCACACACACACACACACACACACACACACATACACACACCGTCACAACACCGCCACACACAACCACATAGCACAAATAAATGAGTGAACTTCACTCACTCAATAGAGAGAGACCCCTTTCCGTAGTTTGAAGTAAGATGGACTTCAGTGAAAACTAATCACCCGCGATGATCCGACAACACGACGAAAGAAAAATATCCGGAGGTTGGACGGACATCCGTCGGAGGAGATTGAAATCCCTCGTTTACACGCTCAGTTTTCATCGCTTTTGGTCAATAGACAGGTAGATAACCACGCCTCTCGGGCAATCGTCATAATGTAAACAATGGCAGTGATTGGTAGAAACAGCAAACTACACAGGTTTTACTATCGATGGTTTGTGCTTAAGTAAAATGCTCAATGTTCTACCGCTTGGTCAATAGAACCAACACAGAAAATTATGTGTAAACCTAAACGTTTATAATCTGATCAAGAAAATCGTGTGATAAATAGTCACCAATTTGGCGGTATAAAAGCAATAACAATGATCAGAGAGGGGTCGATTTCATTCATGTTATTGTTTATAAACAACCAACTATGTTTGTCCGAGCACGTGTGTCACAAATTTCATGTTTTGATTGGTCAAAAATCTACTGGTTAATTATCCACCATTTGTGGAAACCCGTCGGACCGCGTACGAAAAGTATGTACGTCTAAATGGTGCAAAACACGCACGGAATCTGTTTGGTGTTAAAGATCTTGGTCCCCCTAGCCTCTACAAAATAAAATAAAAAATAAATAAAAAACCCAAAAAACATCAAACAAAATACAAAAAGAAATAATAAAATAATAATAAAGTAAAAACAAAAATATGTCAAATAAAATAAAATAAAGAAATCTTGATGATATATAGGTGGAGAAACAAATTGATTACGCGGGACAAACGATGAATTTGGAATTAAGAAGTATTGTCTCTCTCTTTCAAAACTGTTATGTCGTTGTCTTTTTAGACTATTGCTGGTCTACCTGACGTCCAATTAAACAGGCTGCAACGAGTGCAGAATAATGCTGTTCTTAGGATCCTTTTATTTTAATAGCACCACACAACGGCTCATACGCTTGCTCTGGCTGCCTGTGAAGGCCAGATCGAGGATAAGATATATTATGTTTTGTGTTACAAAACAGTTATCCACCATTCCGTTCCCATTTACATCCAAGATTCGATTAACTTAATTGCCATGCTACGAAGTCCTATGGGGACAGAACGACTTGCACTTATTTACAGGTCTGATAACCCAATTCCTTAAGGGGTCATTATTGTAATGGAAATAAAATAAAAAATGACGCAAAATATTGTCCATTACAACAATGTTAAACTAGGCCCATGAGTGGGCTCGGATGTCAGACCTGCATATATGTGCACGTCGGGACAGAAGCTTCTCCAAGTGGAAGTACTTGGAATTCCATCACTGATAACTTTGTCACATTTAAAAAACGCCTCAAATTTTTCCTTTTTGAAAAATGGCCTTTGTGGATAATTATCGGGTGATGTAATTATCTCTTGCT